>NC_133389.1:54363309-54666339 GCF_047511655.1 Castor canadensis
TTTAAAGTATCTGCATTAGTTCCTTTGCATTGAGGATATCAAATACTATCTAGTTTTTTGGGTGTCTTACCTATCCTCATACCTCCCTTGTGTGCTCTTGCTTTATCATGTGATCAAAGTCCAATCCCCTTGTTGTATTTGCCCTTGATCTAATGTCTGCAGCCTTATCTCAACTAGCAAAAACCCTTGTTCCTTCCTATTATTGCTTATACTCTCTCTTCAACAAAATTAGAGATAAGGGCAAAATATTTTCTGCCGGTTATTGAGGGGGTGGGGGAGAGAGGGAGGGGGTGGAGTGGGTGGTAAGGGAGGGGGAGGGGGCAGGGGGGAGAAATGACCCAAGCATTGTATGCACATAAAAATAATAAAACAATAAAAATTTAAAAAAATGTCCGCATATAAGGGAGAACATACAATTTTTGGTCTTTTGGGCCAGGCTAACCTCACTCAGGATGATGTTCTCCAGTTCCATCCATTTACTTGCAAATGATAAGATTTCATTCCTTTTCATGGCTGCATAAAATTCCATTGTGTATAAATACCACATTTTCTTAATCCATTCTTCAGTAGTGGGGCATCTTGGCTGTTTCCATAACTTGGCTATTGTGAATAGTGCTGCAATAAACATGGGTGTGCAGGTGGCTCTGGAGTAACCTGAGTCACCTTTGGGTATATCCTCAGGAGTGGTATTGCTGGATCATATGGCAGATCTATGTTTAGATTTTTAAGAAGTCTCCAAATTTTTTTCCAGAGTGGTTGCACCATTTGGATTCCCACCAGCAATGTATGAGGGTTCATTTTTCCCCACATCCTCACCAACATATGTTGTTGGTGGTGTTTTTGATGATGGCTATTCTAACAGGAGTGAGGTGGAATCTTAGTGTGGTTTTGATTTGTATTTCCTTTATGGCTAGAGATGGTGAACATTTTTTCATGTGTTTTTTGGCCATTTGAATTTCTTCTTTTGAGAAAGTTCTGTTTAGTTCACTTGCCCATTTCTTTATGGCTCATTAATTTTGGGAGAGTTTAGTTTTTTGAGTTCCCTGCATATTCTGGCTATCAGTCCTTTGTCTGATGTATAGCTGGCAAATATTTTCTCCCACTCTGTGGGTGGTGTCTTCAGTTTAGAGACCATTTCTTTTGTTGTGCAGAAGCTTTTTAGTTTTATGGAGTCCCATTTGTCTATAGTTTCCCTTAGTTGCTGAGCTGCTGGTGTTCTACTGAGGAAGTCCTTGTCTATACCTATTACTTCCAAAGTGTTTCCTACTCTTTCCTGTACCAACTTTAGAGTTTGGCGTCTGATATTAAGATCCTTGATCCATTTTGAGTTAATATTGGTATAGGGTGATAAACATGGATCTAGTTTCAGTTTTTTGCAGACTGCTAACCAGTTGAACAGGCTGTATTTTCTCTATCGTATATTTTTAGCACCTTTGTCAAAAATAAGTTGGTTATAGTTGTGTGGCTTCATATCTGGGTCCTCTATTCTCTTCCACTGGTCTTCATATCTGTTTTTGTGCCAGTGCCATGCTGTTTTTATTGCTATGGCTCTGTAGTATAATTTGAAGTCAGGTATTGTGATACCTCCAGTGTTGCTCTTTTTTGCTCAATATTGCCTTGGCTCTTCATGATCTTTTGTGTTTCCAAATAACTTTAAGGTAGATTTTTCAATCTCTTTAATGAATGTCATTGGAATTTTGATGGGAATTGCATTAAACATGTAGATTACTTTTGGTAGTATAGCCATTTTTACTATGTTGATTCTACCAATCCATGAGCATGTGAGATCTCTCCACCTTCTGTAGTCTTCCTCAATCTCTTTCTTCAGGGGTTTGTAGTTCTCCTTGTAGAGGTCGTTCACATCCTTTGTTAAGTTTACTCCTAGGTATTTGATTTTTTTTGAGGCTATTGTAAATGGAATTGTTTTCATATATTCTTTCTCAGTTTTAGCATCAATTCTTGTCCATGAATACTTAGTCATAATTAGGCCAACCTGCTTTATTATGGATTTTGGACTTGCCAACACCTACAACTGCGTGAATCAACTCATTAAAAAAATCTTATTTTTCTGGAGACTCTGGAAAACCGTGAGTGCTACAATAGAAGAATGTGTTTTTTTCCTATTAAGTGCCAATATTGTATTTTGGATATTGACACTTTAAAAAAGATATTGACAATTTTAAAGAAGATGTCACTTGAAGAAAGAAGTAAAAATAGTTGCTATGTATAGTTTGCATGCAACTTGGTCATTTCCAAAATGGACTTCTTTTTTTTTTTTTTTGGCAGCACTGGGGCTTGAACTCAGGACCTCACACTGGCTAGGATTGCTAGAAAGTCACTGTACCACTTGAGCCACTCCACCAGCCTTCTTTTGTATTGGGTTTTTTTTGAGATGGGGTCTTGTGAACTATTTGCCTCAGGTTGGCTTTGAACCACAATCCTCTTGATCTCTAGCTCCTGAGTAGCTAGGATTATAGGCGTGAGTCACTGGCACCTGGCTCCCAAAATAAACTTCTGTGTGTGTATATATATATATGTAGACTATGACACTCTGGTGATATTGAAGGTGGTTAGGGCTTACATCTGCCAAGACTAATTTTTGGGATTTGAAAGAACTGTTCTATAAAAAAGCCTAGGCCTACAGTGGTAACTAAGCTTCATTGATGTGACAACTTTGATGGATTTCATGTGCCTGGATGCTGTACTGAGATGGGTTATGACTCTGAGTTTAGGCTCAGGAGGAAAGAGTGCTATGATTAATCACCCATGTCTGCCATGGGACAGTGAGGGGAAAGTATGATATATGAGTCAAGCACTTATTAGTGCATGAAATTCTCTTGTTAATTTATTTGTTGATTTGTTTGCCTTCTGAGGATACCTCCAGGATATACAATCCACAAATGACAGCATGGGTCTCTTTGCTTCCTTTTTCTGTTTTTTTGTGGTACTGGGGTTTGAATTCAGGGCTTCCTGCTTGCTAGGCAGATGCTCTACCACTTGATCCTTCATCCTTCATCTCATTTCTTACTTTTGTTTTTTTTCGGTGGGATTGGGGTTTGAACTCAGGGCTTCACTTTTGAACTGAACAGGAGGTTCATTTTGCTCTGGCTATTTTGAAGATGGGGGTCTCATGAACTATTTGCCCACAATTCTCCTGATCTCAGCCTCCCAATTAGTTAGGATTATAGGCATGAGCCACTGGTGCCTGGCCTCCTCTCTTTTCTTTATGGATCCATCTTCAGAGCCTAGGACAGTGTTTAGGTTCTTAAAACATTCAGTTGGGTAGGAGGGAGACTAACAGAAGGGAACAACTAAGCTAGGGTATAACATGAAAATGTTATAATGAATTCCCTTGTATAAGTATCATATACTAATAAAAATATTTAAAAAATTAAAAAATATTTATTGAGACCCCCAAAATACTTGCTGAATATATTTTCCATTCTCTCTCTAGCTTATGCTGATTTTGATGTCATTTAATCTAATACTTTATAAGCTCTTATTTCCAGTGTTGGCTATATGAATCTTAATAAACACTGACTAAATGAGATATAATATGTGAAACCATAGTGTCCAGTATATTTTAAGGTAGTCAATAAATGCAGTGTTGCATTAACACGTACTATATTCCAAGCTTCTTAGTCTGCTGGGGATAGATACACGGATTTGGTTTCAGTAAGCTCAAGTCTTTATTTAAGGGGAACAGAGAGGAAAATGAATGTTGTAGCCCAATGTGATAAATGCTTTATTGTGACCCCTGAAATAACACAAAAGTAGGAATAATCAACTTTACTGAACTTAATGGACAATCAGTTCTCAGGGAATTTTTCATGGTAAATTTTGGAGAAATGAGAATAGCATTCTGATGAGGGAGGTAGCATTTGAAAAAAACAGACAGATATGGGATTAATTGCTCTTTATGGAATTCTAGTGAATTGGGATGCCTAATTAGTAGAGGAGTGGGTGTGGAAAGAGTTCCATGGTTGAAATGAGCAAGGGTTAGATTTGTGCTGTTCAATGTGGTCGTCCCTGGTGAGCAGTTGAAATGTGGTCAGTTCGAATTGCAGTGTGCTCTAAGAGGGAAGAACACATTAGATTGTGAAGAATCAGTGAGTAAAAATGTAAATGACCTCATATAGATTTTTTTCATATTTTTCAGACTTTACTTATATGGAAAATGAAGGTTTCCAAGGTTAACATGTGGGGGTTAACTTTACTGTGGAAGGACCCTGACTTTTTCACAACAGTGGGTTAACTTCAAACACTTCTTTCCTTGGGCTGGCAGAGTAGCTCAAGTGGTAGCGTGTCTGCCTAGCAAGCATGAGGCCCTGAATTCAAACTCCAGTGCCACCAAACCAACCAACCAAACAAAAGCAAAAAAACAAACTCCTCTTTCCAGTGGTAGGATAGGAGGGAGTTGGGCCCTGGGAGCTTGAGCCTCATCTATGTCACTTATCTATGCTTTTCCTGGGATTTGTACACAAGGAGAAGGTGAGAAGTTGGGTTGGCATTCTCTCTCTCTTTTGGTGGTACTGAGGTTTGAGCTTAAGGCTTTTTGTGCTTGCTTGGCAGGCACTGTATCCCTTGAGCCACAGCTCCAGCCCAGGATGGTATTCTCTTTGATGCTAACCGCTCGTTTTGGTCCTGGGATGGGTATTTTTCAGTTCTGCTGCTGAATTCAGTATTCAGGCCTGAGTGGGGCTGAGAGACAGCAATTTGTTTTCTGTGGCACAAATGCTTATGGGGCCTCAGGTTCAGCAGCAGCTGCAGGTGACTCTAAAGGTGAGGTGAGTCCTATATTTGAGAGAGGTTGGCTCTGTTCCCTGTGCTCTCTGTGACTATGCAATTGAGAGGAATTAGGTTTTAGGAAACATTCTTTTTCCACCCTGTTTATCCTGCTTCAACTATTGTCAAGAAGTAATTAGGCTAGGTTTTATGGATAATCCATATTCATGGCTATGTGGTGTATATTTAATGATTGCATATAGGCTTCAAGGGATGTCATGACTTTTCAAATATAACTTTATTAGTTTATTAATATGTAAATTATTCTTCTATAAAATGTATTATTGCTTTACCTAATTTTGAGCAGGATATGAATACACTTAACTGGCAGAAATAAAAATTTTTTATTGAGGTATGACTAAGAGTAAGGTGCACAAATTTTAAGTTTATGACTTGATAATTGTTTTTTTTAACCTATGATATATCCATGTAACCATCACCCAGATTAAGGAATGACACAGTCCTCAAAGGCTCCCTCCTGATCCTACCTGGTCAATATCTCTCTTCCAAAGTGATGATATCTCTGTCACTACAGGTCATTAACAGTATGAGATGAGTTTAGCAGCTTTTTTAGATTTCTCTGTATCTAGCCACCTGCATGTTTTTATTTCAGAAGGGTAGGGGTTTCCCAAAAATGGTAGCAGTCATAAAATCTTTAGTATATATATGTTCATGCTTTATAAGACCTTGGGGTGAATCACAGAGAAATCAAGTTGCAAGCAGACTGACATTTAATTTCTGCCTCTTCTGCATATTGTAATTTAATTGTCCACCCCCTGGGCAGAAACTTCTGTGTGCTATGGGAGCAATGTGAGTGAGGGTGATGTGTGGTACGGTGGTATGTGTATCAGAAAGATTTAACTGTTCCAATGTTCTCTACTGTGGGATAGAAAGAGAATTGCCTAGGTAAAATCTGTGTTAGGCGAGCATACATTTTGCAGACCAACTGCACTTTTGTAAGCACAGTGATTTATAAAAACAATTTGCGAAGCTGTCCTATTTCCCATTCATACCAGCTGTCTTAGGCAACATCACAGCTTTTATCCTCGAGAGTGGCAATGGCTTACCTACAGTACCTGTTTTCTTTAACTGAGATATTGACTAGGGGTTTAATGAAAAGCATCATCTGTACCAGTTGTGAGCATCTGCAGATATTTTCTGAATGAAGGCAGTTGTGGATATGTAGAGAGGATCAAATTTAAGAAACTCAATAGAAGGGTGCAAAATGCATTTTTCGTGGGACTGGGGTTTGAACTCAGGGCTTCATGCTTGCTAGGCAGGCGCTCTACCACCAGACCTATGTTGCTAGCCCTTTGTGTGTGTTGGATATTTTCAAGATAGGGTCTTTCCTTGAACCACCATCCTCATGATCTCTGACTCCTGAGTAGCTAGTATTACAGGCATGCGCCACCAGTTCCTGGCTGCAAAGCATTTTGACTTCAATTACTTTGACTAGAATTTTGACAGAAGGGCGTTTTTAAGTCCAATGCCTCTTTCCAGTCCCGTCAACACATTGCTTGTATTTTTATCTTGACTTGGCTTCACATGTGGCAGAGATCTGTTGTCTTCAGAGGCACATGCAGGGCTAAATGCTGTCCTCAAAGTTCCAGCTGCTTTATGTGCAGCTGTCCACAGTGTTAGTATGTTTAGAGTTTTACATAATTCTGGGTTCCTTAAGTCAGGAGGTGGGATATTTGTTTCACATATTTTGGGGGAGGCTTGCTCCTAAGTGTAAAACTGACCCACATTAAGTCCCCTTAAAAAGACAACAGCAGGAATTAGTTCCAGCTCTAAAATATGTGTTTACATCTAGGGAAGAGACATTTGGAAAGATGAATGTTCTACCTTCAGAATGAGGCTGGCGTTTTTAGAGTGGTGTCTTTCACTAAAGGTAGAATCCATGTGTCTTTTTTTATTTTGGTGGTACTGGAGATTGAATTCAGGGCCTCATGCTTGACTTGAATCATGCCCCAGTCATTTTACTTTTAGTTTGTTTTTTAGGTAGGGCTTCATGCTTTTTCCGGGGCTGGCTTTGGACTATGATCCTATTATCTCTGCCTTCTGAGTAGCTGGGATTACAGGCATGAACTACCATGCCTAGCTTGTTTTGGAGACAGGTCTTGTAACTTTTTGCCTGGCTGGTTGGGCTGTGATCCTCCTATCTCTGCCTCCAGAGTAGCTGAGATTACACGTGTGCCACCTGGGATAGAACCTACATATCTTGAGGCACTCTTAATGTGTTCCAATGAAAAGGAACTGTGGTTTCCTTCTTTTGTTCTCTGCCTATTACTCTGAGTCATGCAATTTTCTCAAAGAAATTTTATTTATGTAGCAAAACATTTGCCTTCCTGGGAGAGCCTTATTTACTAAGTGTCTATTGTGTGAACCTCCAGGGAATGGCTGTCACACACTGTTGCCCTGGAGTATGTAAACTACACAGATAGCTCACTCCATCTGCATGGATGAGCTGGTGTAGTAGTTTGGTTTTTTTCAACACACTAGAGAAGCATTGTAAGACTGCAGACCATTTAAAAAGCAGCAAACAATTGGCTTTAATGCATTAAGCTCTATAGCCACTCTATTCCACATGCCTCTTACGACTGTCATCTTATCTGGCTCTGTTACATTTATGTTTGCCCTTTCTTTTCAAAATGCTTCCATATATATATATGCAGTAACCTTGTGAGAAAGGCCAGTTTTTTTTTTTCTGTTTAAAGATGAAAAACAATGGCAAAATGGAAGTTGGGAGTGTATGTGTAAAGCAGAGGCTTTGCCCATGCACACAGGCACTGGATTCTTTGTGATAAGTTTTTGCCACAGCCAGACCCACTGGGTGCATTAAAGGACTCTTGAACACTTCCCAGGATTTCTTGAGAATTATTTGCCCCTTTTTTAAGGGAGGAGTGGGGAAGGACTGTCTCACCTGTATTAGTTTTGTAGGATAGCTTAAACAAAGTACCACAACTGGGTGACTCAGAACAACAGAAATTATTTCCTCATGGTGAGAATTCTGAAATCAAGGTGACAGCAGGGCCATGCTCCTTCTGAAACCTGTAGGAGAGGAATCCCTCCCTGCGTTTTCCAGGCCCTGGTAGCCTCAGATGTTCTTTTCTTTGTGGCAGCATAACTCCAACCTTTATGTAATCTTCCTTTTGTGCATACCCATGTTTGTGTTCAAATTTCTCCTTGTTATAAGGACACCAGTTATATTGAATTACAACCTACCCTAGCGGCTTCAACTTAAGCTGACTACATTTGCAAAGACCCTATTTCCAAATAAGTTCACATTCTGAGATACTAGCGTATAGGACAACACTGTATCTTCTTTGGGGTTCACAATTCAACCCATAATACCATTCCTTGAAACTTCTGACTCATCACCTCATGTATAGTACCTGACCAAGCCTGCTTGCTAGTCATTATTCAACCCTGATCCCAACTAGCCCTGGAAGCTGACGTGGAAAGATATATTTAAAGAGGTGAGAGGGGCCCTGGAGACACTAATCAGGTGTCTGCACCTGACTGATCCCACAAAACATGACAGCAGAACTGGATCATAAAGGAGCCAGTTCTGAAGAAACGAGTTAGATGACCCACCTCTGAATAATGTCAGATACTATACTTCCAAGATAACAGTTCAACCTCATTTGGCACAAATTTGATTCAACACATTCAATTAATGTTATCAGTGATGACTTATATACAAGATGATTCAATATGTACACTGGCAACTGCCACAGTTGATGGCTGTGTTGCTTGACTTTCCTCTCTGCTGTTTCTTCTCGAACTTACTTTTGCAAAGCTTTCTCCTTTAATAAGTAGATTTGGTTCTCTTCCTCTTTCTAGTGACTTGGTTTGTGTTTAGCTTTCCTTCCAAATGGAGGCCAAAGATCAGCATGATGAAAAGAACCAAGTATCTGAGCTTAGTATAAAACAAAAGAAAATCTGACAAGGATGAAGTATACCTTTATTGGAGATGCAATAAAGAAAAGCCATGTATTAGACATTTAAAAATGAATGTATTGATGTATTAAAAAGCAAATCTCAGAATTTTTTATTATGAAAACATTTATCAAAAAAATTTAAAAAACTCTGAATACACATAAAAAGAAAATAAATGCAATCCAGTTTTCCTTCCATTATTCCAACACCAGCAATGAACATTTACTGTTTGGTATAAATGTTTGTTTTGATAAAATTGGTGTGGTCTATGTGGGTTTATAACCCAAGTTCACTCTTTTCCATGACATATTCTAAACATGTTCTCATGTCATTAAAGATTTTTCTACAGTATCATTTCATCTCACCGTTTTATAGTGGATATTATACTCTTGTGTAGTGATGTACTAAAAGAAATTTAATGAATTCCCCATGAAAGGACATTTGTACTTGTCTTCAAGTGCTGTGCATTATAATCAATGGTGCTAGGAACAGAGTGGAAGTTAATCTTTGCACAGATTCACACATGCTTATTGCTCAGCATAAAGTCACTAAAGTGAAATCAGTAGGTTAAACGTGTGTAATTGACAAACTGCTCTCTGGACAAGTTGGATAAACACACACTCCTGCCAGCAGTGCCTGAGGGCATGTTGCCTACCATGTTTGACAATATGATAGTAGTAGAATAAAATAAATCATTCCAATTTTCTACATTGAAAAGATGATATTTTTGTCCTTGCCTCATACACTCAAGACACTGTGTTCAATCTGCAGGACTGCAAACTTTTAAAAAATACTTCTGCTTGTGTGACCATTTGTGCCCCTTTTAATAGATCAAAGCAGTATATGTAAAGTGCATACAGATAAAGAAATAACACTGTTATGTGATTTCCAGTTGGCAAAACTGCCTATCCATCTGGAAAAAGAAAAGTTTCTCTTGAAGTTTTTTCTTTTTTTTCAAATTTGTTTTCCATTCATGTTTCTAATTTTTTTTAAGTTGCCTGTTTCCTTTACCAACTTTTTATTTACATGTGATTTTATATATATATAGGTGGTACTGGGGTTTGAATTCAGGGCCTTTTGCTTATAAGCAAGCACTCTACTACTTCAGCCACTCTGCCAGCCCTTTTTTAGTTGTATTTGGAATAGGGCCACACATTTTTACTCAGGCAGACCTGGACTGTGATCCTCCTATTTATGCTTCCTGCATAGCTGGGATGACAGGTGTGCAAACTTTCCCCCACTCAGCTATTGGTTAAGATGAGGTCTCTGACTTTTTGCTCAGCTGACCTTGAACCTCGATCCTCCCAATCTCTGCCTCTCAAGTAGCTGGGATTACAAGTGTGAGTCACTGTGCCTGCCCTGATTGTATTTCTTTATGGATAAGTGTCCTTCGTATTTTGAAATTTTGAATTCTTTAGTCTTTATAAATGATGTCAACACTTCTCCTCAGTTTCCATGCACGTCATTTAAATTTATTTGCTTTTTTTTGTTGTTTATTTGTTTGAGACAGGGTCTCACTATGTTGACCAGGCTGGCCTCCAACTCCTGCTTTTGTGATTCTACTGTCTCAGCCTCCCAAGTAACTAGGATTACAGGTGTGTGCCACCATGCCTGGCTTGTGGATTTTCTTTTAACACAGAGTTGTTAAAAAATGCTTTAGTCAACTTATCAGTCTCTTCTTTTATGGTTTATTTTCAATCAGTCTTAAAATTTCCTTTATAATTCTAAAATTACTTATATATATTTCTAGTTTTGTGTGATTGTGTTGTACTTTTCTGTCCTGAATTCATTTCAATATTACTTTTATATTGTTGTAGAATATGAAGTAGCAGTCTAGTGTTTCTTTTTTTCTAAACGGATAGCCATTTGTCCCAGCAGTCTACTCGTGCCATTGGAAATTAGATACTAGTATTATTTCTATATTGTCTATTATTTTGCCAGCACCATACTGTTTTAATTGCTGAAACTTTATCACATTAAAAAAAATACCTGAGAGTGAAATCTTATTTATTAGTTATGTCTTTTAAAATGTTCTTGGAAATGATACTTACACATAGCTTCATCTATCTTAAAATGTGAGGGGAAAAGCAAAAATGATTGTTTAAACACTGTAGTCCTGTGCTTCTCTGGAAAACTGGGTTTCTTCTCCCTTCACAAATAATGTTGATTATACAGCAAAACAGGGAAGCAGAATGGTAGGAGAAAGCTCACGACTTTGGAAATTGTTATAAGTTTGAAACCTTACTTTGTCATTTGTTAGCTGTGGGCAATTTAATTAACCTTCATGAGTCCCAGTGTTGCAATCAGTAAAAACAGGGACAATACTACTATGTCTCTCTCATAGAGCAATAAGATCAAATGAAAAAGTATTTGCTAACACAGAGACTGTCACTGCTATCAAAGGAGCTTAAGAAATGTCCATTTCCCTTGCCTTCTACTGGTCTAGGATCTATTGTTATAAAACATTTTTATATATACATCATCTCATTTTGACTCACAGGAGTCTTGACTCACTGGTGATCATATGGCTTTGTAGTATTGAATTACACGATGATTTAATACTATATGATGATACAATGGATATCAAATGATGAACTTAAAATATTGAATTTTTTCTGCTAAATAAATCACTAAAACCTTGGATGCATTAAGTATGAAATCATTTTAAACAATGACTTGGGATGGCAATATTTTTAACCTTTGAAAAACTTGGTATATGTAAATAAGAATATGGTACTGCCCAATTAACAACGTGTTTTAAGAGGCACACCTATTCTATAAAACAAAGCCAGTAAGTATATATGTTTGTAGTTTAACTTATTCATTCTCAATTGTATTAATAGCATTTGATTTCAATTATATTAAACATGATTTTTAATTGGAAAATTAGTAAGAAATCGATTTTCTTCTCAGACAAGTCACAGATTAAAACTGATATATCAATTATTTGTATTTATAACAACTATAGAGAAAATAAACATATAAAGCAGTTTAACATATAGTAATTAAGACTCTATGGAATTATTGACACTTAAAGTTTGAGTAAGTTACCTAATCTCTTTGAGCCTCAGTTTCTTATCTGTAGACTAGGAGTAACATTAGTGTCTACAAAATATATGGTTATGAGGGGAAAGAACTCTAGCAAAGCACTCAGCACAGTTAATTGTTCACTTGATAGTTATTTTTGTTGTTGCTGTTACTACTGCATAGTAATACCATGCAGCCCTTTTGGAAGGAAGGATTTGAAATAATTTAAAGAAATAATTGAGGTTTTCAAATAGTAAACTGATGACAAATATAACTGTATTCAATACAGATGAAAGTTTTTTTAAAATAATCATGCTTGTATACATTTAGAATGAGAGTGAAGATTGTTTAAAAAGTATTTGCACGGGCTGGGGATTGTAGCTCAGTGGTAGCTCTTGCCTATCATGTATAAAGCCCCGGGTTCAATTCTGAGCACTTAAAAAATGTATTTACAGATATATTACCACACAATGCTAGTAATAAGGTGAATGAAAAGCAAAGTTTCCACAAAATTATTACAAATATACCTCCATTCATTGATAACTGAGCACAGAGGGCAGAACTTTGGATCTTATGAAACTCTTACAGCAAAATTCTCTTTTGATTGACACATAAAAACCTGGTTTTATTTTGCACACAGATCTGTCTTTTAACATTTTCAGAAGCTGATATTGGGTTTCCTGGATACTTTCCAAGCTTTCCCTTCTTCATTTAAACTTTATGTGAGCAGATTTAGACTGAAAAAGAGAGGACTTTCTTCTCCTTGATTTCAAGGAGGAGATGTTCTAGAAACCTCAGGAGAATTTAGCAGATGCTGTGTAGTGAAGTCTGAGGTGTATATTTTTGGTACCCAGTAAATTCATGTTCAGAGAATCAGAACATGAAAATATACCTTAAAAAAGGTATATTTGTGGGATATTTGAAATCACCCAAACCTATAGCAGAAGTTACATGTTGGTTTTTGTTTCTTGCATATCTGCTTTGTGTCTTAAAACAACCTACAAAATTTCTTGGCTCCATGCATATGCTCTTCTGCTCTTAGTTAGAGAGAGAGGCTTTGCTCGTGTGGCTTGGAAAGGCTTTCTTTCTGATTGTTCTCAGAGTAGGTGAGGCACTACAATGTGAAGGTCAGAGAAGTCGTGACATCATGGATAGACTCATCAGCTCCTTACTTCACAGTGAGTTCAGAAGAGCATGATGCATGCAGTCCAGTAAGAGATGGTCATGATGTTCTGCTGCAGAACATTTGGGTTTCCCTCCAGGTGTAATCGGTATGGAGTGAGCCATTAGTCATCGCATTTTCTGGAACAGTCAGAGGAGAAAAAGTTTAGAGTGAAATTGAATACAGACCTATAATTCACTTTTCTCATTCTTAGCACAGGATCATGTTCTGCATCAAGTTTGTTCACCAAAAAGGCTTCCTATAGTCTGGTTCTTATGCTAAGGACTGTCTACAGAAGAATAAAATGAGAATGTATGATTTTCCAACCTTGGCTTAGTACTAGTTCTATCAGGAATGTGCAAGAATGCTCCGTGTAAATATTTCCTTTTAAACAATCTGATGGAGTAGGACATGGAGATGATGAAAGGTAATGTGCAGAGAGCTAAGGAGTCAAGGAAAGGGAAAGTGACTTGCGTAAACTACGGGTTTTGTGAGTGACTGGACCAGAAGGAAGGTAGTGTAAATCTTACCTAGGGAAACAAGTCATGGACCACTGATCTTCATATAGGAAAAATGACTTAGCTTACCACTGATTTGCAATATGGGGGACTGGAAAGAGATGAGCAGGATGAAGGTTCCCATGACACAGAGAGAAAGTAGATTTCTTAAGTGGAGACAGTCTAGAGACCAGGAACCTGGAATAGACAAAACAATACAAGTACTATAGCATTTGCTAATGTAGTGAAACCACCTGCAAATTCAAGCGCTAAGTAAATACAGTAGACATATTCCTCCTGTTTGAATACAAAAATCTATTGCTTTGAAGGTTAAAGAAGTCTTTGAATTCTGGTTCAAGGCTCAAGACCTGGATATCGGAAAGACAGATGTGTCACGAAAAACCACCCAGGGAAGAGGTTAGCTTGACTTTAAGCCAACATTCAGCATTATCAGATAAAAAATTGTTTTCATATCTGAAGGACTAACGAGATAACAGGAGTTCACACATTGGGGACTTGGAATTTAGGGTCTTTTATCATTTTCAACAAGGATTTCCAAAAAGTCTCTTCCTGATAAGTCACTGTTCAACCCCAGAGGTCTTTAGTCACTCTGTGTCAAGGAGGGCAGGGGTGAGACCTTCCACTCTGAAGACTTCCCTGTTTTCTCTCACTTTTTTAACTGGTTATTCCAGCTAAAATAACTGTTCTTGCTTTCACCATCTGGAGAGAATCTTTGCCAGCTGGGGTAGTCTTTTGGCAAACATTGGGGGAAGGAAAGAATGGGGTTGTTTGGGAAGAAGGCTTGAAATTCCTTTGTGTTATCTGTAAATAGAAAGTTCCACGTCATTTTCAATATTTAGGAGGCCAGAGGTTTCTCCACGCTCTTAACCTCAGTCACCACAGGCGGATATAAAAATCCCTTTGGGAGAGAAACTGGGTAGGCACAAAATAAAATTAGAACGCTCTTTCCCCTTGCTTTGCCCCTCCCTATTCTCCTCCCACTCCTCCTTCTCTTCACACCAAGGGACCTTTGGATCTGCACCCAGACTCCTCCCTGTACCTTAAGCCAGGTTGGCCTCTGCATTTGTAATTAACAGGTGTTGCTGGCCGTGGTTTCCTTCCTTGTCCTCACCTGGTCAGTGCGTGCCAGGAGGCTGGGGTATCTCTAGACTGGAGTTTCCTATTGATACCTCCTCCACCAAGCTCCCCTAAGGTGTGGTGTGTCACCCCATGCTGTGTTAGCTCTCAACTGTGTAATCTCTTAACCCGAGATTAGAAGCAAATTTCCCCTTGCAGGAGCGGGAGTTGGGAAGGTTGTTTTGGTCTTTGAGACTCTTTACCTTCCACCCGAAAGAAAGCAGAAAGTGTGCGCGGATTTGACCAGTGGAGAGCAGCCCGCAGCCTCTCTTACCTTCTCTGCCTCCAGCCTCCCCTTTCTCTTTCAGACCATGGGTCCCCACGGGTTCCTTTCAAGAAGAGGAACGCTTCCCTACTCTTGAGACACCAAACAGGCCAAATTAGAAACTGTCGTTGGCAATGAAAAAAATCTGTGGGATGATCCTGTCAGGAGTTCGGTTCCCTTCAGCAGCTGTGGGTATTCAGAGCAATAGATGGTGCGGCTTTTCTGGAGGTGACGACCAAGAATCCCAAGTTCTCTGCTTAGTCTTTCCCCTAAAGTGAATGGATTCCGGCCTCCATGCTTGTGACCTTGGAGTGCTGGGTCCCCTGCGTTCCGATCTGGGAATAACCAAACTAAACAGAGCGCAGGTGGCCCACACAGCCTTCCCAAAGTCGCAGCCACAGTTCAGACTCCTGCGGACGCGGGGAGCCAGCAGTTAGTTCATCCTGCTCCTCGCAGTCGTTAGTGTCTGTGGTTTTCCCCCCCTTTAATAGGCCGTGAAGTCAACAAACTCCCCACATGGTGGCTCCCTTTACTAAAGTTGAGTTGTGAATTGTGCAAGGAGTCTTGGAGATTTTCAAATATTTCTCCAGATTGAACTCATTTCGGAATTCGCGTGGGAGGAAAGAGGATTTTAATGGGGGCTCACCTTTGACGTGAAGCGTTGCGGAAGACAGGGAAGACACAGTAGGCAACAGCTTTGCGCGCTTCAGTGAGAAAGATGTCTCTGCTTGATTATCCGGTCCTGCTCACCGCGGGCTCTCCGTGTGCGAGCAGAGGCACAGCCGATCGCAGAACGCACACATGCAAACACTCCAACATAAACCAGCAAACCTGCATCGGAGACAAAAGGATACATCCTCGTGTAGATGTGGTTGGAAGCCTTATTCAAGTCAGCCAATCCAGAGCATGACTAGGAGGAAACGAAGAGAAAGAAGGCAGTTTTTGGTCACTGATGGCCAGGAATAAGCAAAACTTTGCCTTCTTGGAGGAAGTACTAAATCTCCCAGAAGAGCGGGAATGGCATTGAGAATGAGAAATATGTCTTGGAAATAGCATGCAGGATTAAATATAGCTTATTTAAATGTTAGATCCAAATCGTAATAACGGGAAACGGTCCCACTTAATTGTAACTTCCTTTAATTTTTGTGTAAGATTCAAATAATTAAAATGCACACTAATGGTTATTGATGACCCCATTTCCCTGTGAAAAGAAATAGACTTACTGAAGTAGAAATTTATGAATGTTCTTGAATTACTCAGAGACTTCGGGATGTGGTCTTTTCTTATTGCTTTCCTCTTCCCATGTCATTTCAGTTAAAAAGAAAAAAACAAAACAAAACAAAAAGCCCCACAACTATTCCCAAGGGAGGGATTCCGGTTAGAAACCTTCAGCAAGTGAACCTGTAGTGGGAATCCTCCTGTTTTCCCAGTCTGCCTGTTTTTTCCCAAACAGAATTCAACTTGTAAAGAAAGTGTAAAAACCATCTCTCTCACCCTTAAATTCTTGAATTTTCAATTCTTGTGGAAAACATGATGCCACAGTTTCAATTTTTAAAATCAGTAAGAGCCACAGAAAGTGTGAAGGCGTACAAAACAGGAAATCTAGAGGTCCAAACACCAGGACTAAGCAGAGACACACACACCTTCACTCACACTTAAGGCAGGGATCCAGAAGGTTCTCAGCATTGGGACCCATTCATGGACACTACACAGGGAATGTATCTGAACAGCGGGGTGATTTAGACAATGAATTGCCACATTAACAGCACCACTGCCAAAGCTTCAGATTTAGAGGCTCTGGTGAAAATTAAACCAGTGGCAATTTTCAACATTTGAGGCATCTGCGCCCAAACAGCTCAGCACCAAGGGCACTGGCCCAGCTCTGGACACAACCTAAGCTCTAATCAATCTATTCCTAGCCAGACTGTCAAGGACAGCCAGACTCATTAGAAATTTACTGAAAAATCCTCCAAGACTTTCCTTTAAAAACAAAACGACTTCCACATTTAATTGTCTATCTGAAAGAACATACGCAAGAAATTAGGAGATCTAAATTAAATTTATTAATAGGAGAGCTTGATGGTGCTTAATTCCAGAGACCAGAGCTCTCTCATGGGTAAGGTTTGATGAAAAAGTAAAGAGAAACAGTAGGGATACAGTTAAAAACATGACTTTTCCATCCTCCAAATTCTACAAATTCTTTACCTGTCCTTGAAGAACTGGGTGAAATTGAAAACCATCAAAATAATTGGACTTCTTAAAAATTAGGTTGTATGAGTGAAAGGTGTTTATGAGAAGTCGATGACTCCGGATTTTATCATCCTGCAGGACAGCACAGAATAGTTAATATGTTCCTTGAGGGACTAGGATGCTGACGTCTTTTACTGATACCCGATCATTACGTGACTGAAAAAAAAAAAAGGAAGTCATTTCATGAATAAAAATCGGAGCGCACAGTGCAACAAAATATTCTGTACTTAAAGGCAATAGGCAGATGTTGACACAGAGGACTCTCCTAAAACCATGTTCGGATAGATTTTTTTGCTAACTGCACATATAAATACGAGCAGAAGGCCGGTCACCTCTGTAACCACAGGCAGCAGCAGAAGAAGCCGCATCTCCAGACGCAGTCAGAGGGACCTCGGAGCGGAGAAGGCTCTACCGACTCTTGCAGCTGACTGACCCTGCAGTTCCCACAGAGGCCGGCTGCACGGCCAGCCCTCTCCTTTTCTTCTTTTCCCTCTTCTTTGACTTTCCCTTAATCTCGCTCCTTTCTCCCGGCGGATTTAAGGCCACTTTACTTCCCCCTCCCTTTAGCTCCTGCCTCCTCTTTCTGCTTGCTACATCTCTCTCCTCGCCCCTTTCTCCTGGTGTCTCGCTCCGCTCCCTCCGTGCGTCCACAAACTTTTGAACAGAATACTACCCTCAGCAAACAAGTCCTCCAGCTCCTTCTGCTCATCCCTGCTGCTTCTCCTTAGACTCCAACGCCAGATGGTGATGCCTCTCGGGTTGTGATTCCAGCGCAGAAACTCAAAGGAGCCCTTTGCCCGCGTCCTACTTGGCAGCAGAGCTTCTCCTAGCAGCGGTAAGAGTTGAATAGTAAAGGGGAATAATATCTTTCCAAACCAAACGAGTTACATGACTATGGATTTTTTTCCCCCTCTGCCATCGGAATCAGGGTAGGAGTTAGCTGTCCTTCTACCAGGTCTGGCTAGTTATTGGGCGCTGGGTATATGCATTCACATATATTTTTTTTCTCTAACTATAGCAAGCAAGAAGTGGCAGGGCGCGCGCCTGCTGTCGCTAAGTGGTATTCAACAGAGGCAACGGAGCTTCGCTCCCTCCCCCAGCTCCGGAGTTTCTTGAGGAAGGAGGGTGAAAGGCCAGGGGCGTTCTCACTGTTGTGTGCCCTTTTCCGTCCTGCGCAGAATGACCATGTGTAGCGGAGCGAGGTTGGCCCTGCTGGTCTATGGGATAATAATGCACAGCAGCGTTTACTGCTCACCTGCCGCCGCTGGTCTCCGGTTCCCCGGGATCAGGTAGGTGTTGGGCGCTCAGGCTGAGATGGGGCTTCTCTTCGCCGGACACCTCATGGTCGTTCTCCTGCAGTCCCCGGGAAATCGCCCTCTATGATTCCGGTGCACCTTCACCAGCCTTGGCTGGGCCCCGGGTCCCGATCCAAGCTAAGCAGGAGGACCCGGCAGGCTTCACGGACGGCTAGGCTCCCCACGTCCAACCCTACGGAGCCCAGGGACCCGGGTAGAGCGAGTGAGCTTCTGACCACTAGAGATACAGCCCCTCCCCCCAATCTGGTCCAAGGCGGGGTGCAGGGCAGGGCCCCCAGCTTGGCTTCTTTTACCTATTCTTGGGATAAGTTCAGAGAACTTCGGCTCCCAGAGCTGGGCCGAGGGTTGAACGGGAAGCTCCTTTAGACTTCGCTTTGTTACAGCTTGTTCTGGACTACTGGGGCGGGGTCTCCCTCTCTCTCCTCCGCCCTTCCTCTTCACCTCATTCTAATTCTTTTTCCTGAAGCGTTTTCTTTCAAGTAATCTGTGTTTCAACTGGAGTTTGAGTCCCAGACTGTCTTGGGGAGGGGGTGTTGGCCGGTTATGGTTAAGGAAAAGCGACTAGAGAGAGGAATAACAAGAATGAGACTGCGAGGGAGGGGGAGAAACGGATCCAAAGGAGAAAGAGAAAGCAAGCAGGCAGGCAGGACCGGGAGAACAGCCATGCCCACCCCAGGATGGAGAAACCCGGGCTTTTTTTCTTAATCTCTAGTTTCTAATCGTGCAGTGTTGCCCAGGTTCCCCATCGCAGCCCGAGTCCCCACGTCCCCCGGTGTGCGGGACAGTGGAAACGAGATGGGCAGCGCATCGTCGGCACTCGGTGGCGCTCCGGGCAGCGAGGAGCACGCGACCTGCGCGTAAAGCTGCTCCTCCAAGCCGCGCCCAAGAACGTTCGCCTTACGGGCCGCTGACCCTTGATTTGGCCGCAGAGATGGATTCTAAATTCTGTATTAGATTCCTGGCATCAGAGCATAGGGCAGGATAAAAAGTGGCTAGAAAGCTCAGGGCTGAAGCGCGTCGCCGAGGAAAGCCTGGGTGTGGGGCGTGCTGAGGGATGAGACTCTGGCCTCTCCAAGGCTGGAGGAAAGGCAAACGGAGTAACGAATTACCAACCCTGCCTAGAGAGTACCACTCGTCCAGGGCGCTTTCCTGATTCTTCCCAATGGCCCAAAGCGATGGGGCTTTGTTGTTTTAACCCATTTTCCCCCGTCTTGTATGAAGAATGGGTAGGTTAGGGCGACTGTAAGGTCTCCCGGCACTCGCTGAGTGTCAGTCCTGGGTTGACCTTTTCTCTGCGCTCTGCGGTTGAGATAGGATCCTGTTGCCCCGCCATCGCTAACGGATTAGTGTAGACTGCTTATTTACTGGATTTAAAAGCCCTTTTATTTCACCTCCTCCTATTTTCAAAGTTCCGTGTGCCTGGCACTTTTCTCGGGTGAGAGGCACCGGAGGGCACGGACACACCACAGAATGAGTCGTCAAACAGGCTAAGTTTAGGGACATCTATTATTCATGTTCCTGCCAGATTCTCTCCCGCCTAAAATAGAAGCTGGAGGTTCTCCGTGACCTACATCTGCGCGGGGAAGGGCTCCCCTGGGCTTAGAGGCTCGGGTGGGGGTGGCGGCCGCACTTGGCTACCGCACACCCTACCCACCCATCCCACTCATTCCGATCTGGGCCTCCCCTTTTGGACACTGGAGTTGGTCAGCGTCGCGCCTCCTAGGACTTTTCTTGTCCCCGCCCTTTACTACTTGGGGGAGGCTGGGACGCCCGGTGGGGAGAGGGGCGGTCCTTTTCAGTGACCAGGTATGCACCGTAAGCATAGGTTTTCTAGGGTTCGTTGAGGCCGCTATCCTGCTGGGAAACCCTTTATCCGCTAGAGGAGGGGTGGGCGAGCCGCCTAGCGGAGTAGGCATTTATTTCTGTTGGGTGTAGTCCCCTCCTCCTTACCTTTGCCCCACCCCCGTTCTGGAAGAAAGGACAATTCTCCGTGGGGGAATCTTTACGAAGATGGAAAATCAATGGAAGAGTCTTCCTTTGGGTCCTCAAAGAGCTGGGGAGGGATGTGACTGACCATCCCTCCTGTCTACTCCGCAGGCCGGAGGACGAGGCTTACGACGAGGACGGAAACCCGCTGCGGGACTTCTACGACGCGGAGCCGCCGGGTGCAGGGAGCCCCGCCTCCGCGCTGCATGACGCCTACGCTCTCTACTACCCTGCTGAGAGGAGGTACTACCTGCGGGAGGCCCGGGCCGCGCGCCCCGGGACTCGGTGGGGAGCGGGGAGGAAGGAGCAGGATGGTGGCCCACAGAGCAGGTTCATTTTCTTAAACGTCCTCAAGCCTCTTTTCTCTCTGCTGGATCCCACGAGGGCGACAGAAAATTAGTAGCGGGCGGATCTGAGTGGATCAAAGGGCCGCGTGGGGGACTCAAAGATCTGTGGGCTGAGGAGTGTCACTGAGTGTGCGCCTCAGCAGATGGGGAGCCAGACGCCACACCTGTCATCCCCGGAGGCCAGGACTCACACTGGACCCTAGCATTCACTCTTGGGAACTTTGCCGAGAGTTACTCCCAGGTCCTGGGCCGCTGCCCTTTACCCTCCTTCAAGGCTGAGGGTGCGCGATCCCAGCAGGGGGTGCTTGGCTGTCACTTGGGGGCCGAGGCAATGACCCTGGGCGCACACTTTGCCTCCCCGATAGAGATGTCGCCCACGGGATCCTTAACCAGGCCTACCGCAAAGTGTTGGACCAGCTGTCCGCCAGGAAGTACCTGCAGTCCCTCGTGGCCAAGGGTGTGGGGTAAGAGTTTGCGAAAGAGTTAACCCGCGCGGGCTGGCGTGCGCGCACGGGGTGGGTGACTGTGCGGAGCGCGCCCGGGGCGGGCGGGGCGGCTTCTGCGTCTGTGCGTGCACGTGTGGCTGATGGTGCGTCTGCGCTCCCGGCTCTGGGGGTACCTGCTACCAGCCTCTGGAGATTTCGAAATGGCACGTTAAATTTGCCCCAAGAGCTGGAGACCCGGTGAGACGGAAAGGCGGGGAGGAAAACCAGGGATTTTGATCCGTTTGAATGAAAAGAAAAGAGAAACCAAACAAACCCCTCCTAGTCATTAAGACCCTTCAACGTTCGCGGGAGGATTTGCTATAATTTCATTTAAACATGGCATTTTTGAGGGGAGGAGCATTGCATTTACTATAAATTCAAATCGAAGTAAACAAATCACTGAATTTGGACAATTAGGGAAACAAACAGTTTTTGCTCACGCCAGACAAACACAGAGCTTAGGACTTGCGTGAAGCCAATCTCAGCAGAAGGCAACATTTTAATAAAGCCCACAGGAAAACAGATTACATTTCGCCATGAATAATTCATGCGCTGAAAATATTGCCTATAGCCTGTCGACTTACATTATTATCACGTTTTTCAAGTTAGCGTGCGAAAGAAGTACTCGTGTTTGATTAGGAAAGCCGGATCGATGTAAACTCCATGACAGCAGCCAACGTGGCATTTAGGGCCCCTTGGTCATTTTCTTTGTATCTAGGGGGTGAAAGGTACAGTGAGGACCGTAGCGCAAACGCACGGATGGTTAAATATTTTCCGGGATCTTCTTCTGTAGGACTTAGTGGCAGGAAGTCCTGGGTGAGGGGGGAGGAGCGGAGGGGTCTCTGTCCAGACTTCCCCACGGTCGCCTCCTAGTAGAGGAAGGCGGCTAGCAAGCAGGGCGAACCTCGTGCGCCCCCGGAAGGCGCCCGCGTGGGGTGGGGCCCGCCTGCTCCCCACAGCTATTGAATCTGTGTTTCCCACCTCACCCCATCACCCTCTTCTCGACTCCTTCCCTTTCCTTTCCTCCTACCTCCACGACCCCTTTCCTTGCAGTGGGAGCCTAGGTGGAGGCGCGGAGGACGACTCAGAGCCACTCTCCAAACGCCACTCGGACGGAATCTTCACAGACAGCTACAGCCGCTACCGGAAACAAATGGCTGTCAAGAAATACTTGGCGGCAGTCCTAGGGAAAAGGTATAAACAAAGGGTTAAAAACAAAGGACGCCGAATAGCGTATTTGTAGCGATGAGTTAACAGCTACCCTGTGTATAACCCTGACACAATGAAAAGTCGTTTTCCAAACTGACTGAACAGTCATCGCTCATGTGTTCTATCAAACATGTATTTATGTATGAAGTAAAGCCATTAAATGAATATTTTGATAATAATATTGTTTTTCTTTTTACAAAGCACTAGAGAATGCACAGATATACTTTGTGGACCAATTATTGATATATTATAAATATATATATTAAGAATATATATAAGTATAATAGAGAGCAATTCATACAAAGCGTGCATAAGGATTGAAAATTCACCTGAGCTGTTTATGTTTTTATATAAAGTAAATAGAAAATAGACAATCATTGTTTTGCATATTACTCCTATTTTTGTAAACTGGAATTAAAAGGATAGTATTTTTATCCACAACAGGCCTGAAGATATTAATATTGACCATTTGCTACTGTACATAAACAATGATGTCCTGCTCCAGGGAGATTTAGAAATAATGATTTGGAGAATTGCTGGAGGGCATTCTTTCCCAGTGAGTCTCTGGGGCAGGCTGCTTGAGTCCCAGCCTAACTATCTCAGTGGGCATTGTCCCAGTGGCTGGGTGGCAGTTCCAATACTTTCGCTTCCTTTGATTCTATTTTTATGTGTATTTGTCTCTCTTCAGACTCTCAGCCCAGAAGGAAATTCTAATAAAACAACAGCTCCATCCAAATTGTGCTTCTCCCCAGAATTCACTCATGCCACTCCCTGGGAGAAGAGTTGAGGGACTGTACAGAGAAGAGGGGCTTGGGAGGGGAAGCTCTCTTGTCTGTACTTCCCCATTCACCAGGGAACCTGATATCCCAAGGCTAGGGCAATTGGAACAAAGTAAAGGAAATAGTGATATATTGGAAGAGGCAGAGCATAAGGCAGTAGAAGGACCCTGCAGAGGGACTGGATTGAGGCTGCCCCAGGTCTGGGAAGCTGGTGGCAAGTCCAGTTGCACCGCAGGTCCGCTGCCTGACCTATTTTGGGCGCTGGGTATTGGAAATGGATGCAAAGTACAATGTGTTTTTCTCCAGTGCTGTCCATGCTTCTCATCTTGTGAAATGGCCAGGATCCTCCCTTTTGAACCCTGCTCTGTAGAAGCCACCCTTTTTCCTTTGTGGTTTTTCTTCTTGCACTGTTTAAGTACTGTTGACCTTTCTTTTTTTCATTCACTTCTCTTAAACTTGTGAATGATTCTCATTTTTTTTGATTGTTTGATGCAAGCAGTTATTGTAAAGTTTAGGAACCCCTGTATAGCTACCACTAAGTAATTATGCACTAAATATGAACCTTTTGTTTCTTGTTTATTGAGTTTGTAGGTAAAATGTATTTTTCTACATTATGGCTTATTGCTTAGTAAAATTTATTTCATAAAACCAATCTTTGTCATATTAGAATGTGTAGTGTTCACATGTTGCTCAGTTTGACTAACTGATAAATCATTTAAACCTCATCTTCTTATGTATGAGTACTATCTTATATCTGTGGTCAAGAGTGAGGTAAGCAAACTCCCACAACCCACCCTTGTATTCTTTCTTAGCTAAAGAAAGCATGTCTGTTTCCTGTCAATTTCTTGAACATATACAGTAATCTTTATAAACAAAAGAACCTTCACCCAGCAACCAGATCAAGCAGCAACGGATAAACCAAGCCAATTTTCAGGCACAAATTTTTGGAAAAAATAATAAGAAAAAAATTAAGCATTAGTTTGTAAAGTTTAAAGGACCTTTCCTTTTTCTTTACGGATTTGATCAGTATGAAGTCATACATCAAAGAAAACAGAATTGTATTTGCATTCCCAGGCAGGATGGATGCTGCCAGGAGATCACATTGCAAACAGTGAAAACAGGCACTCGATCTATGCCTGTGTCCTGCTACAGGATCAATCTTTCTTTAAGTCTGCAGTCTCCTCAGGCAATGTGACACGGGATGCAGTTTGCAGCTTTAGTGCCTTTCTTCGCCTTTTAAATCGCCACGAATCACTGATGGCTATTTAGTGGCCCTACAATGCTGCAACACATCAGCTTGCATTTTAGTCTTAATTATTTGTTTCTTGGATAATGGGCAGAATTTTCTGTATTTGTGTCAGCTGTTAGTGGTGAAATAGGGCTCTAGTTATCCTTTTATTTATGAAGTCTAATTTAGTGTGCCCGTGGCTAGTTGCAAGCATTTTACAGTGATCACCCAGTTAAATCTTTTGTATACTTTTTAGAAATGCCAAGAGCCTTACCAAACTGGAGCAAATTTATGATATAGTGATAATTTAGGTAGATGTTAGTCTTGAAGCTCTTATTTTGTGTGCAACTGATTATAAAAAAAATCTTAACCAAGTATTATTACACACATGATATCTATAACTAGGACTTTGATAACTGTTATATAAAGTGTGTAAAATTTGTATGAATAAATTTTTGTAAACAATGCAACTTGGTCTAATGTTTGGAGAAAAAAAGACATTCAGGAAATAACTACTTTAAAATCTTTTAAAGTATTATATTTCTTTAGCAACCGTAAGAGTTTTCATGTCTGGAATATATATCTATCTAAACATCCATGTATTTTCATAAGCTGTATTCTGATATCTGCTTGATGGGTTACTGGATTCCACTAAAAATTTGTAGTAGCTGCTCAGATGGAGATGCCTAAGAAGATATTCAGCTCATACATAGGTGTGGATGTTGCAACCTTTATAAGACACACACTTTAGATTAATTTCCACCCCCTACCCCAGTGCATTTGTACCTTGCTTAGTATTCAGAAAGTTACTGGGCAGTGGTGGCAAATCATAGTGGAGTAGTAGTTACACTTCTAAAATAGCTATCTAACATTGTTCTTTTATAAGTAACTCTGTACAAACTGGATCTTGATAAAAAATTTTGTAAACCAATGACATAAACACTCAATTTGGGAGGCTTTAGAATGTGTTTGGACATATACAAAGTTATCTCTCATTAAAATGTTTTGGGTAGGAGGAGCAAGAATGTAATTAAGAGTAAGCAAATACCTTTAAAAGAAAATGTACTTTGAAGCCTAGGACAAAATATGAAAAGTCATTTGTGGATCATTTATTAGTTCATAGTGGTAAGTTTTAAAGCAAAGCCGTCATGTGAATTTCCCCAGTGGTATGTTCTTTGGAGTCCTTGTCTAGTTCTGGGTTAAAAAATGTTGTAATGAAAATCACTTAATAAGTCATACCATTTAATTCAAAAATGCCAGCTTTTTACCCTAAAAGCAAATGTACTCAATAAATAAATCAATAGATATGTCACAATAGTATTAAAAGACCAGCAAGAGTTCAAAATATTAGTTTTAGAGCTTAGCTTAGTATTTGAGGCCCATAATTAGATAAGGAGCCCACAATCTATAAATTTCATTTGTTGTAAATTAAAAAAATGAATATAGAAAAGTTCACATTTACATCAGACTATTGGATGAGGAGAATTTCTTTTCCATTTTAACCTGCCTCTCACATCAATTTATAGTGTGATGTGATAAATGGAGAAATGAAGAAGGATAGTTTATTTGGTTAAGGGCTAATGACTTGTCAAGAAAATAAAGATTAGTCCCAGACTTGACTGACATGAGGTGAAGTTCACATATATAATAATGTGCTCGATTTTCAAATATAGCTATAAATCAAATATGGCAGTCTTTAGAAATACTTGAGGTAGTTGGGTACTCAAGAAGCCATAATATGTGCTTTATTGCTGTTAGGGCTGGGAACACACATTGATCCAAAATAATGCATATTTATCGAACACCTGAAGTGGGCCAGGTACTATGGCTCAGAGAGCATGGTTAACATCTGGGAGGAAAGTAGTATTTTTCCTAAGAGTGTTTTCTGTAACAGAATCATCTTAGGGCTCCACCAGAACCACTGAATCTGCATTTTAAAGAAACCCCCTACAGTAATGTGCACTAAAGTCTGAGCCCACCTAGAGTTATAATTTATAATTTGGTGCAATATGCAGATAACATATGTATGTTGGGGCGAGAGTTTTTCAAATGAAATATGCAGCAGGTCATGCTCCCTGTACACAGTAATAAATTCCCCAAGAATACTCTCAGAATAGACATTAAGTTTATTTACAATATTTAGTTTAAATCACTAAGACTACTAGTGTTATTTTATTTGTACATTCTGATTGGCATTCTCTGTTAAAGGCACTTCCAGGAGAGATCCTTTAAGTGGAGTCTAAAACAGTCATAGGAGTAGGAAGTCAGGGCTACACTGGAGAAAGCCTGTGCAGCTAGCTGGCATTAATTCTGGGAACCAAGAAGTCAACTTTCAATTGCATTATATCCCAATTTGGATTTAATGGATCTCCCCACTCCTACCCCAAGCATTTACAAGATGATTTCATTTGGATGCCCCTCTTTTACCTCAAACTCAATCCTACTGTTTGCACCTCTACAAGATTAGGAACCAAGGTCAAGTTGGTCTTCTTCTCTTTCATTGCCATCTTTGAAGAAGAATGATGCCTGCTCTCCTTGCTACTGGCCCTTGTCTTACCAGTGGGTTCTTACTTTGGTTTGTGGCTGGTCATTCTGGCCTAGTCCATTAGCTTCTTAGTGTCATATCCCTTTGAAGAAATGTTCTAAAATAGCTTCCACTGTCACAGGGTTCAGGTTCTTCAGTTGTCTATCTTACCTCTCTGTTCTCTAACACAATATTTTTGTCTTTGGAAGGACGGGTTCTTACCAGTCTTTGAAATGTGAATGCTCCTTTTCCACTTCCAATAATCTCTTCATGCTTGGAATGTCTTCTCTGTTTACCCAATATCAATATTCTACAAGGTCCAACAACTAAGCTGTTCTTTTTTGACAATCTTTTTCAGCCTCTCAAAGTTGGTTGTCATCTTCACTCCCCTGCCATCTACCCCTGGACTATTTTCTTGTGACCCTTTACTCTCTGTATTGGCTCTTCTGTTTTTCAGTTTCACACTGTTCTGCGCTACTCTTTAATCGTTTCATAATTGCATGGTTTGTCCCCAGCTAGATGACCTCTTGGAGGACATGGATGATATATCATACTTTGATGCTCAATACACTTCTGGGAATGTTAGAAATGTCTTTCTTGAGTGAATAAATTAACCAGAAGACTTGCAGAATTCTCCATGACATTTCCTTCATATTCTAATAGGACAGCTGCAAAGTATTTATAGGAAATTAACTTATTAATTAGGTATTCATATGAATCGAACTCAGTCTCCCTTTAGAAATAGCTATATAGAAAAAAATGGCAAATTAATTAGGTATGTTTCTGCCATAGGATAAAATGAACTTTAAATTCACACGTAGACAAAAGGGTGCAGACTTGAGCCACAGAAGCTCTTATTTTTCATTCTGGTAAAGAAAAGAAGGATGGTATTTTCAAACTAAAGAGAATTTACCTTATGCCTCAAGACAGTAATACCTTTTCCTAGAATAAAGGAAAAGGGATATCTTGAGACACAGACTGGGAACCAGTCTGTCCTCTAAGTGATAATTAATAGAGCAGTTATATCTACAGCTGCCAAAGAAACTTCACCCATCGACTGAGATGTAATTTGAAACATGGGTTGGTAGACAGGAAAAAGGACATAATAGAAATATGTCCACATATAGTTACATATACATATATGTAATAAATAAATATAAATAAATAATATGAATACATATATTTAACACTTTAGCATTATGGTAGGTGACAATGTCATTTGGTTAAAGTTAATTTTCTTCTTAGCAATGTCTTTGCTATATGTTACAAAATCCTAATTCAGGGAGAAATATAAAGCACAAAGAAAAACTGTGATTGTATTCATGCACATTTCCTTCTCTCTCTCTCTTTCCCCCAGGCTGGCCTCAAAGTCTTGATCCTCCACCTTAGCCTACTGAGTGCTGGAATTACAGACGTGTGCCTTTCATTTCTTTTAATTACCCTGAGTTTTGCTTAGTTAATTACACCCCTGGAATGCCAGGCATGGATTTTATGGGGATACTACTCCACTTCTGGGTGTAACTAATCAGGATAATTGTATCCTCTGGCCATAGGTCATTGCTTGGTCTGTGACCCATTTTAGGAAAGAGGGATTACGGAGGAATTATTTTTTTTTCTGAAAGTTTCCAAGAAAAATGTTCATTTTTTCTTTCTGAATGGTATGGTATATAATGCAGCACACCATATAAGAAGCCAGCCTCACAGTGGCACTGACACCATGGAGACACAGAACGAGTGACAAGAAAGGACATGTCCCCGAGAACACCGAGCCCCTGAATCAAACCAACCCTGAGGACAGTCGACTATTCACTTCCTCTGCTAACATTTTACTTAACATTTCAATATTTAAATACTGCACAACACCAAGAAGTGTACCCTAGCAACTGTGTTTAACTAGATTCAGACTAGGGAAAGAAATACCCTTTCAGAGTTGATGTCTTTTGCAATTGTCTATACTACTTTGAACCACTAGTGAGTGCTTTAGAAGGACTCTACACTGAAACTTATTGTTTGTTTTTGAGACAGAGTCTCATGCTGTAGCTCAGGTTGGCCTAGAACTCGTGATCCTCCTGTCTCAGACTCTCAATTGTGAGAATTACAGGCATGTACCACCATGTGCAGCTGAAACTTTAAAACAAATTCTTTTCTCTGAGTACAAACTACTGCCATCTGCCATGGCTGCCGTTCCCTAACACCCACAAAACCTGTGTTAAAACTCAACAGAGGCTCCAATCTACCCACACCTACCCTCTCTGTTCCTTTGTCCCTTCCTGTTTTCCCCAACCATCTGGAACCAGTTTCATGACCCTCCCTAGGTTCCTTCTTGCTTTCTTTCCCTGACCATTTTTGTACCCTCACTTTTGCACTCCTCAAACTTGGGTTAACCCAATTCATGTTTCCTCCCCATTGCTGAGGGATCTTGGGAAATGAATCTGTTTTGATACCACTGCATGTAAATTTATGATTTCTTATTTCTGTGGGACCTTTAACACACTCTCTTCTAACTGGCCCTGTTTCCATATCCTATACTGTTCTCCTCACTCTTCAGGATCCCCAGCCCATCCAGCCTCTCAAACTTCACTGTCTGTATTCTGCAACAAACAAAAACAAAGCAGAACTCCCTCGGTTTCTTTCCCTCCTCTGCCACATGCTTTTTCACTTCAAATTCCCATCTCAATTTCCTGCCGTCTGTATTTCCTCTAACACTTTATTGAGATTTCTTTGTATTCAATTGTCTCATACTTGCCAAATCCAATTATCTTCCCAGTTCCATGCTATGTCATCTCTTTATAGCATTTCCTTCATTCCTAGAACTTTATTTGCACTTGGTTCCTAGGACTTGATTTTCCTAAATTCTTTTCTTCCCTCAGATGTTCCCACCTCTTCTTTTTTAGTCTTTTCTAGTGCCTCGTCTTCTTTCGTTTATGTGGCTGGCCTCAGGTTCTTTCCTCCCTCCCTTCTTCTAAGACTATGCTTTCTTTCACCTTGGATGATCTCATTTACTGTGGTCTGCAGGGCTGCTAGTTTCCAATCCTACAGTCCTTATGAGAGAGTTCAAAAGCCTGACTGACACATCCATCTGGATGTACAGTGGGCACCTCACACTCAGTGTGTTCCCAAATGAAATCATTTCCCACATTTATTCCCCTCACTGTTATTCGCATCACTTTTCATCACATTACCCAAACTCCTTATTTCAGGGGATTCTCCCCTTCTTCCTCTTTACTCCATTCACTTAATCGCTCATCTCAGGATTTTTCAGTCCTATTTCTGCCTACTTCCACATTCACAAAATCTTTTTTGGCTGCTTTTACAATAGGTTCACCCCACTTTGACTCTAGCTATTCGCTCCTACTCAGTCTCCTCTGCCTCCACGATGATTCGCCTAAAATAAGACTCGGGCATGTTACTTCTATATACTGACTTGAAAAATTTTTTTATGGTTTCCTGTGGTCCAGTGAATGGAGCCCAAAGTCTTTAGCATGTTTTAAAATAATTTCTGTTTTTATCTATTACCTTCTATTTGTGATGGCATCTCTGCAGAATGTTCTTCTTTTCTTTCTTTCCTAGTGAAATGCCTGTAATCTTTAAAGGAAGGACTAGCTTTTTTCTGTTTTCATGATGCATTTGTTTCATACTACTAGTTTAATATTTAGTTGCGTATGTGTTTTTTGCTGATGAGGATCATAATTATTCAGTTTCCTGTTGTTAGGGCCTGTGGTTTCTGACTCATAATGGGCACTCATTCATTATTTGTTGAATTAAAATTAATTCCATGGAAGTTGGTGAAGAGTTATTCTCCATACAAACCATAGGAAAATGTAATTTAAGATATAACATAAAGGCTATTGATTAGCTATTACGAAGGATTTAAGCAGCAACAAATACCTGTTGAGTAAAGGAGACAAAACTCACTCCCTTAAATACCCAAAGGGTTGTGTGCTGAGGTTATCTGAGTGTTGAAGGACTGTTTTCCTTTTCATTTTTCTCATCTCTTTTGAGCAGGTGATAAATATGCACTCAGGTGAAAGGTGGGAACAATAACATAGAACTTGCTCATAGTAGTTACTCTCTAGGTAGTTTCCTTTCAACATACTCTTCTGTTCTCATCTTTCACCGATCTGGACTGTCATCAAGATATAGTGTCATCTTTCTAGACTGATTAAATTAGTTTGTTTTGTAAGAAAAAATAGACCATGAACATAAAACTCAAATTCCTTGGAGTTGTTTAAAGACCCAATAACCCTTCGCACTGACTGGAGTGTTTCAGAAATCTAAGCTATAGTAAAAAGTTTAAAAAAAAAGGCCTTCAAGCAATAGACATTTCTTGAGTGGCTGGGAATTTTCCATCTCATTTGTGGGTGCAGATGTTCTTGGATGAAACCCTGCTAAGATCTCTTCTGGCTATTCTACTCTGAGTGTAAATAGGGTTCATCAGAGAAAGGCAGTCTGACTTATTTACTGTAGTAGACTTTCTGGAAGCCAGATGCTTGGTCTTATAGTGAGCTGGGGAAATAAATGATACTCTTAGCCTTAATGAGGTGGATGCTATCTTAGGGGATTGTGATTTTGCACGGGGCACATTTTGCTCACACAATTTCATAAGTATATAAGGAACTGATGATCCTGTTTACAGATTCTGTCTTCTGATCATGAGATTATTTATTTTGCTTCAATTAGAGGGAAGAAAAAACAAAAATGTGAGCCAGTTCATTTTGCTAATTGCCAAGCATTCTGGTGGAAGTTCTGGAAAAAGGACATTGGAATTGCCAAAGCAGAGCCCCTGAATTTTCCACAAATTAATCAGTGTATGCTCTGCTACATTATCATTAGTAATTCTGTCTCTTCTTACTGGGATCTTTGAGATGCTTTAAGGAAGGCACCCTCTTTTTTTTGTTTTTTGAGGTTTACATTAGTCTGTCTTAATGAGTAGGTTATGCCTCTGACATTATCTCTAAGGGGCCTCTAATATGGGGCAAAATGCAAACATTCTTATAAAGCAAGGTTTTTTCTGATTATGCCTTGAAACAAATAGTTTTAGTCATTCTCAGCAAATTATCTCTGTATAGAGTACAGTCATTAGTTTTAATTTTGATTGTTTTGGTTGTTTTAGAGATAGAGTCTCACTAACTTTGCCCAGGTTGGCCTTGATCTTGGGATCCTCCTGCCTCTGCCTCTGAGTAGTTGGGATTAGAGGTGTGAGACCAAAGTCCTTTAGACTGAAGTTTTCCTTTTCATCTGCATTGTCTAAACTCTAGTGGCAACTTGATTGCCCAACTGTTGCGAAGACTCTGAAGTCTCTGAAAATATTCTTCTTTCTATTTCTTTTAGAAGGTCCTGAAATCTTTCAGAGAACCAAGCTTGAAGCTTGGTGAAAATGGGCATCGTTCACCTACATGTTCTAGAAGTTTCCATCACTATAATAAACACAAAGGATCAGCTTTTAGCAAAAGATATCAGAAGACACTAGACTGGAGGGAATTTGATGGGCATGGCTTTCCAGATCTCCCGGTTGCTCAGGGGAGATGGGTTTGGGAGGGTGGCAGTGGTATTTACCTGCCTAGGGGTAAATCCTGTCAGGTATGGAGAAACCCAAACTAGGGGATTTCTGATCTCTTTTACTTCCATCTACAATGCCTTAAATCCCCAGCTTAATTACTTTATGTGGTTACAAAATCTTCATTTAGCAAGCCACCTGTGTCTAACCTCCTGACATATTTTCTTATTTTACAACCTTTGCTCCATGGTGTGCAGACTATTTGATAATGATTGGATATTGCCATTTTCCAGTCCCATGGAATGATCTACTTAAGTGTGTGAATAGACATGATCAATTCTGGGAAAGACAACCTACATAATTTGTAAAACCCAGTACAAAATGAAAACGAGGGGCCTTTTTTTCCAAAAATTACTAAGAATTTCCAGAAGCTAGTACAGTGGCTCAAGTGGTAGAGCATTTGCCTAGCAAGCAAGGCAAATGAGGTCCTGAGTTCAAACTCCAATACTCCCAAAAAAATTTCTAAATAGCAACAGCAGAGCATTAAACCAAGTGTGGAATTTTTCTGAGCACGGGATACAGCCAAACCTCATCTTTATTTGTTCTTGGATGCCCTGTCCTCAGTGTGTGTGTGTGATGTCTTTGACCCGCTCATGATTTTATTGTCAATTCCTGCTGCAGTAGAGGAGAACAAAGCTTTAAAAGTTGTGGTAAAAATATATGACAAGATATAACATGAGATCTATCCTCTTAACAAAAGTTTAAGCACAAGTTTTGTATGTTAACTATAAGCACAATGTTGTACAGAACAATTTTTAAACTTCTGTAACTGAAACTTGATACCCTTCAGATATCTCCCCATTTCCCCTCGTGAAGCCCCTAGTAACTACCATTAAATACCATTGTAGTATTTATTTTATGAGTTTGTCTACCATGGATACGCCACATAAGTGGAATTGGGGTATTTGTCCTTCTGTGACTGGCTTATTTCACTTAGGATAATGTCTTCAAGGTTCATCCATGTTGTGGTTTATATTTTCCTTCTTTTTCTATAGCTGAATAATCTTCCACTGAATGTATAGACCACATGTTCTTTATCCGTCTGTCCATTGATGGGCATATCAATACACGATTTTCCCATTTCTTGGCTGTTGTGAAAAGAACTTCCCAAAACCTGGGAGTACAGGTATCTCTTATCCTCATTGTGATTTTTTTTTTGTCTTTTTCTTTTTTGGTGCTTGGATTGGACTTGGGTCTTGCACATGCTAGGCAAGCATTTTATCACTTAGCTACATCCCCAGCCCCCATTGTGTTTTAATAGGCTTAAATATCACCAATAATCTTACATTCTTTCAGAAAGAGATTTCAAGTATTAAATGAATATAATCAAATAATTTTAATGGTTGTATGGGCTACCGCTATTGAAACATCCACTTTAGGTTTTCTAGCTGATAATGTGGGCATCAAACCAACACTCCAGAGAACTAACCTCATTCTGGGAGCATATGAGACTGCCAGAGGGCCTGGCTAAATGCTTTGTGCTGGGCTCAGTGGTATGCATGCTACCTCACTGGCTTATTCAGGGATGTATTCCATCTGCAGAGTAAAGAAAAGTGTCACTGTGGAAAGAACGTTTGGAGACTGAGTAAACATTTGCCAGCAGAGCCTCATCCCCTCCAGGCAGAGAGGCCTGGGGCAGTCAGCTGAATCAAGTGCTAATTTCACAGGTCTCCATCACTTAAGGCTTTAGTTACCGACCTAGCAGTACCTCTAGAAGCACCAGCAAGCTGTTAGCTAATTCTGGAATTGGTTTTCTTGTTTGCCTAAGTCTTTTTTTTTTTTTTCCAGAAATATATTTATATTCTTTTTTTTTTTCATTTTTCTTTTATTATTCATATGTGCATACAAGGCTTGGTTCATTTCTCCCCCCTGCCCCCACCCCCTCCCTTACCACCCACTCCGCTCCCCTCCCTCTCCCCGCCCCAATACCCAGCAGAAACTATTTTGCCCTTATCTCTAATTTTGTTGTAGAGAGAGTATAAGCAATAATAGGAAGGAACAAGGGGTTTTGCTGGTTGAGATAAGGATAGCTATACAGGGCATTGACTCACATTGATTTCCTGTGCATGGGTGTTACCTTCTAGGTTAATTCTTCTTGATCTAACCTTTTCTCTAGTTACTGGTCCCCTTTTCCTATTGGCCTCAGTTGCTTTAAGGTATCTGCTTTAGTTTCTCTGCATTAAGGGCAACAAATGCTAGCTAGTTTTTTAGGTGTCTTACCTATCCTCACCCCTCCCTTGTGTGCTCTCGCTTTTATCATGTGCTCATAGTCCAATCCCCTTGTTGTGTTTGCCCTTGATCTAATGTCCACATATGAGGGAGAACATACGATTTTTGGTCTTTTGGGCCAGGCTAACCTCACTCAGAATGATGTTCTCCAATTCCATCCATTTACCAGCGAATGATAACATTTCGTTCTTCTTCATGGCTGCATAAAATTCCATTGTGTATAGATACCACATTTTCTTAATCCATTCGTCGGTGCTGGGGCATCTTGGCTGTTTCCATAACTTGGCTATTGTGAATAGTGCCGCAATAAACATGGATGTGCAGGTGCCTCTGGAGTAACAGTCTTTTGGGTATATCCCCAAGAGTGGTATTGCTGGATCAAATGGTAGATCGATGTCCAGCTTTTTAAGTAGCCTCCAAATTTTTTTCCAGAGTGGTTGTACTAGTCTACATTCCCACCAACAGTGTAAGAGGGTTCCTTTTTCCCCACATCCTCGCCAACACCTGTTGTTGGTGGTGTTGCTGATGATTTGCCTAAGTCTTAGTTGTTGGGGTTTAGTTCTAGGGCTTTTACTTACACAATTTTGTTTTGGCTTCAGGGAGAAAAAAAGGCAAATTTTGTTGCAAAGTTATGAAGAGAGAGAGAGAAAGAAAGAGAGAGAGAAAGAAAGAGAGAGAGAGAGAGAGAGAACTGGCTAGAATGTTGCTGGCCCTGCTGTGGTCAATTTTCTTTTCTTTTTCTCTTCAATGTCAATAATACATTTTATTTAACCAAACTATCCAAAACATTATTATTTTAACATTTAATCAATATAAAATCATTCTTTTTTGTGTTATGTTTTCACATATAATGGGCTTTGATCCTAATCACCCCCAGTACTCTCTTTTGTTCCCCCCTCCCTCTGATCCCCTTCCTCTTTGCTAATAATTCCCTTTCTGCTCTCATGTTTTCCTCCACCCCAGATTCCACATATGGAGAGAAAGCATGTGACACTTATCTTTCTGAGTCTGGTTTATTTTGCTTAACATGATGCTCTCTAGCTGTAGTTATTTTCCTGAACACATGATTTTATGCTAATTTGTGGCTGAATAATATTCCATTGCATATATACTACATGTTCTTTATCAATTCATCCATTAGTGGGCATCTAGGTTGTCTCCATAGCTTGGCTATTCTGAAGAGTGCTGCAATAAACATAGGCATGTAGGTATTGCTAACTTTGATTCCTTTGTGTATGTACCCAGGAATGGTAGTTCTGTTTTTAGTTTTCTGAAGAACCTCCAGGCTGATACTGCACAAATTTACATTCCCATTGTCAGCACAGAAGGATTGCTTCTTCCTCCCATCCTTGCCAGCATTTGTTACTTATTTTCTTGTTGATTACCATTCTGAGTGGGGTTAATGGAATCACAATGTAGTGTTTACATTTTCCTGATGGTTAAAGATGTTGAACATTTTTTCATATCTTTATTGGTCATTTATTGATTGCATTTTTTTGTGTGTTTAATGTTTTGAGTTCTTTATATATTCTGTATATTAATCCTCTGTTGGATGAATAGCTAGTAAAGATTTTCTCTCATTCTGTAGGCTGTCGCTTCACTCTGTTAATTATTTCCTGCTGTGTAGAAATTTTTTTAATTTGATGCAATCTCATTTGTCAGTTCTTACTATTATTTCCTGAGCTCTTAGAGTCCTTTTCAAAAAGTCATTGTCTAAGTCTGGATGTTGAAGTGTTTCCCCTATGTTTTCCTCTAGAAGTAAAAAAGTTTCAGGTCCTCTTTTTCAATCTTTAATTTTATTAGTTTGGTTTTTCTCTTTCTACTTGTTAGTTTGGCCTAAAGGTTTGTCTTGTTAGTTTTTTCAAAGAACCAACACTGTTTCATTGACTCTTTGTATTATTTTAGACTCTATTTCATTAATTTTTGCTATGATCTTCATTATTTCTTTCCTTTCACTGTTTTGGGTTTGGGCTTTTTTTTGTTTTTCTAACACCTGAGATTTATTGTTAGGTTTTTTGAGATTTTTTTTTTATTGTAGGCACTCCTAGCTATAAATTTCCCTCTTAGAATTGCCTTTGATGTATCTCACAGATTCTAGGAATTTTAAAATTCCCCTTCCAATTTCTTCAGTGACAACTGATTGTTCAAAAGTTTATTGTTCACTCTTTATGTGTTTGTTTAGTTTCTTCAGTTTTTTTGGTGTTGATATCTAGTTTCATTCCATTATGTCTGATAAGATGCAAAAAATTATTCCAAATATTTTGTCTTTCTGTCTTTCTTTTTTACAGTTTGGTGTTTGAACTCTCAGGGCCTTATGTTTGCTGGGCAGCTGCTTAACCACTTGAGCCATGTCCCTGGCCTTTCTGTTTTAGTCATTTGTTACATACAGTCTTGCTTTTATGCCTGGACCAGCCTGGACTGTGATCCTGTTTATACTTCTCACATAGCTGGGATGACAGGCGAATGTTGACATGCCCACCTTTTATTAGTTGAGACAGGGTCTTGCTAAGTGTTTTCCTGGGCTGGTCTTGAACCATGATCCTCCTGATCATCACCTTCCAAGTAGTTCAGATTAAGACGTAAGCCCACCTAGCTATTTTGTGTTTCCTAAAACTTTCCTTATATCCTAAAATATAGTCTATTTTGGAGAAATTTTCATTTGCTGCTGAAGAGAGTGTATATTATAGAGTTGTTTGATGGAACATTCTTTAGGTGTCTGTTAAGTCCATTTGTTCTGTACTGTAGTTTAACTCTGAAGTTTCTTTGTTGATTTTTTTTTTGTCTGAATGATCTATCTATTGAAGATAGTGGTATAGTGAAGTCACCAACTTTTATTGTATTGCGGCTTATCTCTCCCTTTATTTTCAGTTGTGTATGTTTTATGAAATTGGTGGTGCAACATTTGATGAATATATATTTATAATTGTTACATCTTCTTTGTGTATTGTTTCCTTTACCAATATGTAGTGACCTTCTTTGTGCCTTCTGACTAATTTTGGCTTGACATCTTTATTGGAAATAGCTATAGCTAGTCCTGCTTGCTTCCAGATTCCATTTGCTTGGATATAATTTTCCATCATTTCACTTTCAGTCTGTGAATGTCTTTGCTGGTGTCTTGGCACAGGCAGCAGTAGTTGTACCTTGTTTTTAAATCTAATCAGCCAGTCTATATGTTTTAATTATAGAATTAAGACCATTTACATTTGGAGTTATAATGGAAGAGTATGTACTAATTCCTGTCATTTTTTTGTTTTTCAAAATGTTTAGTACTTTTCTAATTTTCACTTGTTTATCTATTCTTCTCATTGAATTTATTCTTTTCTGTGCCCCTATGGTTGTGTTTATCTTCCTTTTCTCTGTGTAGGATACTTTTGTGGTCATGAATTGCTTTAGTTTATGCTTATCTTTGAAAGTCTTTATTTCCTCTTTGATTCTGAAGGATAACTTTGCTGGATATAGTAATCTAGGTTGGCAGTTATTATCTTTCAGGGCTTGAAATACATCATCCCAAGATCTCCTGGCCTTTACTGTTTCTGTTGCGAAATCTGTAATTCTGATGAGTTTGCCTTTGTAGGTGAATTGGAATTTCTCTCTTACAGCTTTCAATATTCTTTCTTTGATTTGATTCTTGACATTTTAACTATAATATGGAGTAAGGAGTATCTTTTCTGGTCATGTCTGTTTGGGGTTTTAAATGCCTCTTGCACCTGGATGTCTATATATTTCCCAGGATTTTGGGAAATTTTTGCTATTATTTCATTGACTAGACTTTCTATGCCTTCAGCCTGTACTCAGCATCTTCTTTTACACTAAAACAGGTAGGTTTGATCTTTTAATCATGCCACAGAAGACTTGTATGTTCTGTTCATAAGTTCTTATTCTTTTTTCTTTATTACTCTCTGTGCTAATCCATCAACCTTGGATTCAAACTTTGATTTTCTATTTCACCTGACCTAGTCTATTGGCAAAGCTTTCAACTGAGTTTTTTTTTTTTTTAAATTTGACTTATTGAACTTTTCATTTCTAAGATTTCTGCTTATTTTTCAAAAATCTCTCTTTATTGAACTTGTCATTTATGTCCTATGTCATCTTCCTTAATTTGTTTAGTTGTTTTATGTATTTTCTTAAAATTCATTAATTTTTTTTGTGCTACACCTCTAGACCTTTACTTTTATTTTTGTTTTTGGGATAGGGTCTTGCTAACTTTTCCCTGGCTGGCCTCAAACTCATAATCCTCCTGCTTTTGCCTCCTGAGTAGCTGTGATTTCAGGTGTGTCCCAACATCATTGATCTTTAAAAAAATCATTCTTTTGAATTCTTTATCCAGAATTTCATCCACTTAAATATCTTTGGAATAGGTTGCTAGAGCATTTTGAGTTTTTGAAGGAGTCACATTTCCTTTTTTTTTTTTTTAATATTTCTTATATTTCTATGTTGAAATTTGTGCATATGTTGAAATGGATATCTCTTCCATTTTCATGTGAGAGTCTTTTTAGGGAATAGCCTTCTCTTGATGATGTGCCTTGGGGTATTGGATTGTTGTGAAGTATTGAATATATTTCTAATTGGATTTTTTTTAGCATGGTTTCCCTGTTACTTTTTTGTGGAGATCAGTGCATTTTGACACAGTGAATACTGTATGTATCAGAGACTGAGGGTCTTATTTTCTCTGTAGGTCTCACAAGAGTGGGGTATTTCTAGTGAATAAGGCAAATATATTGTAGATAGCAGAGTATATGGGCCACACTTATGTAATATTCCTCTAGTCTAGTCACTAATGTATGGTCTAAAGAGGTATGAGAGTGATCCATGATGTGGTGCCTTGTAGCTGTGGTGTTCACATCTTTTTTTTTTTGTTTTTTCTCTGTTGTTGCTGCAGGGGTGGATGACCAGAAGTGGATCTTTAGCTGTTCCTACTTGGAGCCTGGTCAACAGCTTTTTTTTTTTTTTTTAATTTCCCCTATTCTTTGAGTTTGAGTTAAAGTATTTGCTGAAATTTGAGCAGGGTGAGTAGTTTATATAACAATGTGTGCTGACTCTTAGGTGGGCTAGGTGTATAGCTCAGGGGAAGAGCACCTATATATAATGTACTTGAACTGCTGTATTTGATCCTCAGCCTTGTGCAGAAAGAGGAAAATAAATAACAGCAACAAGAAGCAGTGAACCAGATACAGAAATAAAGTAAAATCAAGTACCAACTATGACATCCATAACTCTAATAACAACAACAGGAATGGTGGGGCAGAAATAATATAAACTAAGAAGTTTTAAAAGATAAAGAAAGAAAAAGTAAGAAAGTGTGCAAAGTGGAATGCATGAGAAAATTAGAATACTGAAAAAGTGAAAAAGGAGAAATGAAGACCATTAATGAGAGAGTGAGAGATATTTATTATTAGAAGAAGGGGAAAGATAGAGAAAGTAACAAAAAGAAAAAATGTTATATAAAGAAAAAACAAAACAAAAATGCATAAATCAATCAAACAGCAAATTAAAAAAAGTCTTCATTAAAAAAAGTGAAAAGAAAATTATTGTCCCTATTGAGGTGATTGTGCAGGCAAGAGTAGATATTCACTACCTCTGCCCATCTGTACTTCTTTCTGTGTCTTCTTGGGTAATGCACCCTGTGGAGAGAGTAAAGTATGTGGAATATTCATTCTTTGTGTGTGTGTGTGTGTGTGTGTGTGTGTGTTGCTTGCCAATCAGGCAGTTGGAGTGGATGGGAGCTGGAGCTGATTGAAATGGCTTTCAGTTTCCCTGCACAAGCATAAGAAGGGCAGAACCAAAGTTCTCTTGGATGGAGTTTAGTCCAGGCACATGAGCTAAGTGTACCCCCAGGGTTGGGCTGACACTGAGTTTTGCTGCTTGTTTAGATCTTAGATGCCTTCTTGAAATCCACATGGAGGGCATGGTAACAAATTGTATTGGGTGGAGGAGATGAAATAGGTCTCTGCTTTCCAGTGTCCATTACTATGGCTTTCTGAGATCCAGTACCTACATGCCGTCATGCATGCCTACTTAGTCTCCTAACCTTCTTCAGCTGGCTGCCTGAACTGCCAGTCTTAAAGGGAAAACAAACTTTATTCTGCCTCATGTCTCAGAACAGAATACCACTGCATGTTTTTCAATGAACTTGCTTTAGTGGCATTCCACCAGGACCACACTGGGTCACAAATTAGATGCTGGCTTGAATGGTGTGGCAATACTTCCTGTGAGTGCCAAGGATAAGGAAAATGCAGCAGCAAGTTTGGACACAACCTTCTCAAGATGGCTCCCGTAACACCACCAACATGCAGCTTTTACATTGAGAGGCACAGAGTACTTCTCAAGTGCCAGCATGTAATACAGCACCTAGATCAGCTAAGTTCAGATTGCCTTTGTGTTCTGTGCCTGTTACTGTGCCAATTTCCAACTCCCCCACTCCATCTCCCCCTCTTTTTCTTTCTGTTATTTATCCCTTCTGGTGCACCAGTGGCCTCAGTAGGCTCAGTGCTGATGCACTCTTTCCTACTGTGTTCTGATAACCAGAGTTTCTGGATCTCTCCAATTCTGTCTCTGTCCGATATTAAACTTCAATGCATTCCCTCAGTCACCCACCTCACTGAGAAGTTGTTTTCTGGCTGATTTATTTCTCTGAGAAGCTGTTTGTTTCTAATTTGCTGTCTTGGATCCCACATCCTGAATGATTTTCTAACAAGCTCTGGGTACTTTCATCCTTCTCAGTTTTGGTCTCTGCTTACCAAACCTGTGAGCTTCCTAATGAAGATAACGCTTACCTTTATTTGGGCAGAATTAGTGTAGAAATCACCTGCAAATGTTCTTAGGCTATTTGAACCTATAGGTACTTCACTGGTACATATATGTATTAAGAATTCCTTATTTCTTATTGTGGTGCTGGGTAGAACATTAGCTTTTGTGACTCTCTAGTCATCTGTGATAATGGGAGGTAGAGGCTCTTATATTTTAAGCTTGTGAAACTCCCATGGATCTCTTTTCAGAGAGGGTCAGGACAGGATGATATGCAGGAGCACTAGAGAAAATTGGGGAAGTGGTCAGCAAATGGAACACATCGAATAAGCAATGTGGTGCTGTTATATATTAGTGATATTTTGGCATGATCTTGGCTTTTATTTTGTGATCATCTTTCAGAAGCTAGGAAACCAGCATTTTATTTTTCTGTTCCTCAGAGTATTGCATCCAAGGTACTGTGTTGTGGTCTTCACATCTTAAGGTGAATGTAGTAAAATTGGAAAGGTACTACAAATGAACAAGTGTATTGGTTAAATGCATGAAGAAGAAAAGACTCATGCCTCAGGAAATGTCTGAGGAGCTGTGGTTGTTTTAATGGAGGAAAAAAACCTGGGGTCCTTATTAGGCTTAAAAACATTAAGTATATTATTCAAATGGCATTGATTATCATGTCTTGAGTAGACCTAAGAAGGCTGATGGAAAAACATTTAAATTAAGCACAGAAGAGCACTTTTTAAATAGGAACAATTTCTGAACATAGGAATGAGTGCCTCCAGGTAATTGAAGAATTCTTTTTTTCACTGTTTATGGACAGATTTCATGACCACATGGATTGGATAGTTGAGATGTAGGCTTATCCAGAGCCCGGATGTACCCTCAAGGCTTCTCCCAGAGTTTATGTTCTGTGAACTCATATCTTCCTTTGATTCACAGGAAGATGTCAGACACACATTCACCTGGGTAGGGGGGCGTGGCGATACCTTCCTTGATATTTGCCTTTCTCTTAAGTTTCTCCTTTAGCTGTTTGGTCTGTATTTCAGGGTATACCAGCTCTCCTGTATGAGCAGTGTGATTGACTATTTCTAGATTGTTTGTATCAGCTCTGGTCACTGTAAGTGGAAACCAATTAGTGGAACACAACCATGGCCTGTGTGTATTGGAGGGTCCAGAACCATTTGGTATAACCACTGCTTGACCTGACACAGGTAGGGAGAAATGTGCAGTAAAAAGATTTGCTGGGTTTTCAACACCTTGGTTTCAAAACTGAAACTTAAAGGGGGTTAGCCCAGTTCTGCTATTTATTAGCTGAGTGATCCTGGGTGAGCCATTCAATTTTGTGAAATCTCACATTCTTCCTCTATAAAATGAGAATGAAAATAATAATACCTAATCCACTGGAATTTTGTGAAGTTCTAATGAGAAGAAAGAGTCCTCTGCAAATTACAAATTCCCATGCAGTGGTCAGTTTTGATCACTGGCTAGTTAGTCTTTTTCTCACACGTTCCTGGCTTCTCGTGTCCCTGCTCCTCTCTCCTGCTACTTTGTCCTTGGTGCCTAGGACCCTTGTATGGCTGCTGGGCTGTCCAGGTTTCTAACTTCCTCCTTCCAAGCAAGATTCAGTTTTTTTTTTTTAAAGTCTCTCTGTATGTAGCATATCCTTTTCTTGTTCCTTCAGGATTCTAATATTAAAGAGGTGACAATATGTGGGCAGTAGAGGATTGACCAGGTAAACTAACCTATCCAGTCACTCAGATTTTAAATGGGCAACTTTTGCCAGACAATAGTGTGCTGATCCAGGTAGAATGCATGAGCTCATTAAGAAGGCTCTTAAAGACAAGGTGATGCTGGTGATGACTAGAACCTCAGGTTTTCCTGGAAGCTGTGAAGTATTTCTGGTAGACGGACCATTTTACTCCCCAGGTTATACAAGACTGCATCTGCCTCTGTCAATGGCACTGAGGAGAAGCCTTGGGTTAGGGGAGGGTAGCTCTTCCTGTCTTCTCCCCAACACACACACACACACACACACACACACACACACACACACACACACACACATTCATACGTAGCCTCTCTGAGAACAGTCAATTCAAAGAGGTTAGGCTGGGGGCAAGTCAGAGTGCTAAATTCTGAACACTTGTCAGTGAAATAATGCTGCCTCTTAAAATAGCTCAAGGACGGTTCTGTGCAGGGTAGGTTCTGTGGATATTTGCATACACATATAAAATATCTTTATGTGGAAGGTATATTTTTAGCTGCAGTATGTACATAAACACGTATTAAAACACATGCCCAAATATAAGTCATGAAACAAAAATGGTGGAAGTCATATAAGTTACAATATTTATGTCCTGAGGATGGCTAAACTTAGCTACAGCATCTAATTTGCAGTGACGTCTTTCTTTAACAAGTTTTATAAGAGGGATGATTTAAGTCAAGGAGGAGCAGTGACTCATTCACATGGTGCCCAGTGGCTGAGCTAAGTTTAGAATACAAGGGATGCTAGGATCTTCTGGGGCTCAGATTTTTACTGTTAAGTCATTTTGCTCTTCCACACTGTTTTTTTTTAATCATTCACTTAGGTAAAACCAGGAACTTGTAATGCAATAGTAAAATTCTCATTTTCCTTATTTAATTAGTTCATTTTATATAGCTCCCTGTTTTAGGTTCTATTTTGGAACTCCATTCAAATAGTTTGGACTTACTTTGGTTGTTTTGCAATTCATGATATGAGATTTTAACAAACTGGGTTTTACCTTTAAATTATGATCAAGGTAAAGACCTTCAGCAATTAGATATGCAAATGGAGAGAAAATTGGGAAGAGTAAGAAATTCTTTTGCCAAAAGGGAGGAACAAATGATCCAAATAGTACAATTGGGGCTCAATAACTGTTAAAGGAAAAAACGAACCTGTATAGATTAACAAAGAGGCACAAACTAGTTCTGGCCTTACGCAGCCTAAGAAACCCCCAATTCTAGTACTCTTGGGCTCACACTGCTTCTGTGGAAGGTCTGGAGAGATCTCTCTCTTTCTTTTCTTTTTAAAAATTTATTAGCATGTTCTAGTTGTAGGGGAATAACTGTGACATTTACAAAAGTGCTTACAATATAGCTTATTTAGAGTTACACCGTCTGTCATTCTCCCTTATCTCCCTCTCCTCCTTCTTAGAACAGTTTCAACAGATCTCATTGTTCCATTTTCATACATGAATACATAGTATTTCCACCATATTTACCCTCCTTAACCCTTTCCTTATGTCCTTCCTTCTCCCACTGGTACCAACCTCCGGTAGGACTTACTTTACCTTTCTGTCCTTCATTTTTTAAAAAGACATTTTTTTTTAACTTTGAAAAAGTTCTGTTTCGTTCAGTCACCCATTTCTTAATTGGTTCGTTGATTTTAGGAAAGTTTAGTTTTTTAAGTTCCCTATATATTCTGGTTATCAGTCCCTTGTCTGATGTGTAGCTGGCAAATATTTTCTTCCACTCTGTGGATGGTCTTTTCAGTTTAGAAATCATTTCTTTTGTTGTGCAGAAGCTTTTTAATTTTATGAAGTCCCATTTATTCATCCTTTCTCTTAGTTGCTGTGCTGCTGGGGTTCTATTGAAGAAGTCTTTGCCTATACTTAATTTGTTGAAGAGGCTGTCTTTTCTCCATCATGTATTTTTGGCACCTTTGTCAAAAATGAGGTGGATATAGTTGTGTGGATTCATATCTGGGTCCTCTATTCTGTTCCACTGGTCTTCATGTCTGTTTTTGTGCCAGTACTGTGCTGTTTTTATTGCTATTGCTTTGTAATATAGTTTGAAGTCAAGTATTGTGATACCTCCAGCTTTGCTCTTTTTGTTGAGTAATGCCTTGGCTATTCACGGTCTCTTGTGTTTCCAAATGAACTTTAGGGTAGATTTTTTCAATCTCTGTGATGAATGTCATTGGGATTTTGATGGGAATTGCATTAAACATGTAGATTGCTTTTGGTAGTGTAGCCATTTTTACTATGTTGATTCTACCAATCCATGAGCACAGGATATCTTTCCATCTTCTGTAGTCTTCCTCGATCTCTTTCTTCAGGAGTTTGTAATTCTCCTTGTAGAGGTCATTCACATCCTTTGTTAAATTTACTCCTAGGTATTTGATTTTTTTTTTTGAGGCTATTGTGAATGGAATTGTTTCCATGTGTTCCTTCTCAGTTTGTTCATTGTTGGTTATAGAAAAGCTAATGATTTTTGTAGGTTGATTTTGTATCCTGCCACCTTACTGTAGCTGTTTATGGTATCTAAGAGTTTTTGGGTAGAGTTTTTTGGGTCTTTAAGGTATAGGATCATATCATCTGCAAATAAGGATATTTTGACAGTTTCTTTATCTATTTGTATTCCTTTTATTTCTTCTTCTTGCCTAATTGCTCTGGCTAGAAATTCCAGTACAATGTTAAATAGGGGTGGGGATAGTGGGCACCCTTGTCTCGTTCCTGATTTTAGGGGGAATGGTTTCAGTTTTTCACCATTAATATGATGTTGGCTGTAGGTTTGGCATCTGCAGCCTTTACAATGTTGAGGTACATTCCTTCTATTCCTAGTTTTCTTAGAGTTTTTATCATGAAGTAGTGTTGGATCTTGTCGAAGGCTTTTTCTGCATCTATTGAGATGATCAAGTGCTTTTTGTCTTTGTTTCTATTGATGTGCTGTACTACATTTATAGATTTGCGTATGTTGAACCACCCCTGCATCCCTGGGATGAAGCCAACTTGGTTGTGGTGAATGATCTTTCTGATGTGTTGTTGGTTTGCCATTATTTTATTGAGGATTTTTGCATTGATGTTCATTAGGGAAATTGGCCTTAGTTCTCCTTTTTGGAGGTGTCTTTGTCTGGTTTTGGGATGAGGGTAATAATTGGCTTCATAAAATGAGTTAGGCAGTGTTCCTTCGCGTTTTATTTCATGGAACAGTTTAAGGAGAGTTAGTGTTAGAAGAAATTCAAATGGCCAGAAAACATATGAAAAAATGCTCACCATCTTTGGCCATAAAGGAAATGCAAATCAAAACCACACTAAGATTCCACCTCAACCCCGTTAGAATAGCCATCATCCAAAACACCACCAACAAGTGCTTGTGAGGATGTGGGAAAAAGGAGCCCTAATCCACTGCTGCTGGGAATGCAAACTGGTGCAACCACTCTGGAAAAAAAATTTGGAGACTTCTTAAAAATCTAAACATAGACCTGCCATATGATCCAGCAATCCCACTCCTGGGGATATACCCAAAGGAATGTAACACAGGTTACTCCAGAGGCACCTGCACACCCATGTTTATTGCAGCACTATATATAGTATAGTATAGTAGTTATATATATACCTACCCCTGTTAGTTAAGCTTGATGTTCTCATGAGTGTCTTTGGCTGTAGTCTGGCTTGTTTATGGTGGTTACTGATACACAGTAGTATATTCCATCTTTTATCAGCATGGAGAACTTAGTCTATATTTTCCATCCTCATTCAGAAGTTACTCACATCCGTTTCTCCTCCCATTATTTCTTATTCTCCTTCAATATTTGCTCTACCGAGTATCAGTTTAGACCTCATTTATGTTTCCGTGAATCCTGACATGATTTGAGCCCATTCATGCTTGATGCCTTTGTTGCTGTGATTCTCCCAAGTATTCCCCAGAAAGGCTACTTGGTACAATTTCTAGTTGCTTTTACTAAACATCTAGTAAGAGTTGTTCAATGGGAGGGGATTGTTCTCTTTTAAGTGTGTCTTTGTGGCCATCAGAGATTTTCATATTTACTGCTTTGTCTTGTTGCTACAGGATTTCCAGATAACTGCTTAAATTTTCTTTAATTGCTTATTTGCTTATTTGCTCAGTGTGTCCCAACTGAAGTTTATCTCTGTTGTTGGATGTTAATTTGTTTCTATCATAAGAGCTATTGCAGTCTGAAATGTTGGTAATATTTTGCTGCCTTATTTGGGTGATGATTATGTGGGTGAGTTCAGTTTGTGGAAATTTATTAACTGTACATCTATGAAAGGTACATCTCCTATAAGTATGTTGTACTTTAAAAGTAGAAAATCTATTGAATATTATCAAAATATTTATATTTGTACACAAGCTCTTTTATTTTTGTTTTATAGGCATAGAACTACTGGGTTATAAACTTTATTCAAGGCTCTTGCTAAATGGCTTTCAAAGGAGAATTTCAGTTTACATTTCCACATCTGCTCTAAATCTTACTACTTAAAAATATTTTGATAATATATAAGCAAAGTCATTTCATTATTCTCATTTAAATTTCTTAAATATCCATGTATTGGACATGTCCCAGTTTAGAAAACATAAATTGTAAAAGCAATCTGTCTTTGTATATTTTCGTATACATCCATACTTATTTATATACACACAAAAACATGCATGATATGCATATCTATATATAAACACACACATACCACACACACATACATATATATGTTTATGTTATGTGTATCCACATACTCATTATGGAAAAACTGGAAATGTAGAAAACTAGAAAGGATGATTTTGGCTAGATGATCTTTAAGCTCTAAATGCTATGACCATGATATCAAAACATTTCATCTCTGAGGCCATAAAGCCAAAGTCCTGATAAAGAAGGTGATTTTTAAATCATCTCTGATGAGAACTAATTTTTTATGCTTAGATTAAAATGTACCTTGTTTTTTAGTTAACTGAAAGCCACCCTGAAAGAGAGGACACCAGTGCCCTTTGTCTACAAGTTGTATCTACAAACAATTACAGCTCTAAGGATATAGAGATTTTCTTAGGTAGAATTCCATTAAACATTCCAGTGATGAATATTTCACTCAGACTCTCAGTTATATTTCACTTCCTCTTTGGGAACAAGCAATAATGCAAAGTCTGATGGCTCTAATTCAGGAGCGATTGTTGCCCAGAAGGTGCATCTTGTCCCCAAATGTATCATTGTGTTTATACTTCTCAGTTCTAATAGACCTCTATCTTTCATGCAAAGGACAAAATGCCTATAGCTACGCTTTCAAATTCTCAGAGAATACTAAAGCTGTGTGTGTCAAGCCTTGCTAAGTCTGGAACATTTCTCACCCAAATGTTTCTTTCTAACCATACTTTTAAAGCAAGTTCTCCGGCCAGTTAACAGCAGTCTGTCTTAGGTTGATTTCTCAGAAGCAGATTCTGAGAAGAGGATTCCTGTGAAATGGATGTATTTACTAGTAAGTGACCCTTCATAGGGTATTGAAAGAGTACGACTTGGAAAGGCAAGAGGCTGAACAAAGGTGTGGTGTGAAGCAAAGACCTACAAAGGGTAACTCTTGTAGTTGTGCCCACCAGGTTGGAGGCTGCAGTTTTGTTCTCTGCACTCGTCAGTCATGGGTTAAGGGCTGCTGCCCCCAGGAGACATAAATTCCTAGATACTTGTGACAGTCCATGCAGGCAGCTAAGAGGTTCAGAATGCTGGCGGGTGGGGCAAGCTAACAAAAACCAAGACACAAGGACAAGAAGCAGTTGGGAATGGAAATGTACTGTGAGCCAGTGAGCAAGCAAAGGGCAGAGGAATTGGAGGACAGGGAGTGGGTTGTTGACAACAATTGCTGCCTCAGCCCATAGGTAGCACATGAGGGAAAGGAGCAGGGAAGTTGATGTCTTCATTCAGTTGAGCTGACTCTCTGTGGCTTCAGTTCCATAATCTATACTCCAGCATTTCCTGTCCCAGAAAACATCTGGGAGGACTTTTAGGGGTGGGAGGGAAGTAATGAAAATGATAATTGAAACTCACATTTATGTTAAGTGCCAGGCTCAGCTAAATACTTGGCATGTATTTCTTCATTTGCTGAAGCCCATTGAGTTTTAAGTAGCTTGTTCCAGGTCACTCAATTAAGTTGCGGCAGAACTGGATTCTCAATGGTGAACTGAGAGCAAGTGCCTGCTCTTAGTCACTGTGCAAAGCTGACTCCAAGTGCATCCTCTTAGGCCTGTGGATCAAAGCTCTGCCTCTGACTTGCAAGGGAGAGGACGTGAGAGGACAGAATTTTTAATAAGGATGAGGACACAATTTTTTTTAGAGCACCATTTGTTTAATAACACCTTGGATTTTAATTACACGTATTTTTGTTTACTTGTCTGTTCTGCATTGCTTCAGTGTGTCAGCTACTTGGTCACCCAAAGCCAAACTTGTCGTTCACCAACAGGCAGTATGTGTGAGTCAACACGTGGCAAACTCAGCATCTCTGCACCTTCCAGACTCTGGTGGACCATAAAAATAGACTTGTTTTTTTTTTCACCTGTGTAAATTTGAAGATTAGTTTTTCCAGATAATGGCTGTGTGAACCTGACCATAATTTAATTTCTTTGAGCATCAATTTTTTTTTTCCTGGTAAGCAGTGGGAATGATGGTATCGACTTCAAAAAGATGTTGAGATGACTCAAGGTGATAATTATTTAGAGCATCTAGTATGTAATAGGACCCAAAAATATTGAATGAGGTCAGATGCAAATACGAGTGCTTTGAGAGTAACTGAGAAAGGGGCTTTGTTGATTTTCCTTGATTATAATTAGATATTTAGACTCTATAAAGAATTTGCTGTGGTTTAGATACGGTTCGAGTGTGTCCCAAAACTTCATGAGTTAGAAGGTAGGGTCCCCGTTTGGCAATGTTAAGAGGTAGTGGAAGGTTTAGAGATGGTCTAAATGCAAGGTAATTAGATCATGGGAGCACCATGCTTGGAAGAGATTAATGTAGTTAGAGTGGAAACCTGGTCAGTACCCTTGAAAGTGGGATTTCATAGTGAGGCTACTCCCCAATTACTTGACTCCTTCTGTATACAGTTGTTTCACTTCCTGTTTTTTTGCTGTATTGTAGTGCAGCCAAGAAGCCCTCACCAGAGGACTTGCACAGTCTTGCACATTCAGTCTTCAAAACTGTGAGCTGAATAAACTTTTTGTCATAAAGTACTCAGTCTCAGGTATTTCATTAGTCATCATATTAGTGAATAGACCTAATATAGGATTCTGGGCTTTGTCTATGACAAGCCCCTTTGTGCCTTGACTGTGGGCCATGCCGATGTAGGCCACGCACATGTATGAGCCCCATGCAGAGCCCCAAGGTTCATTTATCCTAGCCACCACTAAGCATTGGCAGCAGGTTCCCTGTGAGCCCCCCTTGCTGCCATCCATCAGTTAGAAGAGTTGCACTGAATGTATTGTCACTTAGCCACATAGCTTAGATCTTGGAGAGAATCAGATTCCTGAAGGCAATTCCATTAACCACTTAATACACTTAGGAACCAGTAACACTGGAAGCGTCCTGTTATCAACGAGAAAGTATGTCTCAAGAAGGTTGAAACATATTTGTTTCCCTACTCTTCCTGTCCATTCACAGTGGATGCTTGTTGTCATGGTAACAGAAACAAGAGCAAGTAAGAGTTTTTTGAGTGCCCTAGATGCTTTCGTATAAGAAGAAGGTGAGGTTGAATTGAAATGTGGACATGAAATATCATTTTCATTTCTCTTTCCCTACAGAGGGCAGAGGTCATGATTGTGCCTGAATCTATTTTTCCAAAAGTAAGCATATTCAGTCACTACATTTGAAGATTAAAGGAAGAGAGAGAGAGGGAGATGGAGAGAAAAGGGGCTCTCCTCCTCCCCTCTTGCTCCTTCCCCAAATGTTTCATCCAGTGATGAATGTTCCAGTGGGAACATTTTCACTCTCTCCAGTCAAGTACTCCAACACATTTACCAGTTTTAAGAAAATTTATAACATTTTTCTCTGTTTGGTCTCTATATTTCAAAAAAGTATGTAGGGTAGGCTCTATTTTTTAAAACATTGATCTGATTTAACTAAATAAGAAAGCAAAAAGGATTGGATTTAGTTTGGAGCTGGAGGGTGAGTTTTCCTTATTTATTCTGTCTGACCCAAACAAAGCTGCCTATTTTGGGAGGTTCTTCTTCCTTTGGGCTGGGCCCCTTTTGCCTCTGCCCCAGCATGGAGGCTATATCTCTGTATCCTCTCAATTTTGTCCTTTTCTGTCTCTTCTGTTTCAAGGTACACCTGACATACCACATTCCTGGCTTACCCCTCTCCCTTTGCAATGTCCATAACTCAGCCCACATCCCTCAGCCTCACCCTGGACAGGGACTCCCTGATTCCAGGTTGCTCCCTCATTGGAGAGCACTTTTCCTTTCCTTGGTGTATTTGTGTTGGAATTCATCCATCCCCCAAAGTCATCTCTACGGCCAATAGAATAAACAATTGCCACTAGGAGGTCTGAGTCATAGGTGGGGCTTAGCAAAGGTAAGGATGAGAGGATCTAAGGAAGAGAGGATCCAGAGGGAGAGGACTATGATGCTGGCCCTCAAATGCTGCCCTTTCTAGCTGTGACAACTTGGACAATTTATTGAACTTCTTTGAGCCTCAGTTTCCTCATTTGTAAAATATTATCAGTGCCTACTTTAGAGTTATTGAGTATTAGCTGTAATAATGCATACAAATTGCTTGGTGTTATACCCAACCCATGCTAAATGCTCAGTAAACTTTATTATTATTGCTAATATTATTATCACCATAGATTAACTTCATTGGTATGTGTAGGATGCCTTACAGGAGAATTTGTTCTTCAGAACCAAGCCCGTGTTGGTAGACTTTGAGAATGTAAAGACATTTCAAAGTCTCAAGTGGGTAGATGCTCACTCGTGATACTTTATTAAGCATACTTTGATACTTGGATATTTGACATACACAAAAAGAATTTGAAAAAAAACCCCACATCTAATATTTATGAAGCCAGAGGCCTGAGTATAAATAGAGGTCCGCAAATTAAAGGTCTAAGTCAAGCTGCCAAACTGTAACTTTTGTTGTAACTTCCCATCCTGGCATATACATCTTCATGGCAACCTGAAAGGCAGATCTGAATTTGGAATTTTGGGACTCCTTGGTGGTTTGTGCTGAAGTGTGGTGATCCAGAAGGAGCAAGCCTCAGTTGTTGGCCTGAGACCGGTCTGACTGTCCCCATTCCTGGTTCTATGCTGCGTGTATTTGTGTGGGCATCTTTGCCTACTGTGCACACCACCTCCAGGCCTACAGGGAGCACGTTAGCCCTGTGCTACACACTCAGGAGGAGGGAACCTGGGAAGTGGTGTGCCAGGCCCTGGAAGCAGGCTTGAGGTTGTTAGCCATGTGGTCTCTGAGGTCCCAGATACTCAGATCAAGATCTGGGAAATGGGGATGGGCTTCAGATATGCACATCCTGTTGACCCTGCTGATTCTCCCAAGGGGTGGGGTGCAGCTGGATGAGAACTAGAATGGGGATCTGGGACAAGACTCCTCTTGCTTGGACCTAAAAGAGGCAACTACTGTTAGTTACAGAGGAGAGGGAAATCTGGTAACTTAAAAATTAAAAATTCTGGCACCAACTTAATGAAGGGCAGATTAAAACATATTAATAGTCTGTATTTAGCAAATAAGTCTAGCAATGCATGACTTTAATTATATTCTGGTAGCAGAATTGCTTTTTGTAGTATCAGTATTTCAGTGCTTGCTTATAGTTTAACAAAGCACTTTTAGAATCAATACCATATGTCGCTGAATTAATTAAAAATACCATTTGTATTTTTGCAGCCTAAAATATGAATCACAGATATCAGTTCATTCATTCATGTGACAGATACATATTAAGCACCTACTCATTAGGTATCTGCCAGGTACTGTGCTAGGCACTCTCATACTATCCATAATGAAAGGGAGAATGACTGGATCGTCTGCATTTTGTAAACAATTGACACAAGACATTAAATTGGAGATTCAGGCACATCTGATGAGAAAATATTTCTCAATTCATAAAATGTTCTTGTTTTCCAATACCAGCACTTGATTTCCACTTGATTAAAAAATGCAAATGATGGAATTTAGATACATTCTTTTTACAAATGACTCTTCTCTGTGAATCCCAAATTCTTCTCACTTAACTTACGTCTCTGAGGATCGTGTTCTAAGCATGGAAACCTGGAATGACTTTTTCTATTTGTTATATGACCAGATTGGTGATGCTGCGATCCAAGGGGGTATAGAATGGTGGTGGTCTTATATTAGTCTGTTTCCCATTGCTATAAAAATACCTGAGAACTGGAGGCATGGCTCAAATGATACAGCACTTGCTTCCAAGTACAAGGCTGAGTTCAAACCCCAGTACTCCCAAAAAACCAAACCAAACCAAACCAAAACCCAAACCAAAAATCTTGAGGCTGGGTAATTTGTAGTTTTGGTGGCTGAAGGGCCATGATCAGGCAACTCAATATGTATGGCCTCTAGTGGGGATCTCATGTGATGCATCATAGTGCCAGGAAGAGACCACATGGCTAGACAGGAAGCCTGAGAATAGGGAGGAGCTGGTCTTGCTATTTTATAACAACCTACTCTTTAGGGAGCCAATCCACTCCTGGAGACCTGCACTAATCTTTTCTGAGGACAGCATCCCTAATGGCCCAATTAGCTTGTGCTAAGCCCCACATCTTAAAAGATCCATTTGGGGTTTGGAGGCTTGGCTTAAGCGGTAAGAAGCTGCCTAGCAAGCACAAATCCCTGAGTTCAAACCCCAGTACTTCTCCTCTGCAAACAAACACTTTCAGTGTTGTCACACTGGGGACCAAGCTTCCAACATGTGAACCCGAGGGACATACTTAGACCTTATCTAAACCATGGCAGGTCTGAGCTAAGGCATTTAGGTGAATGCCAGGATCTTTCTCCAGGGGTGAAGGAACTAGGAATGGGTAGTAACTCTGGGGACAGATCTTAATGCTTGACACTTCATTGATATCTCATAAAAGTTGATTGAATATTGTAACCCTACACTGTGCCAGAGACATGGTCATTGAGAGTTCTCTATTAACAGTGGCACTTGACCACCAATGTTCTAATGACTATATATCTGTTTCTTATTTTATGCTTGTATATGTAGATGGGAAGCAATGGAAATGGAAAGAGTCCTTAAAAAACTGAGTGTGTGGGGCTGGGAAGAATAAATAATGAACTTAAAAAATTTATTTTTATTATATTATTTTTGTACTGGGGGTACACTGTGACATATACAAAAGTGTTTACAAAATGTCTTAAATTCACTCCCTCCATCATCTCGTTTCTACCCCTCCCCGCGTTCTTAGCACAGTTTCAACAGGTCTCACTTTTCCATTTTCATGCGTGAGTATATAATATCTCTACCATATTCACTTTCCCATACTCTTCCTTCTATTCTCCTTCCTTCTACAGGAATTACCTCCCCACCCCAAAAAGGACCTGTTTTGCCTTCCTGTCCTGTTTTTGAAAAAAATACATTTTTATTTAAGATATCTATATGGGGAGTTTCATTATGACATTTCCATGTATATATGTATTATATCCAGAATTGGTTCATTCCCTCCATTTTTTTTCATTTCTATCTTAGTCCCCTTCATATGGTGATTTGAACAGGTTTAAAAATTCTATATTCATTCTTGTATAGAAAGTACATCAACCATATTCACCTTCTTTATTTCCTTCTGAACTTTCATTTGAAGATAATGGCATATATTCCAGTCAAATTAGAACTCTTTCACCATTTATTTGAACATCAGGTTCTGAATAGCATTTTTGTATGACATTTGAATACTATCTGCATAAATGTATGCCTATAATTTATTGAAATCTTGTTAATCTAGAAATAGAGAAAAAAATGCATGAAGATCAAACCATCCCAGGGTCATGGAGTATGACTCACAGCCATCATCCTTAAAGCATCTCCAGGTGCTGTGAGGGTCACAGCCGAGGTCCTTGCATGGCATGCAATAGCCACCTTCTCTAAGAAGTGATAATGACATCCTTCTTTCCCCCACATTACTGAATTTTTAAAGTTTGCTCAGGCACATGGGCTGAAATTCTTATTTCATATATTAGGAATATATATGGATAAGTTAGCTCTACATTTAAAATATGATTACCCTGGAAAATGGATCTTAGGAAGAATGCTTTCTCTCTTATCACCTTCTTTTAAATATCTTGTGGAACTCCTGGGCATCCACCCAAAAGAATGCTAAGACAGGGTACAGTAGAGACACCTGTACCCCAATGTAGCCAAGCTCTGGAAACAACGCAGATGACCTACAACTGATGAATGTATCATGAAATTGTGGTACATACACACAATGGAGTATGACTCAGTCACAAGGAATAATGACATGGGTTTGAAGGTAAATTGGATGCAATTGGAAGACATCATGCTAAGTGAAGTTAGCCAGGATCAGAAACACAAAAGATGCATGTTTTCCCTCATATGGGGAAGATAGATCCAAAGATAAACATATATACAAAAACAAGCATGATCATATACAAACTCAGATGCAGAACACTCAGTAGAGCTACTCTATGGAACTCAGGGAAAGAGGAAAAGGAAAAGAGAATGATAGAGCATCAGTAATATCACATACCATAAGATGTAAAGGTAGAGAATATAAGAATGTGTATTGAACTCTCTCTACAACAAAATTAGAGATAAGGGCAAAATAGTTTCTGCTGGGTATTGAGGGGGGGAGCCGGAGGGGGTGGAGTGGGTGGTAAGGGAGGGGGTGGGGGCAGGGGGGAGAAATAAACCAAGCCTTGTATGCACATATGAATAATAAAAGAAAAATGAAAAAAAAAAAAAAGAATGTGTATTGAAAACTGTTGAAAAACTGGGTGAGGGTGGTAAAGAGGTAAGGGAGAGTATTGGAGGGATTGAACAGACTAAAGTAAAGCACACCCACAGTGGGCATATATTGAAATACTCCTCTGAATGTCAACTTGAATATTTAATAACGAAAATGAGGACTGAAAAATAGGCACAGTGTGTGGGGGCGGGGGTACTAGTGGGAGGAGGAAGGGTGAAGGAAGGAGATTAAGGTGATGGTATATGGTAGATGGACTTCAAATACCTATTTGAAACAGAACAAAACAATCTCTTGCAATTGCTTTAAGTGGGATGAGGAGGAGGCTGAGGGGGAGAGATGATGGGGGCAATGTAAATAATGTATAACATAAGTCTAATCAGAATTGTCACTATGAATCCCCCCAATAATGAATGTATCCTAATAAAAATATTATAATAATAAAAAAAATCTTGTGGAGGCCATTCAAATAAAAGTTTGGTAGGAGGGAGAAGAAGGGGTGTTTGTGAGAGGAGAGAAAGCCTGGGAAGGGTCCTGAGAGCAAGTTTCTAGGGAAGACCAGAATGATCTAAGGGAGAGAAGGGAGGAAAAAGACAGGGAGAAGGGTGTTAAAAATTTTCCAATTTTGTCATTTGGTGTCAAACTGAATTAACTAAGACTATGAAGACATTTAATACCCTTTGTCCTTATAAGGAAGCATAGAATTGAATAGAAGAATGTTATATATTGTGTGAAGCAATCAGACAACTCTGCATATGTAAAAATTAAAAAAACCCACCTCTTCTGGGTGTAAATTGCAACAGTCTTATTTCAATAAAGTACAAAGTAAGCAGCAAAAAAATGCTCAAACTGTACTCAAGGCCACTCAACTGATGGGTCAGACTGGGCCTGGGATCCTTGTTCTTGCCCTTGGCCTATCCTGCCTCTTCACTACCCTAAGTCAGAGACAACAGATGGTCACTGGATCCCCATGGGGTCATTGTAATTAGTGTAGAACTAAGGGCATTAGGCTAGTCACAGTTTTGTTTTAGGTTTGTGCAGGGTCTACATATCTGGTTTGTTGCTATAACTTTTTATTTGAAGTCACAATCATCCTATGCTAGATTGTTATTTTATCATTTGTCATTAGAATAGAAAGATAACTTTTTTTTTTTTATGCCAGCAAAGTCATTATCACCTCCTACATTCTCTAGAATGGGCAAAGATTTGCCAAACCCAGGAATTAGGGAGGCTTGCAAAGTCTTTGCCATTTAAATTGGGTTCCTAGAGTGAGCAAGCTGAATGTCTGTGAGTCCTGTGTGTGTGTTTCAGATAATGCCTAACACTCTTTTGTTGTAGAAGAGGATCTTTCAGATACTGACAGTTGTTTTTTTGTCTCCCTTATCCTCCTGTACTTAAAATGATTTTAACAGGCTTCATTGTTACATTTTCCTACAGAAGTATATAAAGTACATGGACCATAGTCACCCTCTTTGTTCACCCTCCCCTCTCCCACTAGCACTCACCCCCTAACATTTCATTCTTCATTTTTTAAGTGTATATTCATTGTTCAGAGGGGTTTTGCTATGGCATTTCACCTGTGAATATATTGTACTTTTATCAGATTAGCCCCCCTCTATTACTCTCTTCCTTATCCCATACCCCTATTATTCAGCAGCTTTCAGTGCATTTTGTTCTGCCATCTTCCTATACAGGTGTGGTAGATTTTGGTATTATTCACTCGCTATCATTCTCTTTTCCCCAAGAGTTATTTTAACCCTTTGAGTGGGAATGGTTACTCAGATGAGAATATTTATTTATTTGGTTTTTTGAGGCAGAGTCTTGCTATGTAGCCTCAAAATCATGTAATCCCAAGTGCTAGGATTACAGACAGGCCTGCACCTCTATACCTGGCTCTTGGAGATTTTAGTTTCATGTGTACATCTAGTGATGAGTCAAGCTTCAGCTTCCCCCATAGCTGGGACTACAGTTACATGTCATGGCAGCCAGCAGAAGATTTTTTTAAAGTTGTCTAGGTAATTCTAATGTTAAGAAAAGTTTGAGAATTACTGCCTTAAGAGATTGCTCCCATCCATCTGTTCTGAGTCCCACTGGACTAGGCTGTCACTTGCCCCAATACTCAGAAATATAGTGGCAAAGGGCAGGAAAAGCGCTTTAACCAGTGTGGACATATCAGGAAGAACAGAAAAATAAATTTTGTCTTTGAGGGACCAACAGGAACTTTGAGATTTTTTTAGAAGAGTGGAACAAAGACAAGGTTGGGGTTTGCGTAGTTGGCAGAACAGGCCTTGGTCTGGTTGAGCATTATCTCAGAAGTGGTTCTACTAAGCTCAGGGAGAGTCATCATCACTTAAGGGGGTAATTTTTTTTTCTAATTATTAGATGATTGCTCCTGCTTAGAGGGACACCTTGGTTCCCATTATTAAATAATTGTTCCCTCTTCAGGGGGACAATCTTGTCATGGGGTGATCTGTTCTGCAAGGCTTCCCGATTACTTGGGGGTAGTTTTGGTCCCTTTTCATAAAGATGTTTATTGATCAGGCCTTTCATTCCTGGAATCCAAGGTAACTGCAGAAGACAGTGACTTGAAAAGAAAAGTTAAAGAGGTCATATTGAGCCAGACAGAGGCAAAATGGAGTTAGTTAGGACTGTGATTGGACACTTGTTTACTCATGGGGAAACTTCCAGGAACTGCTGCAAATGTTGCCCCTTGCAAAGGGTTTCAAGTCTGGGGAAGTAATTTTCTAGCTCTCCTAAATTATTTTTGTGTGTACAAACTCAGGACTGAAGGTTCTTTGAAACCCTAAATTGAAGTGGTTTGCAGCAAGGCATAATGGAAAGAGCATTACAGACCTCAGCAGAAAGCCTGATGTTGAAGAACAGCTCCATTGCACACTTGCTTCATGAGTGTGGGCAATTCTCTTGTGCACTCTGAACCTCAGCTTCCTCACGTGTTCATGGAGATGGTGATTGCTGTACTGCAGTCTTCCTGAGAGAGCAGTAATGAGGTATGTGACATGCACAGCACAGGGCCTGGCACCTGGTCAGCAGGTGTTTACCTCACTTGACTTGCTTCCATCTCTGTCTAGTTGGAGGTACTACAGAGTAAAAGGGAGCGCTTTCAGTTACTTCATGAATTTGAGAACAGTACCATGGATTCGGATCACTGAACATTTAAAAAAGAAAACAAGTTTTAATGAAGCAAAGCATCTATAGGGAAAATTATGCAAATCACACGTTTAATTCAGCAAATTTGTGTCCATTTAGGCAGTACCAAGTTGAAGAAATGACTAACCTTCCATAGGGTTTCTTCCCCTACTACCTTCTTGCAAAGGTGACATCTGATTTCTAACAAGATAGACATTTTTGTCTGCTTTTGAATTTAACATAAATAGAATCACTCAGAATGTGCCCATTTCTGTCTGATTCCCTTGGCTCAATGTTTTGTTTGTGAATTTCGCTGGTGTTGTTATAGGTAGCTGTTGTTTTTTCTGAATCATTGGATTTTCAAGTTGGTAGAGGTCATAGACTTTCTCTAATCTACACCCTCTTCCCCCATTTTCCAGAAAAGAGAAGTAAGGGCCAGAGGTGTTAAGTGGCCCAAATTTACAAGGCTAGTTAATAGCAGAGATGTAATTAGATTCCAGGTGTCCCAATTTTAGACCAGGGCTCCTTTCTGAATTTTCCACAGCAGTAGCCTATGGAGTTCAAATGCATAGCTCAATGATTACTTTTGGCATGCTCTATCAGGGTAAAAAGAAAAGAGGTACATGAAAACCAACATTCTATGTGTAGATGTGTATCAATTCTAGACTTGATGATTCTATCATCCTCTTTGGATTGGATCCTTTCCTTTACATGAGATTATTTAGACTGATTACTGTTCTCAAGCTGGGAACCAACTATATACCTTTTTGTTTTTCACAGACAGGGTCTCACTATGTCGCTCAGTGACCCTCCTGTTCTTCCTCCTGAGTATAGACATGTGCCACCATGCCGGGTTTCCAGTTGTATATCCTGAGTGCCAGGACAGAAATTATCTATACCAAAATATTATATTGGTAAGATATTACACTAAATTTCAAAACTTTTAGTAGAGAGTCTACAATTTCTGCTACGTTTTATAGTCATGAATTGGATCTGCTCATTTAATTCTGAATCTACATTATACAGTTTATGGTTAATTTACTTATATTTAAGTCTAAGAGATTATTGGTATTTCTTTATAAGTCTATATATTTGCATATTTATAATGCCATGTGTTACATAGCATGCACAACTCAGTATCATTCAGGATGCCCTTTATTCAATGAATTCCTTTTCTTAATATAGTTGTCCTTTCCTCCCCCAAACATGTCCTGGTGCCCACAATCCTGCAAGTACATTTGTCCCATTAGGTTCAAGCAATATTTAAAGGTTTCTGTTAAGATGTATATGTGTTGGCTGTGTGTATGACATGCTTTGTGTCATCAGTACACTTTGCTGTTGTACCTCAGAGAGGATGGACCATTTGGTTGGATGGAAAAGGGAAGGGAATGTCTGGTTAGAAACTGCACTGGAGTGGAGGAAAGATTTTCCTGAGTAACAAAATAGACTGGACTGAATCTCATGTCACAAAAGTCCTATTAAAGCTGGGTGCCCATGGCCCATGCCTGTAATCCTAGCTACTTGAGAGACTGAGATCAGGCCAGCCTGAGCAAATAGTTCATGAAACCTCTGTCTCCAAAATAAGCAGTGATAAAGTGCCTGCTTTGTAAAAAACCATTCTTTAATCACTGTCATCCTTTAACAGAGGGAAGGAGTGCTTGTGGAAAGGGGAAGGGTGGGAAGAATTCCCTGGAGCACCTTATTTCATCCTAATTAATACTGGTTAAATATCCCAAATTCAAACTGGAGTTTGAATTTTGGTTCTTTCATTTACTCAGTGTGACCTTGGGCAAGTTACTTAATCCTCTATGCTCCTGTTTCCTCACTTACAAGATCCTCATAGGATTACTGTGAGGATTGAATGAGTTCCTTTATGCAAAGTGCTTGTAATGGTGCATTAAGTCATCATCCTAACAATCATTCCACCTACAGGGGCAGAGGAAATAACTGACTCCTATTGGGATCTAAATATATAATTCGATTTTCTTGACTACATACTAAGGTAAGATTAGTGTCATTTGTGTTTTCTCTTAAGTCTAATAGGCAAGAAATATACTTTCTGCCAGAATAATGAAATACAATTTTACTATAACAAAATAATAGGGAAGACCTTGGAGCCCTACCATGGGATTTTTATTAGTTCTGACCTTTATTTGTATGTTTTATTCAAGAGTCACGTAGAAACTGTGTGGCCTGGAGCAACTTCTTCCCCCTTCTGAACCTGTTTCCTAATCTACAAAACTGCAACAGCAATACTTACCTTAGGGGCTATTATTGGGAATAAGCAAAATGATACATACAAAGCACTTGCTCTAGTTCTAGGCCTGCAGAAGGTCCTTGCTAGCTTCCCTAGTCAAGTCTGAACAAATGGGTGAAATTCCCTTTCTGCATAGATCATAGGTGTTTCTTGTCTGCATGTTAACGTTAAGAGTTTTCTCAGCTGCTGGGACTTAGGGTGTTTGGTATCCTTGGGTTACTTCAAGTATACAACTGAACAACCTACTCAGATATCAAGTGTTTACTGAGCATAGCTCATGAGCCCTGGCTTGCTTCAGCAAGGACTTTTACTGATGATTTTGAACATATAAGTGTGTAGATCTATTAAAATACATGCAGTAATCTATGTCAGTATATATTTTTGCCTTGAAGGGCAGCTCCACTCTTCATATGCTCTGTCCATTGTCCAATCTGATGGGTCCTTATTTTTAATTCAAAACCTAATTTTTATAATTTTTTAAATTATATTATTGTTGTACTGGGGGTACATTGTGATATCTACAAAAGTTCTTACAATATATCATAGTTGAATTCACCCTTGCCATTATTTTCCTTTATTCCCTCCTCTCTCCATTCCTGGAGTAGTTTCAACAGGTCTCATTTTTCCATTTTCATACATGAGTACATAATATTTTCACTACATTGACTCTCCTACACCCTTTCCTTATATTCAAAACCTGTTTTATCACACGTGAGTGCTGCTTCAAGTGAATCAGACTCCTCTGTAGCAGTTAGCACAAAGCATGCTGTGTATATTTTGTACCTGCTAGATTGGGAAAGGGAATAGGAGGTAACAGCCTTAGTTGAGATAGCAACCAAACTGTGGAAATAACCTGAAGAAATAGCGGGTAAAAACATGTACAGTATTCCCTCCATGTCTGTGGGGATGGGTTCTAGAACCCCTGTGGATAGCAAAATCTGTGATTCTAAAGTCCCTCGTATAAAATGGCATAGCATACATCTTTCTGTATGCTTGAAATCGTCTCCAGATTATGTATAAAACCAAACACAATGAAACTGCTATGTAAATAGTTGTTTTACTGTATTGCTTAGGAATAATGACAAGAAAAAAGTCTGTATGTGTTCAATACAGACACAATTTTATTTTCAGTACTGGGGTTTGAACTCAGGGCTTTGTTCTTCCTTGGCAGGCACTCTGCTTTTGAGCCATGTCCCTTTTTTTTTTCACTTTAGGTGTTTTTCAGGTAGGGTCCCCTGTTTTTGCTCAGGCTGGCCTCAGGCTGCAGTCTTTCTACTTGCCATGCCCAGCCTCAGACACAAATTTTTAAAGAATATTTTCTATTTGCAGTTAGTTGAATATACATATTTGGAACCTATGAATATAAAAGGTTGATTATACACAAACTCACACATACACACACACTAATTATGCATCTGCTTAGAAGGAAGAACATTTGAGGTAATCCATCCCATCTGGAATCTATGATATTTAAGTCAAGCTACCTATAGTTGTGAGTTGTAACTTCCTACTTGTAATGCAAAGATAAGTATACAGTTGTCAGAATAAATTGGGGAAATATGTGAAGTACTAAATGCATGCAGAGGAGTTACAAAGCTCAGAGCCAGCTTAAAAAAATTACTGTAAGAATGCATTGGAGGCCAGAAACACTCAATTTGGACTTTAGGTCTTTGCCTAAGAATGATCAAATCAAGAGTAGATTTACTTGATAAAGGTAGAAATATTTTCTTATTTTAGGCAATGACTAGCAAACCGCCTACTGCCTTGCTCTGTTTCCCAAGTGCTGATGGTTTAAGCAAAATCAATAACCCTGGGTCTAGTTTGTGGGTTTCTGCATCCATCATGCAGTCTCTGGAGGGAAAAGGAGAAAGCAGCTTGGGGTAGTAAGGTTAAGGACCCAGGCACATCACCAAGGCAGACTGAACAATTTAGTCAACTTCCACACACTCAGGCACGTGGTGTGTGATTTTGTTGTCCCCTACTCCCTTACCTGCTACTATGGTCCTCTGCTAGACTCCTGTGCATCCAATATTTTCAGAGTTGGGAGGCTCAGAGGCTTTTCTGTGTTCTCCGTCTGTCCCCATGGACACTTGTAAACGGAAGCGATAGCTCACTGCATCCAGTGTTGTGTGCTTTGGAGGTGACTCTGTATGAGTTTACTACTGCTGTTAATAAATTATTTTTAGCTTAGAATTGTAAATCAGCCCATGTTTATGATCTCAGTTTCTGTGGGTTAGGAGAGTCTAAGCATGACTGAGCTGGTCTTCTGCTCATTATCTCACAGGGCCACCATCAAGGTGTCCTCTGGGTTGGGCTTTCACCTGCAGGCTCTAAGTGCTCCTCTAAGTTCACTGTTTATTGGCAGAATTCAGTTCCCTGTGGCTGTAGGGCCGAGGTTGCCTGAAGTTCCCTGCCATGTGGCCCTCTCCGCAGCAAGGCAGTTCACACCTCCCTGGTTAGTAGGAGGCGTTTACTACTGCTTTGATTCTCTCTTTTTAAAAGGGCTCACTTGATTACATTTGACTCAACCAGGAGAATCTTCCTAATTTAAAAATCAACTGATTAGTGAATTTAATTACACCTGCAAAAATGCCTTCACAGAAACACCTGGAAGATATGTGCACTGGGTTGGGGTGGGAGCCACAGAAATCTCTTCTATGCACAACGATCCTCTTTTTCTGAGGACTTCTCTGTTACCATCTTTGCTCTCAGATGACTGGATCCCCGGTGGGTCACAGTGCATGTGCCCCTGGAGGCAGTAGGTGATTGGTTACAAGTCTTCATTTTCTAGGATCACCCTTATTTTCTCCCTACGTTTCTATAAACTTTCATTCAAAACTCTTTGGTTCTCTTGACATATGAGTGCTTAACTTTTTTTGTTGTTGTTGTTACTGTTGTACTGGGGTTTGAACTCAGGGCCTTGGGCTTGCAAGGCAAATGCTCTACTCCTTGAACCATGCCCCCTGCCCTAGAGTGCTTAACTTTTGATTTTATAGTTTGAACAGCTGGAGGAATCTGTTCAGTGTTATTCTATATTCAAAAGCAGCAACTTACTAACAAATGGTGTCTCACTAACTGTCCACTGTTAAATAGGCCATTTCATTCTTAGATGGAGTTATTTATGAGTAAGAGCTGGTATACCTTCAGAAGCAACCCAAAATTCTTTAAAGAAATAGCTGAAGCTTAGTTTATGGCCTCTTATAGTCTCTCTCTGAAAATCCAGTTGATCAGAGCAATTTCTTTTAGAATTTATTTGTTTATTTATTTGAGACAGGGTTTCACTATGTAGCCCAGGATAGTTTGGAACTCTTTCTGTAGCCCAGGCTGGCCTCTAACTTGCAATCTTTCTGCCTCAGCCTTCTAAGTGCTGGGACTATAGGTGAATGTTACCACACCTGGCAACTGGAGCAATTTCTAAGAGTATTGGGTTTTGAATCAGCCCACCTTGGCTTATAAAGTCCTACTTACTTGCTTTTCTTTATTACTCTGGCTCTGTTCTATGTTTCTGAAATGAGCATAATAATATTACTGGATTACTGTAAAAATGAAAATGGTATGCATAAATGATTTAATTAACAAGTGATAGCCATTATTATTGGTTCATTCAGTAATGTCTTTTCATTATATAAAGGTCTATTATGTATGAAAACTATGAAGTTTTCTGCTTTATTGACAGTGTCACATGAGAAATATGTGACAAAATTAGATTTTTTTTTTGAGGCCAGATTTTATTTGTCCTCTATTTCCTGTCAAATACAGACATGTCCACTCTACAACTCCCTCCCTCTGCTGGAGGTGAGATTCTTTAATTATCTGGATTTTTCAGGACCATGGGGTGGGTTTACCTTGCTTGATTTCTGGGGGCTGACAACAGAGGGTACCTGCTTCCCATAGCCAGGTATGACAGGAAAATGAAGTGCCCCAGCAAAGATATATTCTTAAAGTTAGATCTTGATAGAAACTTCCAACTGAAGGAATGTTGGCATGTGGTTAAACCAATAACATATTTATCTGATACCAAAGTCATTTCTCTCTAGAGGAGCAGACGTTGTTGGTTCTTTTAAAAGTAAGCCTGGGATTCCTTTCATCCTTACATCTAGATTTGAAGATTCTTTCTAGAAAATATTGAGAATTCCTATTCAAGACTGTTAGGATTTCCAGGTATAGGAGAGATCTGCTTCTCATTCCTCCAATAGGAGTGGGCTTGATTTCTCATAGATGCCTGGACAAACCACAGTTGCGCTAGAGGCTGTCTGAATTGGCCTATGGTCTGCAATATTTTTAAGTAAGTCAAACCAAATAACCAATGACTCTCCAAACATCAGTTTGATGAATTTTCATTCATTTTTGTATGTGAGCACTTCAGATGATTCCTCTGTGTCTAGTTCTGTCTTAGGATATTTCTGAAGAATGAAGCGAAGGGGAAAAACAGGCAGAGGTATCAGGTCACAAACTGATGAACCTCAGGGAGGAAGTAGAAGGGACTTGATATAATTAGTGTCTGTTCATATGCATATCAGTGATAGAGGTCATATGTTAGCATTGACCCCATTTGCTTGGAGAAATATATATGATCTTCTGGCAAAACCAAGCACAGGCTTCAGAGCACACCTGGTCCCTTTCCCCTGGGTTTTGGGGAGGAATCAATAGCTTTCTCTTTCACTCAGAAGGAGATTAGTGGATTTATCTCTGAGGTATTTTCTGTTGGGGGTCGTCAAGACCTTCAGATTTGATATATGCTGGGAGGCTGTTCAAGACTCAGTATAATTGTACTTACAGTCATTATTTATTTCAGTGAAAGGTTACAAAGCAGAATCAGCCAAGGGAAAAGATGAATGGAGCAAAGTCCTGGGAAATCAGGCTTAAACTTCCAAGAATTGTCTCCTAGGGGAATCACTCTGGCAATGAATTGTGAGGACACATGTGAAAGAGACTCAGCATGCAGGGTTTTTAAGGAAGCTGGTTAGGTAGACAGACTCTGCTTGACTACCAAAATTCAACTCCAGGACAGCAGGTAATCAGTGTAAACCATATTGTTTGTATAAACAATTTAGGAACAAGGAGATAGTCTTCTTAGTTCAGGTAATGGTGGGAACCTTCCTGAAATCCAAGGTCCTAGATACCAGCCAAAGGTCAGTACTGTAAGTGGGCCTTTAAATGTTTGGGGTCAGGCCTGCCTTGTGAATTCTTTTCATAGGCTTCCACCTCTAGACAACCCTCTTTCATAATGTGGAAAAGTAGTTCTATTGCTTTGTTCTTTCCACAGAATTCATGGGGTCTGTCATGGGCATGCATATCAGAAAACTGACTTCTCTTCTTTCTCAGCATCTCCTACAGATATAATTGGGGGCCTGTATGTTCAGGCAGAGGGGCTTTTTAATTGCTGTGGGCCCAAATTCTGGGTGGAGTATTATGTAAACAGGCTGTAGTCTCATTAACTCAATGGTGAAGATAAATCTCTTATAAATTATCATCAAAGACACTGTTCTTATTCCATAGGAGCATGGAGACCAGTTATTAGTGGTTAGTTTAAAGGCAGTACTCTAATATCTACAAGGTTTTACATTTTAGACCAGTGCTACCTAATCCAGTCTTTTGGCAATGATAAATGTTCATATTCTGTGCTGTCTGGTATGGTAGCCAGTAGCCACATGGGGGCTATCCATCATTTGAAATTTGGCTAGTGTGACTGAGGAACTGAATTTTTAACTTTATACATTTAATCAATTTTAAATAGCCACATGTGTCTGGCGAGGGGCAACCCTGTTGGACAGTTCAGTTCTAGATTGTCAGTTTTGTACTTCAGTGAGTTGCTGATAAGAAAGATAAAATGTGATCACCAAGACGATGGTACCAGTGGAGCTACTTCTCCACAATGTTTTCTATATTTCTATAAATCCTGTCTCACTTCATGGGCTCCAATTACTTTTGACCCCAATGGTCCAGTCCTCCACTTTTCAGCCTCCACATTCAAGGCAAGGATGTCACCTTCAAGTCTTTTTGTGACTTGACTATTGATAACAAGATATTAATTATTAAGAGAGATGGGAGGTTTCTTTTTCTTTGTTTTGTGGTGGTACTGGCGTATGAGCTCAGAGCCTCATGCTTGCTAGGCAGGTGCTCTACCATTTGAACCACTCTGCCAGCCCTTTTTTTGTGTTGGGTACTTTCAAGATGGGGTCTTGTGAGCTATTTGCCCATGTTTGCTTCGAGCTGTGATCCTCCTGCTCTCTGCCTTCTGAGTAGCTAGGATTACAGGTGTGAACCACCAGCACCTGGCAGGAGGTTTTCTTATAGTATATCATTCTGCAGTATTATAGGCCTTGTGGGGTTTGGGACTTTCAGCTATAGAGACTGCTTGGTAAAACAAATTCTTTGTTATGGAGAACTCTTCAGAATTACTTTAGTTGTAGCAGTTGTCATCCTACATAAAAATATACATTGTTATAAATATTGTAGTTGAGACTCCCTGGGAAGCAGATGCTGAGAAGGATTTGTGTGCAAGTGGTTTATTGGGCAGTGCTCTCAGTAACTGTACTTGCAAGGAATTGAACCAAGTAGGTCTGGGGAAAAGAGCTGGTGGACTGTGCTGAAGTCGCCGTAGAGGCCTCAGCTGATCCACCGTGCTCAGAGGCTGAGCTGCCTTGTCAAAGGTGTCCCTCAGTGAGAAAAGACAGTACAGATTTTGCATTTTCACATCGACCAGTCACAGGATCCCTGCTTCCTTGGGGAGACTAAGCAACTGCCCCCATGATGGCCAAGAGCAATTGCTGTAGAGGAACAAAGCTCTGAGTTCTCAGTAGACAACATTCTTGACGGCCAGGGAGGGAGCACTGCAGTGGTGTCACAATATTCACTACAAGAGGTTGAGTTTGCATGTGGAGAAGAAACCTGCCTTCTTTCCGTGTGCTTTAGGGCTTTTGCAGAAAGCAGAATAATGTTGTGGTTAGAAACAGGATTTTGAGGGTGGTTCAAGTCCTGAGCTCTATGACCTTGGGCAAGTTTCTTTAGGTTTCAATTTCACCAACTAGAAATTGAGGCTAATGCTGCCTGTTTGTAAGGTCTGCTGTGAAAAAGTATTAGCACAATGTGTGGAAAGTACTTAGCACAAGGGGTCATTAAATGGGTAAGCAATAAATGGTCATTATTGTCACAGCTCTAGAAATTTCTTAAGATACAGCTTTTGGAATACAGCTTTCCCCACTAGGAGCCCAGTACAAATGAGTTGGCAGTTTTGGGTAACACGATGAAACCAAGCTGCTTTAAGATTCACTGTGGAGGCACCTGTCCCTTTGCCTCTGGCCTTCCTATTTTCTCAGGTGGTAGGGCCTAGAATTAGGATAAACTGAAAGGGAAAATTCAGCAATAAGAACAAAGCTGGCTGCTGTTTCCTGGGGCTCTTGATCCGAGGAAATTACAAGAGGTGCTTATTTATGTTTAGGTTAATGATGTAACCCTTAAAGATTTCTTTCTTTCTTTTTTTTTTTTGGCGATACTGGGGTTTGAACTCAGGATCTCACACTTGGTAGGCAGGTGCTCTACTGCTTGAGCCACTCCACCATCTCTTTTTTGTGTTGAGTGTTTTAGAGATAGGGTCTTGCAAACTATTTGCCTGGACTGACTTTGAACCGAGATCCTTCTGACCTCTGCCTCCTGAGGAGCTAGGATTACAGATGTGAGCCACCAGTGCCTGGCTAGTGCTTTATTGGAACTCTTTCTTTGCAGATATATCCCCCTCAGTTCCTAATCATCTTTCTGTCATCCTGAGTGAATTCATCATGAACATAACCCTTTGCTACTTTTGAGCTCTCCACAAATATTAACTAATTAATTCACTTCATAAAAGAAGAGTTTTTTGGGTTAGTCTTGGCAACCTAATTCTCCAGTCTCAATAATGGTTAGTCACAGAGCCAGGAGACAGACTTTATTAACTTTAGTGATACTGTGTCAAGCTGGACTTCCAGATATACCAAGAAAGAGCTGTCAAACCCAGCCCACTTCAGCTGCTCATCAGGAGGGGTCTTCTTGCCCTTAATTTTGTAATATTCATAGACCTCTTTATCTGCTAATCTTGTAAGAGGGGATGGTGGTCAAAAGCAGAATGTCTTAGAATTGGATTTCATATAACAATAGCTTTTAAAAGGAGAAATTAGTTTTTTAAGTGAGGTTGTATAAAAGTCATGACCGTCTTTTGTCACCATTATTTCATAAAGAGGAAGGAAATTTTTAACAGAACAAGATAAGGAAGATGGTGGGGATAAAGGATCATTTTGAAATAGAGTACATTCAGCTTTATGGAAATCTGTATTGTCTGTACTTTTACCATTTGCCTCCAACAGGTGTAAACCTCATCATAGACAGGGCCTCACCTGTGGACTAAGAGTTGACTGCCTCTTGGTCCATGCCCTAGGTCCATGCCTAGTGAAGGTCCATGCCCTGGTGGTTCCTGTATCCACCTAAGCTGGAGGGGCATGGGCGGGGCTGTTTAATTCATCAATACATCTTGTGTTAATGCAGAGCTTGGCACATATGAAGGTCTCAGTAAATAATTGTTGAATGAAGTGCTGCATGTGATTGTTGTGTGGTGGAGGCATGGTGTTGGGTTCAGCTCTGTGCAATCCGTTCTGTACAATAGGAGAAGTGGGATCTTGGAGACTGAGCTGTTAATTTAAAAACTAAGTATTGGGGACTGAGAGAAGCTTGCTATAATTTTCATCCTGAGGCCTAGAAATCAATATTAAAGCAATCATTCTTTATTCTTTTTCTTCTCCTAGAGAGTATTTTTAAAAAATCTATTTTAATGCACATTTTGTTGTTATTGTTATCTTAAAGGGTCCCATGGTCACTCACTGTGTAATTGAGTTTAATGGTCCAATAAATCTTTGATGAATAATATATCAGCCACCCTTGCTTATACATATTGCAAAATCTGTTACAACTCAGGAGATGGCAGCCAGAAGGAGTGGAATAGTTTTGTGTCCTTTCCCCATTCCTACTCAATCCACTTTCTTTTGGGAAAAACTGCTTTTTGACATGATCAGCCAGAGGTGAGGAGCGAAGGAGAGAGAGATTTTCATTAAGGATACAGGCTTTGTATGAAAATTCTTTATCCGTTTTGGACATCTGATAGGAGCCAGGACTTTCAAAATGATCTCAGATTGGATTGCATATGCATTTTGATTTTAAATGATGCTGAGTTATGCAAACATTTCCCTGAATTATGGCACATGTTTAGCTGAAAAAGAGTTCTTAAGACAACATTAATAAGGACTGTCTGCTTCCTGAAACAATAACTATGGTCTGCATCCTGTGTGTTTCTTTGGGAATATAGAGAGTTCATTTTTCAATTAGGAAATTTTATATGAATTAAAGATTTTTTTTTCATTAAAATTTCATGGCACTGTTTCTAGCTCAAACATGGCTAGAACATAATCACAGTATTATTTGGCATTTAAGTTAACTCAATATTATGATATCTTCAGTGTAAGTCAATATCATGATGTCTTTAGTGTACTGTTTCAAGAGGAGGTGGTATTCACTGAGGCACTGAAAAATCGAGAGCATTTAGAAATGTAATATGTCATTTTTGGTTCTATTTCATTAAAATGGAGTGAAGATTCTTGCATAGGAGAGAATGCTCAGATGTGGGTCACTTTTCTTCCAAGTGAAGTCTAGTTCTCCTTCTACTCTTGATGACCCTACTTGGCTTGGTGTTAAATTACTCTTGGACATGTTTTTCCCAAGCTGGGTTGAGAGCTAGTCTCTGTGAATGTCAGTAGACCCTTCTCTGAGAGGAAGCTAGGAAATTACCTGTGGCCTTGCCCTTTCTCTGCTCAGTTCCCCTCCTATCCCTGTTATCTTCAGAGGTTTGGGAGATGGTTTGTGAAAGGGAGTATGAAGGTTGGGATATTTCCTATTATGTGTGTGTGTTTGTCTGGGAGGATTTGGATAACAAGGTAGCTCTTCGGTTCAGTTTCCAAAGTTGGCTGCACTGTTTACTTGTTGTGAGATCTCAAACAAATTACTTGGCTGCTCTCAACCTCAGTTTTATCATCTGTAGAATGGAAATAGAAATATGTACTTCATTTAATGAAGATTAGATGAGCAGATGTGTATAAGTCTCTAGCGTAGAGCTGGGCACACAGTTTCTTTTTTTTGTCTACTTCTTTACATAATCTGATATCTTAATCAGAATCAGACTCACCTGTATGGTCAGTGCTCTGAGAAATTCCTTTTCCCATAAATTTAAGCTAATCTTCAGTTGAAGGTTAGTGTGAAGAATGTGTCTTTGGGGTCCAACCAATAAGAAGACATGTGGACCACGTGCTGGAATTGAGACAGTCCAACAGGAGGATGGAGTCTGCTGGGCATGATGGCACTTGTCTGTGATCTAGCTACTCAGGAGGCAGAGGTAGGAGGATCATGATTTGAGGCTGGTCTGGGCAAAAGCATGAAACCTTATCTAAAAAACAAACTAAAAAAGTCCATTTAAGGCGCTAGGAATAGGGCTCAAGTTGTAGAATGCTTGCCTACCAAGCCCAAAGCTCCTGAGTTCAAACCTCAGTACCAGCCGCACCCCCTCCAAAAAAATCCACGTCTGGGCTAGGGACACAGCTTCAGTGATAGAGCACTTGATTAGCATGCAAGAGACCCTGGTTTACTCCCCAGCACCACAAAGAAAAAAAAAAACAAGAAAAGGTGCATGTCACCTGAAAGTCATTTGTAGCCTGCTCAAGGAATTCGGGAGAAATTGTGTCTTGACTAAAGATTTCCACATTTAACCCACCCTAAACCTGGAGAGTTCTGCATTATTTCTTCCTTGCTGCTGGGAAGTGGGAGTAGACCAAAGAGAATGAAATGCTGTCCTAATCAGTGTAGAGGCACAGTTAGATCTCTAGCCTCCTACTTCTGCCACCTCTGCCTATTTCTCTACTTCTGAGCTTCCTGTCATCGGGTGGGTGAGGGGGTTGTTGCCTTCTTTACCTTGTCCACTAATGCTCCTATGGAGGTCAGGTTCTTTTCTTTCTTTGTATCTTTCTCTTTCTTTCTTTCTTTTTTTTTTTTAAAGAACTAGCTTTAGGTAAACTATTAAGGCTGTGAAATAATTAGTTGAAAGCTCCTTGGAACTTCTTTTGGTATTTTATGGAAAAAGATTGAAAGACAAAATTTTCCTCACGAGTGTTACCCTGGATATAGTCTTTATGTTTATTTTTGAACTCACACTAGCCGTGACTACACAGAATAAAATATCCTAGTGTTAACCCCACCTCCCCAAACAGCACCCATTATTGGGTATCTCTGGTTGAAAATGGAGCTCTAGGCTTCTCTTAAGCTTGTTCAGGTGGGCTTGATATTTTGAGTTAGTAGGAGTTTTAATTGACTGGATAGTGTAAGTGAGAGAAAATAGCTATTTGGTCTTTGTGGTGTGCTGGGTGTAACCTTCTGAGATAAAGTTATTTAGACGATTGTATATTTTTGCATGTAATAAGCAACAATAGCAACTTCCAGTTTCATTGGCACATAAAATTGGGGTTAAGTAGTCTTAATTTTAAACTCTGAAATCCAGAATGCTCCAGAATCCCAAACTTGAAACTCTGAGCACTGACCTGGCACCACAGTGGAAAATTCCACAACTGACCTCATGTGACGAGTTGCAGTCAAAGCCTGGGTGCATTAAAAATAATGTATCAAATTATTTCAAGCCTATATGAATAAACAGTTTAGGAAACATAAATGAATTTTGTGTTAAAAATGGCTCACCCAAGACAACACATTATATAGATGAGAATATTCCAAAATCCAGAAGAATCCAAAATCCAAAAATGTCTGAAGCACTTTAAGCCCCAAGCATTTTTTTTTTTTAGGCAGATAAAGGAGGTTTATTACATGGCTCAGGACATGCCAGGCAAAGTGAGCACTCAGTCCATCTCTACCCATCTTCAGGGTGCAGACATGGGCTATGGGCTTAAATAGACAAAGAACTGGGGGCAGGGTGGGGAGAAGTATGCATGGTGAAACCGGTCCAGTCACAGGTGTGGTCTGGTTATCCCAGGCCTTGTTCTGGGAGAGGTTCTGGAGTTGTTATCTAGAGTCAGGCGGTTGATCCATCCTGAGGAGGCTTCACTGTTGGAGGGAGTTTTGGTTGCCTTGTTATGAAGATGTTATCATCTGTCTTTCCTGGAATCCAAGATGATGGCAAGGGGACTACAAAGAGAATGACTTAGAGCAAAGACAGAAAATGAAGGAGAGATACCATGCTTTTCTCCTGTTTTTAGTTAATTCTTGGGCCTGAGTAAGGAGTCCATGCTTTTCAGCAAAAGCAGTTTGAGCATCTCTTACAATTTCCCCCTTATGTTTGAACATTTCTCAGTCTTGAGGGAAATAGGGTTTCTTGTCTAGTGATAAATTAGTACAGGAGAAGGGGACAGATAGCTGACAGTAAAGTCAAAAGTTCTTAAGTCTAAAACTAGACACAACAGTATAAAGCAGAATTCAGAGGAAGTAAAAGTTAGAAGATATCTGGTTAAATAAATTGTGTAGGGGAACCCCTTCTAAAATAACTCCATGACTAAGAAAAGATACGTTTGGAGTCAGCAGAAATAATCATTTTTGTCTCTACTTAAATAAAAGGCCTTGGCCAAAAAAATAGGAGTTTGCCTTCTGTCAGAGGTGCCTGACCCAGTAGCCATGGGTAGGAACACTTCTTTAAAACCTCCTGGCTTTATAGCCCCAAGCATTTTGGATAAGGGATACTTAGCCTATCATAGCTAAAAGTGTTAACTTTGTGTCAGACCCTGGCACTAAGTGTTGTATAACTCATTTCTAGTAATTAATTATTTTTATATCTAATAATTAATTATAATAATTTATTCAATTCTCATAGTGACTGCTTTTATCTCCATGTCACCCAAGGAACCTTAGACTTGGCGATCCTAAGTTACTGACTCACGATCACACAGCTACCAGGGGCTACTGATTTGAGCCCCAGCACTCTGGTGTCAAGCCTACATTCTTTACTGTAAAGATTTCCAGCCATCCAATGTAAATCAAACCTTGAATTAATTTCCCCTAAATTTGTTAGAATAACTTTTAGCATGCAGCTAAATTTTATTGCACACTCTCAGTAGCTTTCTAATGTTCAACCTCCTCCAGAGTCTGAAATACTACTGATGTGTAGAAGAAGGGCTTGATACTGATTCAGTTATTCCATTGAATCTGTGCCTTCCAAAATATTTCATGTTGCTCTGTATAAGAATTACATGTTTACAATATGAGCCAGTGCATTCATATATATTGCTATGGTTTGGATAAGCATCCCCCAAAGCGCATGTATTGAAGGTGTAGTCCTCAGGGTGGCACTATGGAGAGGTGAGACCTACTGGGAGGTCTTTAGGTTATTGATGGTGTTCCCTCAAAATGCATGTGGGACACTAGGCCCTTTCTTACCTTTTGCTTCCTAGCTTATGTTGAGGTGAGCAGGTTTGCTCTGTCATGCTCTACCCCCATGGGTGTGGCCTTGCCACAGGCCCAAAACAATGGGGTCAACCTGATCATAGACTGGAAACTGCAAAACTATGAACCAAAATAAATCTTTTTTTAAAACATAAGCTGATTATCATAAGTATTTTTTTTATAATAACAACAGACTAACACAAACACACATATAATTAAAACATGACACTATTTTACCCTTAGTAATTAGGATATAATGTGTTTTATTTTATTCTTGTTTGCTTTTGCTAAAAAAATGTCAATTGATACTAACTAAATTTTACTTCTCACTAATGGATCAGAACCTACATTTTTGATAAGTAGTCCTTTAGATGGATAACTTTTGCCATTCTTTAGAAAAACTTTGCACAGCATTAGACATTTTACCACCCCTAGAGAGGACTTTTTAAATTATGAGGAATAGCCATGGTAAAATAAGTGTCAGAGGATCCTGAAAAGGGTGATCTTCTCTCTCTGAAAGAGGTCCTAACTGTAAATCTGGCTTACTTTGGAATACTGAGAACTCCAACCTCAGGGTCAGGACTCTGGCAGAATAATACTTAGCACGTACAAAATCCAACTTGTCAGTGGATAAAGGCTTGAAAGCCTGATCCTTTCAGGGGCAAGGGGTCTTCAAGAGTATTCAAGGATAGAAACAATGTTGGATTTTTAATGGTTCCTTCAGCGGAAACCTGCCTCTCCCCGTTCAGCAGCACGGTGAGGAGAACAAGTGGCTCATGACATTTGCTGGCATGGATTCAGTGCTGAGAAGTGCTAATGTTGTTGATCTTGGTGTCATGGCCCAGCTGCCACCAGCAAACACAATGAAAGGGAGGAATCAAGTGACAGTTGGGGGAAAAATATAACATGGTTTATTTTGACATTCTCAGGTACCAGTTGTGTTTATTTAATTTATTTTTTATTCCTCTGTTTGGTTAGAGCTGGTGAGAAAGGGGTTCATACTGTGGTTATGTTTGTAACCTCAACACTCACTCAGTGCCTTATGTGGGCCATCTCATTTAGGCCTTATGAAAACCTAATGAGGTAAGAGTATTTCCCCATTTCACCAACGTGAACATGGAGGCTTAGGAAGGCCAAGTAACTTTATAGAGATTCCACAGCTAGTACGTGGTGGACATGGATGGAACCAAAACAAGCTAAATAAAAATTATCAGTGAACAAAAACCTGATGATCCAGTTTGTTTTCATTGACATGAGTTTCACAGGGAGAGTGCAGAGATCTGTGTGGATATCTACTACCCTGTCTACTCTTTGGTTCTTTGAGATTTTCATTGTCTTGAGAATAGTTGAACATTTCTGGATTCTATTCTCAAGTACTTGGAACTTAGTGCTTTGATAGACTATCCGGGTGGTGGAGGAGGAGACTGGAGAACAGGCATAGCATTTAGGGTTGGCAGGTCTAGGAAGAGCATTGCTGGTGGGAGATGGGATGATGGCATAGATGATCTAGTAAAACACAGGGACAGGAGCTGTGGGTGACAGAGAATAGAAATGCACTGGGAACCATAAGAATAGTGAGTAGCTCCTGAGAGAGTTGGAGGAGCCCAGCCCTGGACTGAGATTCTGGGACTAGATTTCATTTCCCAGGAAGCTTTGCAAAGTCAGGAGAGTACCAGTGATAAAAGAGCTGAGCATTGGAGGTTTGACAAAGTGTTAGCCTAAGCATAGAGGCAAGGGAAAAGTTTTAGGTGTGGAAATGAGAGCCCCAGTGATTGTAGGTTGGGTTGTTGTAATATTAGGAATGGGGAAACAAATAGCTTTGTCCAAAAAGCACTTCTACTGGGCAAAGTGTGTCAGGAGGCAAGGTTAAATGTTAAAAACGAAAATATTGCAAAAGAAAATATCCAGTAGTTTGTTTTTGATTCTTTTGAAAGAAATAACAATGTCCTGGCAGGGGCTAGAAAACAAGCATGTGTGTGTTTTGTGTGTGTGTGTGTGTGTGTGTGTGTGTGTGTGTGTGTGTGTAAGGAACTAGAAAAGCTATTAGAAAGCTTTTCCTTAAATGACAGCCTCCAAATAATTTGAAAGTGAGAATAGCAACAATAAATATGCTTAATAGTCACTAACTCTTTAAGCATATACAACAAATACAGAAGATTAAATTATTTTAAGATATTTAAAGTTACTTCAACTTGCTTGACTGATTCGTATTTTATTCTGTAGCCTATTGCAAATGACTATGCAAATTCCAGTAGTAGTTCTGTGAAAATGACTAGTACCAAGCTCTTTGGCTCACTGTTGGAATTATATAACCAAGAACAACTTCTCCTGTCTGGAGGGGCTACCCCTTCAGCTGATTATCCAGCACCCTTGCAAGAATCAAACACTCCATCGTGGAGAAGATTCCATCGTAATATTTTTCACTTGTCCTTTCTTTTAATGTTTCCCTAAGAAGATAGCCACACAGAGAAGATCGTACTTTTAATTTGTAGAGGGACATTGCCATCTGGATGAACAATTACATTCTGAAGGCTCAATAAGTGAGTTTTACTTCCAAATTTGCTATGACTCACTTTCTCTAAGATGCCTTTGATACATTTGTAAAATGGAACGATTAATCTCTCACCTGTGTCATGATAGTACTCTGAAATGAATTATAAAAATGCCTGAAATATACTTTGAGCTTCTTTTTGAGAAATATGAAATATTATCATTGTGTGGAACTGATAAAATTTAGTAAATAAGTTTGTGTTTTAGTAGCACTGGAATATGATCAATGGAAATGAAACTGGCAAACTTGGATTTAATATATACTGACATAGATTCTCTGGACAATAAAATTGTCTCCCAAAAGGAAATTTCAAAAGTCAAGAACAAAATAAACATATATATTTGTATGTAGCAGTTAAAAATTCTTAAAGTTTTTTTGGCATTAAAACCTAAACTAAGTGATTTTCAAATTGAGTTTATAGTTTGATGTGGGTTTTTTTTTGTTTCTTATGATATATTTCATGAAAAATTAAAAGGTAGCCAATGAATAATATGTTTGGTGCTTATTAATTTTAAGAAATTCTAGGTTGAACAAATAAAATTAAACAGCTCTCTTTCTGTGCTTTGTGTTTCTCCAGAAGAGGAAAATAACTTGTAGCATTTCTAAGCTTTGACCAGGGTATGTTTACCCCGTCATGTTTATTTGGCTAAAGTTGTGATGAAGTGGAAACAAATTTAAATAAGCTTAGGTTTAAATTAATTTCCCAGATTTTGATTGCTGAAGTGTAATACTGAAATTAAATTATTTTGCTACTTTTGTACTCTTGATGAATTAAGAGAATTTAAAAATAAACTTTAATATTCTTTCTGGGAGATTTTTTTTACAGGCTGTGTATTACACATGTAAGTAACTGACCATATAATACACGATTACATTCTTTTGTGTGTGAATATTCTTTTCACACTCATTTGCACGCACACATACCTAGATGAACAGAGTAAAATGCTTTTGACTTGTTTTCTGAACCTTCTTTCTGCTCATGTATGAATTCATCCTTCCTTTTCTCTGTGTTTATAAACTATACAGAAATAGGAGGTAGATGATTTGAGGGGAAAAAGTAATTAGAATTCTAACAGATACCTCAAGGTCATTCAGTTATCCAGATTTTTCAGCTGTGAGGTGTTAAATCACTCTTTGTTCTTTGAAATTAAAAAGTTTTTAAAAAAAACATGGTATTTGGGGTTGTTTAAAAAACAGTAGCAGATTTTTAAGGAATATTAGCACCCTAAAATATTTTGTCAATAGGTGTTGTCTATGTTCTGCAAGAGTTATGAAAGTACTAGCTGGAGAATATTTTGTACATGGCTCTTTGGAGACTTGCTCTTTTAAGTAGCTACAAAATTTAACAGTGACCCCTGGAGGCTAGAGTTGAAACTGTCACTGGCATGACAGTTTTTTCCTTGCTGTTTTTTTCTTTTTTTGCTGTACTGGGGCTTGAACTCAGAGCCTACACCTATAGCCATTCCATCAGCCCGTTTTTGTGATGTGCTTTCTTGAGATAGGGTCTCACAGACTGTTTGCCTGGGCTGGCGTCAAATTGTAATCTTCCTGATCTTGGCCTCTTGAGTAGCTAGGATTACAAGCATGAGCCACTGGTGCCTGGCTTTCCTTACTCTTTCAAACTTTTCCTTTGAAGAAAGCAAGTATTCTTTTGATCCTTGATAGAGTCCCAGGGTGTAGCTTCTCTGGTTTCAATTCTCTTCTCTGCTGCTAATGGGGGTTCCTGTCATTCTGTCTGGCTGTGTTTTCGCAGAGCACCAGGGACCCACAAAATGGTTCTATCTGATGGTTTCTTGCTTTGGTCCCTTGGGTTGTTTAGGGATGTTTTGAATAGGATGACAAAGCTCTTCCTTTCAAATGAACACTGTCTCTCTAATGAGAAAGTGATCAACATTTAAACTCTCTCCTGGGGAAGGAACTGGCAAGGAAACATTTTTCCCCTGGTGTTTTGTGATTTATCCACTAGGAAGATGCAATGATGGAAATATGAGGAAACAGTCATTTTATTCCATGAGATGGGTCTGAAGTCCTTTTGGAAAAACATTTTCCTTCAGTCTGTTTTGTGCTGCTTTTGTCATTCCAAGGTATGAGATGAGATGCTCTCCAAGCATAAAATGTAGACCTATTATAGACAAACATCATATATTCCAAAAAGAATATGAAGGAAAAAGCAATCAAGGTTTTAAACTAAAATGATAGTTATTCCTGGTTTGGAATTTAGGTGTTTGTAATGGGTGCCTTCTTAGAGTATAACACATAAGAAGCATGGGGTCCTTATCTGTTTTGGTCACTAACAGTCTGGAAATCCTGTGTTCTCTGTGATCTGTAAAATGGGAAGTCTTAAAAATTTTTTCTTTTAGGAATGCTGGAGATCAAACTCAAGGTCTCGTGTGCTAGGCAAGTGCTCTACAGATGAGCTTCATCCACCCCAACCCTTAGATTTAAAATGAGGGAATGAGTTTCTGTTTATACCACATTCCAGAATTTCCATATTCTTAAAAAATATCAATGAAATCAACATATGTACTCAGGATACACTTAAGAGTTGAACCCCTGTGAGATTATATTGGTATTCTTTTTCTAATGCTTTGTGTAGAGTGAAAACTGACTTGGTTTCTGTTGTCTTTGGTGACAGCAATAAGTAGACCAGTGAAAAAAGAGAATTTATGATTTTGGAGAGGAGCATGCAAGAAGTTTGGAACTGTGGGCAGAGTAAATTGCTTTTGCTGCTAAAGGAAGAATTTGTATCTGGTAAGAGAAAAGGAACGGGGGACTGTAAAAATATTATATTATTTTATTTTTTTGTGTTTCTGGGGATTGATCTTAGGGCCTCATGTTTGCTGGGTGGGTGCTTTACTACTTAAGCCACTTTGCCAGCCCTTTTTGCGTTAGTGACTTTGGAAATAGAGTTTTGTGATCCTCCTATTTATGCTTCCTGTTTAGCTGGAATGTCAGAAATGTATTACGATGACCAACCATTGGTTGAGCTGGAGGTGGAGGGGAGGGTCGTGAAAACTTTTTGCCATGTATGGCCTGGAACTGTGATCTTCCTGATCTCTGCCTCTCATGTTGCTAGGATTACAGGAGTGAGCCACCATGCCCACCCCAGGAATATTCTAAAAACATTTCAGATTACATTACTGGAGAGTAACACCTTGTTTAAGATATACAGATCAATAGAGTTAATATCATTGATAGATAGTTTTTTCCCTTCAGTATTGCAGTTTGAACTCAGGGCCACCTCTCGAGCCATGACCCCCATCCCTTTTTATGTTAGTTAGTTTTTCAGATAGGATTTGAAGCTGTAGCTGGGGCTATAATCCTCCTCCTCTACTTCCAGAGTAGCTGGGATTACAGGTGTGAAACCCAAAGCCCAGCACTCAGATACTGGTTTTAAGTTGAATTTGTCATGGGGATGAAGTAGGGCTAGTAACCTTGGGTTATCAGAGAGCACTGGGGACTGGGGTAGTGAGTTGACCATAGGCCAGTGAGTATGCTCTGTAGGAAGTATTGTGAGAGAACCAATCTCTCCTTTGCTTTCTAAACCCAAGGCTGCAAGTAACCCAAAACTGGTTATACCTAAACAGCTGTACAGAGAGCCTAAAGGTTAACAGAATAAGTAAAAGAAAGGAGATGTAAAAAAAAAAAAATCAACAAAAAATCAGATTTTATTGGGTATCCTGAATATCTAGTGGTGCTGCCTAAGTGAGACACAGTTCTTAGCTGTTGGCTAAGCAGAGTGTGATTCAATTTGGGAAGAAATAGGCAGTTGTACAGTAGCCGACTTCTTCCTTGTCCAGCAACTGGTGTGTGAGGAGCTGTTAGTACATCCTAAGTCTGTGCTCATTAGCAGTATTATTGTTGTGATGATGGTGATTGTCATCACCATCAGTGCAGGAACCCCAAGTAGAAGGGCAGAGGCAGCTGGGTTAGGGATGATAGACCCAGCACTTCCAACCCCACCTCTCTGGTTTCTACCTCTCTGCTGGCAGCCTCATTCTCTCCTGCCAGCTGCTTTGCTGCTCAGCCTGGGACATGGCCGCAGGCAGCTAGGTCCTCCCACTTTGTAGCTTGTGACCTGATAAAGACACGCATCCCCACCAGCTCAAGGTAAAAAATCCTCAGGCAGCAAAGAACCTTCCTTGGTCTGTCATAGCTCAGATGGCCACAGTTTGAACCAATTACCAATCAGAAACTAGGTTATTGATATACGACCTTTTGTCAGTTGTAAAGGCCTAACTAGTATTATAATTATAATTACTGTTTTCATCATTTTCTTTACCTCTTCTTTCTCTGGCTCACTTCTATTTGTTCAAAACTCACTGCAGATTTGGTCTTTCCATGAGTGAGGACATCACCTTAGGAACATTTGCATCGAAGTCTTAGCACCCAGGACTGTGTGACCATACTGAGTATACAGTGGAAGTGGAGATGGTCGCAGGCTGGTTCAGATGGCTTTGGGAAGAGGAGCACATGAGTTAGGATTTTCCTTCAAAGGGACAATATGGTTTCATTGAGTGCCAGTGCCACGCTTCTCTGTGGCGAGCCCTGTGGATGCAGTCACTGAGTCAGTTGGGTGTCGGAGGGCTGCAGGGATGCCTACTGTTGGGACAATCCCAGACTTCCACTCAGAACAAGTCATTGTAAGTCAGCTGCCAGTTCTTCACACTTCTCCAGACTGAGCAAAGTTTTTCACTGAAAAGTTGGCCCACAAAAAATTCCCAATGATTCCCAACTGGCTCATAATTTGTATATGTGACTGAAATCCAGAACATTTCATGTTCTCTAACATTCTGTTCTCCTGTGGATCTGTTTTCTTTTTCTCACATTGTTGAAGCTATGACACCCACCTCTTTTTACTGCCTGAGAGCCTCTTCTTACAGGCGTTCACTGGATTTGGGAGGTATGGTCAGTGACGCAAAGACTCACCGCACCTTTCACTTTCTCACAACTAGGAGGGAAGGCAGTAAGAAGAGGGATTATCCCTTTTTGTAGTTGAAACCTGCTGGATGATAATTTTAGACCATGAACCGCAACCTCCTACCATGTTCCATATCAAGTTCACCAGGAGTCACCAAATTTATTGTGGCTTACAATTCTGGAGGCCGGGAAGTCCAAGATAGCCAGTAGCCCCATCTGGTGAGTCATCTTGCTTTGTTGTAGTGTGACAGAAAAAGCTAAGGGCAAGGGGGCTTGTGCTTAAGAGAGAGAAGGGAGCTTACCTCCCTGATAGCTAAGACATTCCCATAAGAAGAAAGGTACTAACTTACTCATGAGGACTTTGTCTCCAGGACCCCAACACCTCCTGTTAGGCAGGCCTCCCAACACTGCTGTGTGGGTACCACACCTCAACATGAGTTTCTGTGGGATCAAGCAATATTGAAACCAAAGCAAGGAGGAAGAGGATTAAGAGTTTTGTTTATTTGACTTTTTTGTTGAGACAGAGTCTTGCTAATGTAGCCCCAGCTGTTCTAGAATTTGTTATGTAGTCCAGGCTGATCTTGAAGTTGCAATCCTCCTGCCTAACCCTCCCAGGGAATGGGATTACAGGTGTGAAACACTGTGCTAAGCATAGAGTTACTTTTGAGTCTTGACAGGTAGGACTACTGTTAAATCATGTCTAAGCATTTCAGATTTTGTCTTCTGGGTCTAGATATATGGCTTAAGTGGTAGAGTACCTGCTTTGCAAGTGTGAAGGCCCTGAGTTCAAACCCCAGTCCCACCAAGAAAAAAAAAGAATTCAGATTTTGTCTTCTAAAAAACACTGTTGCAAGCCATGTGTGGTGGTGCACATCTGTAATCCCAGCACTCAGGAGGCAGAAGCAGGAGGATGTAGAGTTTGAGGTCATCCTGGACTACCTAGTGAGAATCTGTCTCAAGCCTTCTCTCCCCCAAATAAACAAAATCGAAACCAAAAAAACTTCCACTGTTGTGTAATGGTCAGACATCGTAGCCATGGAATTCAAGAAGTGTGAGTTTGCATCTCACCTCCATTTATTAGCAGTGTCTTTGTGCATCAGTTTCCTCATATACAAAATGGGGGTAGGAATAGAATAAAACTTATATAAGAATGATAGCAGATAGGCATTTAAAGAACTCAGGATCGTGTCTGGCATATGCAAAGTGCTGGCGTTATTTCCTGGGGACATCATGGAGCTAATAAAACATGGAGGTTGGAGAACGGATCAGTGTTTGTATGTGTTCCTAGGAGAGTCTGAGCAGGTGCATAAAGATGCAGGAGAAGGCAAAGTGGTCGCTTCTGGAAAGTCACCACCTGATCTTCTGACTCTGGCCACTCTGGCCATCCCCTCTGGCCTCAGTTAATCTCTGTCTTTGGCCTAGACCATCATCTTATGTCCATCCTTCTTTTTTCTTTTGTTTTGGTGGTCCTGGGGATTGAATTCAGGACCCTGTGCTTGCCAAGCAGCACTCTAACAATTGAACCACAGCCCCAATCCTTTTAGTTTCTTTTTTTTTAGGTAGGGTCTCACACTTTTCCCCAGGCCAGTTACTAACTGCTATCCTCCTACCTCTGCTTCCTGAGTAGCTGGGATTACAGATATGCACCACTTCACCTGGCTGTTTTTGGAGATAGGTTCTTGCTAACTTTTTCTCAGGCTGACCTCTCTTTGCCATTCTCCTCTCTCTGCCACCCTACCTCCATTCTTCTTGAAGGACACACTTGAAGCTCACCAGCACAACAGGCTTATCATCAGGAAGTGATTAGTGCAGCAAATTATCAACAACCTCTGGAACACTGCCAAATGCAGTTGCCTCGTTCCCCTTGAAGTCCTGAAATATTAAAAAAGGAGAAGAGGCATTTCACCGACATTTTAAAGAAAAGCCATTTTGAGTCTGTTGACTGCAATGTCCTTGAGAGTGGACTTTGGGCCTTGGGGCCCTGGGCTGCCCTACTTGTGGAGTGGTTGGGATGTTTTGTCAGTCCTTAGCCTGAGGACGATGGATTAAACAGGAGCTGTACCTGCATTTCCACCCTTCTCCATTGCTAGGTCTAGATCTATACATGGCTGGAGTTGTTGGCTGGACCTTACCTGCCCTTGGTGAGTGGGTGGAAGGTTTCTGGTTTTCCTGCCATTTGAAGCTTCATATCAGTCGGTGGGACCCAGAAGGTTGGCAGACTGTGATACAAATCATATCATGAGACCTTGGTAGCTGCTAGTATTTATTAGTTGAAAGAGGCAGAAAGTGAAAACCAGCTAGATAAAATAAATATTGGAATAAATCACCTTCCTGCGAAGCAGAGACTCTAGGTGGACTTCTTAGAGGGAGGAACTGATCCATGGGTAGAAAGGCTGTGACACAAAACTGTGTGTAATTTGGGCCAGATTGAAATCTTGGGCCTTACTAACTGCTGATTACAGATACATGACATCATGATGGACTGTGCTCCTCTGGCTTAAATGGTAAATTCTTATCATGGCCCTTCTACATTTCTTTATTTTAAGTACTTAAACATTTTGTGATGGAGAATTGAGGTGAGGAGGGGAGGAGTTGGTTGGAAAGGAGAACCAGTTTTCCTCTGTCCTTGTGCTTGTACCCTGAGCAGCAGAGAATCCCATGCCAGTGCTAAATTGCTGTGCTCTCTCTAGGCCTGAGACTGCCCTCGAAACCAGGTCCCTCCTCTCTATTATGTAAGATCAAGTGACCCCTTGTGACAACTTCTGAGAGGAGAAGATGATAGAAGAGTTCATTTCATCCTTTCTCCCCCATTCTAATCTCAGACAGTGAGGGAAGTTCAGTCCATTGGTTTAGTCTGGACATTTTCTTTGTTACAATTCAACAACTAGTTATTGAGAAACTACTATGTGTCAGGTGTCATGTTAGACTCAGGGGAGACAAAGATTAGGTGCAACATAGTTTTCATGAATTTGTATTGCAGGAGGACAGAGAGGAAAGGGAGAAGCGAGGGGACAGAGGGGCCAAACCTGTTTCTTTCCTCAAGGGCACAGGATGGATGGTCACTTTCACCTGAAGGGGCCAGAACTGTCATTACATCATCGTGAGTCCACAGAAGAATGACTCCTCCAAGGTCTCTGTGGTTACAAAGCAACACTCCATCCTGTGAATCAAGCAGCCTGAAAGAACATTTCAATAACAATAATTTGCCCTTCAGGTGATGGCTTCAGTCCTGCCATTTACAAGATACCTGACTAATACAGGTTATTTCAATGCTATCCAAGCTTCAGTTACCTCATCTGTGAAATGAGAAATAATCATGGTTTTTGTAAAATAGTGTGTAAAATATTTGCAGTACAGGGCTGGTACCCAAAACATTTTGTAGTTGTTGCTATAAAAACAATAATTTTATTACTTGAGGTATTTTTGTGTAGGGACAATTTTCTCACATTTGATTTATTTGAGGGTTGGACAGTGAACCGGGTATCTTCCTCGTGACACTTTTAAATTTCTATATTTAAAATTTTTAATTTATTATTTTTTTGTAGTACTGGGATCAAACTCAGATGCTTCATGCAAAATCAGCAAAAGCTTTACCACAGAGCTACCTCCCAGCCCTTTTAAAGTTTAATTGACATATAATAATTATAGATAGTCATGGTATAAAATGTGATGTTTTAATGCTTATATATGTTGTGTAATGATCAAATCAGGATAATTAGCATATCCATCACCCCAAACATTTATCCCATTTCTTTGTGATAAAAACATTTCAAAGTCTTTCTTCTATTTTGAAATATACTTATATCACTATTAATTATAGTTGCCCTGCTGTGTAATACCAGAACTTCTTCCTCTTATCTCATTGTAATTTTGCACCCACTAGCCAGCTTCTTTTTATGATAGTTTTAGACCATAAATACCTTCTTTTTTATAAAAATCCCTGGTCTTTTGAGGATCAACCCATCCAGATGTGCCATTTTCTCCCCCTCCTCTTCAGTATAATTTCTGTATTCTTTCTTTGGTATGTAGTCTTTCTCTCTCACTAAAGACCTGAGAACATGACTCTCAATCTTTCTGTTCACTTCAACTTTCACTTGCATCCTGTTTGACTTAAATGTCTACAATCAAATCTATTCAGCACCCAACCTTTCAGTTTTGGAGCACATCATCTATAAGAGCTTCCTTTTTTACCTCTCCCATGGCTACGCCTTGATGGCTATCACCATGAGAGGCTCCCATGTCTGCAGGATCTCTAAATCAAACACCCTGAGGTACTTGAGGCTGCCTTTTGTACGTTCCCCCACTCACTTCCTCATTATTCCTTCCACTCTTTTCCTTCCAGCTTGTGTTCACATTCTCTTGTTCATCACCATCTTTCCTTTGCTGCAAATGCTCTTTTCTCTCTCTCTCTCTCCTGTCCACGTGACAGACCCCAACTCTGGATAAACCCAGATCCTAACTTACTCCAGGCCTCCCATTGAGTATTGACACTGGTAGAGAATAGTCCACAACCTGGCAGGTGGTAACACAATTACCAAACACAATTGGTTTCTTTCCATGACATGGTGACCCTAGAGCTACTTTTTCTAGCAAGCTCCACTTCACTGTTCTGAAGCATTGATTCATATGTTTTCATTCTCCTTAAAACCCCAATCTCCCTTTGTCTCAGAAGATGAGCTTGCTTCTCCTATAAAAGGGAAGGTAAATGCTCTTGATGGAACTGTTCTCAAGTTCCCTTTCTGGGATCCAGGTGCAGCCTGCATCTGCCTCCTTTTTTTCACCACAGTGATGATGGAGGACAGGCCCTCTCCTTATTCAAGATCAGTCACACCACATGCAGGGAGTTTCAAATTCTGTTCTCTCTAGCCTTTTCCATGATCTGGACCCAGCTGATTAGTGTTAAACTCTGCTGTAGTATCTACTACTAGCAACAATCACAACCTCAGCACCAACAAAGCCAAGGAGAATTAAGGACAGCCACCACTGCTATTCTTTGTCCCTAGTTTCCTTTCTCTGTGCTTTCCCAGCTACACCTTGCCAACACTGTGTCTGCTCAGGCCCCGTGTGCTTCTTTTCCTCTGTCTTTTGAGCTCTCCTACCTGCCTTCTGTACTACAGTACAACTGTACTACATAGTAGTTACTAAGGGGCTTGTGTGTTGTTCTAGCCAATGGACTAATTTTAGTTCTTATTTTGTTTGTTGTGACATTTAGCATTTTTATTTTTAAAAATTTTTGTGTATATTTAAGGTTTACAACATGCTGTCATGAATATCTACAGATAGCAAAATGGTTACCATGGTGAAGCAGGTTAACATTCCTGTCTTCTTACAGTTATCTTTTTGTGGTAAGAATAGCTAAAATCTGCTTATTTAACAAAAATTCTTCATACAATATAATTTTATTAACTTTCGTTCTCATGTTGTATATAGGCCTCTAACTTGTTCAATCTATGTATCTGCCATTTTGTATCCTTTGACTTTATCATACCAGTTTCTGTCCCTCACCTCCAGAGGTAACCATTGTTTCTTCATCTTTGTGTTTGAGCTCTTTATCTTAAAAAAAAAATTCCAGGGGCTGGGGATGTAGGTCAGTGGTGGAACCCTTGCCTAGCATGCACCAGGCCCTGGATTATCCCAGCTCTAAAAAAAAAAAAAATCCCTCATGTAAGTGAGATCATGCAATACTTTCCTTTCTGTGTCTGATTTATTTTACTTAGCATAATGACCTCTAGATCTATTCATGTTGTTACAAATGGCCACATATCCTTTGCAAAAGCTGAATAATATTGTATTTTCTGATTAAGGACCTTAATATCAGGCCCAAAACCTTGCAGTTAGTACACAAAAGCGCAGGGAATACCCTGGAAGCAATAGGTACAGGCAAGGACTTCCTCAGTAGAACTCCAGCAGCCCAGCAACTAAGAGAAAGGATGGACAAATGGGACTTCATAAAACTAAAAAGCTTCTGCACAATAAAATAAATGGTCTCTAAATTGAAGAGACCACTCACAGAGTGGGAGAAAGTATTTGCTAGCTATACATCAGATAATTACTGATAACCAGAATATACAGGGAGCTCAAAAAACTAAATTCCCCCAAAATTAATGAATCAATTAAGAAGTGGGCAACTCGGATATTGAGGGGGCGGGGGGAGAGGGAGGGGGTGGAGTGGGTGGTAAGGGAGGGAGTGGGGGCAGGGGGAAGAAATGACCCAAGCATTGTATGCACATATGAATAATAAAAGAATAAAAATTAAACAAAAAAGAAGTGGGCAACTGAAATAAACAGAACTTTTTCAAAGGAAGAAGTCCAAATGGCCAAAAAAACATGGAAAAATGCTCACCATCCCTGGTCATAAAGGAAATACAAATCAAAACCACACTAAGATTCCACCTCACCCTTGTTAGAATAGCTAGCATCAAGAACACCACCAACAATAAATGTTGGTGAGGATGCAGGGAAAAAGGAAGCCTCATACACTGCTGGTGGGAATGTAAGCTAGTACAACCACTTTGGAAAACAATATGAGGGCTTCTTAAAAAAATAAACATAGATCTGCCATATGATTCAGTAATACCACTCCTAGGGATATACCCGAAGGAATCAGGTTATGACAAAGGCACCTGCACACCATGTTTATTGCAGCTATTCACAATAGCCAAGCTATGGTAACAGCTAAGATGCCCCACTACCAATGAATGGATTAAGAAAATGAGGTATTTATGCATGATGTAATTTTACTCAGTCACAAACAAGAAAAAATTTTGTCATTCGCAGATAAATGAATGGAACTGGGGAACATCATCTTAAGCAAAGTTAGCCAGGCTCAGAAGGTCAAAAATTGCATGTTCTCCCTCATATGCAGATTATAGACTTAAAACAAATGCAGTAATATTATTGGACTTGGATCACACTCTAAGGGGAGAATGTGCACAGGGGAGGAATAGGGAAAGGGAAGGGAACCTAAAACTTGAATGTGGTTGATGTGCTCACTGTAGAAGAGTGAATATAGTAATCTTAAAGTGGCAGAGACCACTATGGGAAGGGGACCAGGAAGTAGCAAAGAGGTCTGGTAGAGATGAACCAATGCGGGTTGCAATTCACAAGTGCATGGAAGCAATGCTAGGATTCTCTCTGTATAGCTATCTTTATCTCAAACCAGCAAAAACACTATGTCTTTCTTATTATCCCTTATGTTTTCTCTTCAATATAATTGGAGAACAAGAGGGCAGAACAGGTTCTGCCTGGAAGTGGTGGGGGAAAGGGGAGGTGACCCAAACAGTGTAAACATATGTAAATAAATGTAAAAATGATAAAAAATATAAAAAATAAAATCATTGTAAAAATATTGCACTGTGTGTGTTTATTTATATGTATGCATATGGCATTTTCTTTATCCATTCATCCTTTGATGGACATGTAGGTTATTTCCAGATCTTACCTACAGTGAATATCCTTCAATGAACATGGGAGGGCAGATATCTTCATGAAGTTGTAACTTCATCTTCTTTGTCTATATACCCAGAACAGAGATTGATGAATCATGTGGTAACTCTATTTAAATTTTTTTTTGTTTTACTGGAGCTTGAACTCAGAGCCTTGTCCTTGCTAGGCAGGCATGCTACCACTTGAGCCACACCCCCAGCTCTTGCAATAGCTTTTTAATAGCCTCTTCCTATTTACTTTTTTATTTCTCTGATTCATTCAGCATACTGTAGTCAGAATGATATTTTAAAGGCAAAAATTTGATAAAGTCATTGTTTCTCATTGCATTTAGGCTAAAATGCCAAATAAATAATACTACCAATAAGATTGTCTGATCTGGTTCCTGCCAACTCCTGCCAGCCTTCTCTTTGCTTCCAATATTCTAGCTACGGAAGCTCCGTTCAGTCTTGAGAATGTCTGAAAACACTCTCCTGCTGAGACTTCCCACGTGCTGTTCCTCTGCCTGGAACTCTGTTCTCCCTACTCTTTACCTGATTGTTCCTACACATGCCTCAGGTCTCAGGAATAATGTTCCCATGGTATAAATACTCTCCTAGTAGCCTCTACTTTTCTGTCACAGCACCTTTTCTGTTTGCCCTTATTTATGTGATTTTCTTTTCTGTCTCCCTACTAGACTGTGAGCTCTAGAAAGGCAAGGTTGATGTCTGTCTTCAGCACCTAGCACCTTCTGCATATGGTATGAGCCTGTTAATCTACTTGAATTTATAAATGCTCCATAAAAATCCCCTGGGCCAACCTGGGCATGGAGGTGCATGTAAATTTAGCACTCAGGAGGCTGAGACAGGAGGGTTGCAAGTTCAAGGCCACCATGGGCTACACAGTGAGTTCCAGGGAAATGAACCCAGTGAAATATTGTCATATGCCTGGCAATTCTTCTTTTGGAGGACTTAAACACACATGTTAAGGGGTTCTATTTTATAAGGGCAAGATGCTAGTGTGCAGTTCCAGGACAGACTGAGCTACATAGAAAGACCCTATCTTAAAAAAATCCAAAAAGAAAAAATATCCTGAACTATTTTGTAAGGATGTGTTTATTCATTTCTTTATTCTTTATTCACTCATTTATTCATTTAATACATATCCAGGTTATTTTGAATCCCAGGAAAGAATCAACTGTTCTCTTTAACTTCTCTCAACTCTTTCCTATCTCAATATTCCTTAGCAAGTTTTACTGAGTTCCTCAGGGAAGCAATGACAGGGACCATACTTTTCATATCTTTCTGGCTCACTGGATACATTGGGTCCCAGGAAGGCATTTTCTTCTCACTGTGTCCTGTACCACTCTGCTCCTAAATGCTCTCATTGTTCTTAATTCTAGCTCAGATATTAGACAGTCATCTTCCAAAGGTGAGATTGGGTGAACCTAGAAGGTCCTTTCTATTTGTGTGTTTGGTCAAACAAACATCTATCTTTTCTCATTGAATTTTTACAATGGTCTCTTACCAGTGGGTTTTGTCATTCTTGTTTTATAGGTGAGAAAACTGAGACCCATGGAGTTTAGTGTCTCCAAATCACAGAGATAAAGCTGCTTTCTTTTTGTTCTGGTATGTTGTTTACATTTTCTGAAATTGTGAATTCATGTTTAAAAATGAACCCAGTGAAATATTGTCATATGCCTGGCAATTCTTCCTTTGGAGGACTTAAACACACATGTTAAGGGGTTCTATTTTATAAAGGCAAGATGCTAGTGATCCAGTGATCCAGCAAATTGTCCGGAATTTAGCAATGGCTTGTGCTTTGGAAGGGATGTACATGATTCACTCTACATCCAGTCAGGCAGAAACATGGTCCCGCCCTTCTAGACAGACATCTGCTCAAATATAAATTTCCTGTTTATTGAGGCTTCTGCTCTATTGAAGTAAAGGTCTTGATACGGCCGAACAAGTCAATCATTATAAACCTTGTTAGTGTGACAGCCCCCTGTGTATTGTTTAACTGGAAACGAAACACAAATACACCAGCCCCCTGCAGTATCCGCTTCACGGTGCATAAATCTATCGTGCATCATGTCACTTGAAATTTGATGGCAATCTACCAAATGACAGAAAAGACTTCATCCTCAGAAGGCTATGCAAATGAGCACTGGCTCTGAACAATAAGGTGAGAGGACACAGCCTGTCTTCTGCTCCCCTCCCCCATGTCCTTCCCAGAAAGCATCCCCCAGGGTAATTTCTTAGTGGCAACTGGTGAATTATCCAAGTACAAATGACCAGTGTTCAGTTCCACATGCAGAGCTGGCTTCAGATGTTCTAAATAAGATTGAATTTTTCCTCCTGCTCTTTCCTATCCAAGCTGTAATATTGCTTGCAGCCAAACCTTCTCAGACCCTTATTAAGCTGTCTTAATTGCCTTCCTATGCTTTCTTTCCCTTTTATTCAAGCTTCAGAGGTGAGGGCTAATCTGCTCTAAGTTATGCTAAAATAAAGATGCTCGTTTAACTCCTTTCTCCTCCCCGCCCCGCTCCTCAATTCATTACACATCCATGCCATAGAGAAGTCTGCCTTTTCATTTTGGAATGGTTTAAACCAGCCCGCTAGTCTGCTGATAATAGGTCTGGACTGAAGCTAAATTCTTTCACCACTGGTCATAATTTCTTGGTTTGTATTTAAGTGGACAGAGCGTTTCTGAATCTGGCTCTGTTGGAAGATTTATTCATAAATTGTTAGAATCAGAGCTACAAGTCAAGGTAGCATCCACTCTAGTTGCTAGTCTTGAGTAGATTAAATCAAAACAAGCAGTTGGCTATCTGCATTGGCTCTTCTGGGTCATGGACCAACCTTGTCCGGGTTGACCCTAAAGGCAAGGCGCAGGTGTAGGGAGGCCGGGACAAGCCAGTGCAAGTTTATTGGCAGTTTGAGGGAGGATGAAGCCACTGAAGTCTGGAAGATTGGGCCTCTCAGTACATACATGGGCTTGCTGAGCAGAGCAGCAGAAGGCCAGCAAATGAAGCGAGGATTAGGAGTGGTGGTCAGGTTATGAGTACATATTCCCAGTGAAGTCATTGCCCACCTCACCAATTCTTTTGTGAGTACCTGAGGGGAGCTGTGAATTTGCTAAAAGGCTGAAGGTGTGTGACAGTCTCTTCTATGTTTGATGACTTTCTTGAAAACATTTATGATCATTTATTTCCCATCAAGACATATCCACCCCTTTATCATTAAATGCCCATTTTTTTGAGCAAAGGAGGAATTTATTAAATCGTGTAACAACTTACTCCTATTCCTCCTTACATTACATCACTGTAATTTTTTAGGGGATAAATATAAAAAATATTCTATGCAGTGATTTATTTTTATGATATCTTCTCAAAATATCCAAGTACTGAATGTATACATTTTTGAACCCTTTAGGTTAGGCGTAACTTCATAGTTAAAAACAGCAGGTTTTATCTCATATTAATGAAGGGAGAAAATAGTCTTTCTTTGAAAGACAAATGATTTTTGTCCTGAAGAACATTTGGTTCTGTAGGAAAGCTGTTGGTTTCACAGAAGATAAAATCTATTTTTTCAGGTTGAGAAAATTGGTCAAAAACTGTTTTACGTGGCTCAGGAATATATTGGTAAATCTCTATAGATTTCAAAACTATGGCATTCTATAGGAACATATACATGCTGTATAAATTTACACAATGTGGAGACATTTTATAGATTTAATTATCCTTTCATTGTGTCAAGGACCAGAGAATGTACTTTCCAGCTTCAAGTTTAGGTTGGTTTTCATTAAGAAGGGGAAGAACACATTTTAGGCTTTTTGTTCTGAGAATACAGCAATACACCTCAAATATGATAAACTTTATGTACAAATCTTGCCTCTAATGTTATTCTACTAGTTCTTCTTAAGCAACATCAGAACCTATAATTCTCAGTTATGTGGCTTTTTGACACTGGTGTGGGACAATTAGTCATCACTGTGCTATAAACAGTTGGAGGGCACAAAAGAAAAAGAAGACATTATTTCTGTCCTGAAGAATGTTTGCCTTGGTTGGACATGATGGTACATGCCTGTAATCCCAGTTATACAGAAGGTGGAGGTAAGGAGGATCATGGTCCAAGGCTGGTCCCAGACAAAAAGCCTGAGACTCTATCCAAAAATAACTAAAACAAAAAAAGGGCTGGGGGCATGCCTTAAGTGATAGAGTGCCTGCCTAGCAAGAGCAAGGCCCTGAGTTCAAGCTCCAATACCACAAAAAAAAAAAAAAAAGAATATTTGTCATCTTGGGGAGGGGGATGTGTGGCTCAGTGGTAGAGTGTGCATTTAGCATGTGTAAAGTCCTGGGTTCACTTTTCAGCACGAAAACTAAAACCAAAACAGCAGGCTATTTGCTCTAGCCAGAAAAACAGAATACATGCTCATGACGGATATTTAAAGATAAATCTACAATGTTTGTCAGCATTTATATATTAACACATAATCATTATAGCTTCTGTTTTCAAGTGAGTCCTCTATACTTGAAACTTTACAAAACATGATGTCGGATATTACCACCTATTTTGAAGACTAAGAAGCTGATGTTCAGAGATGTCACATGACCTTCCCAGACTCACCCCTCCAAGAAACATCAGAATCAGAATGGGAATTCAGCTGCGTCTCACTCTGAGGCCTGATTTCTTGCCCTCTGCCATATCTCTATGGGCAGCAACTGTATCTGTTCTGTTCTTGACATTGCTGTGGAACTGCACAGAGTGGGTACTCAAGATATTTAACAAATTGACAGAGCACTGCTAAAGCACACAAAAGAGGTATCTTAGGGCCAGGTGTGGTGGTGTATGTCTGATCCCAGCTACTCAGGAAGTGGAGGTAGAAGAATTGTAGTCTGAGGCTGGCACAAGCAAAGTTGGTGTGAGACCCTATCTGAAAAACAAACCCAAAGCAAAAGGACTGGGGATGTGCCCAGCAAGCACCAGACCCTGAGTTCAATCCCTAGCACTGTGGGAAAAGAATACTGTCCTAAAGCTTTAAGCATGCTGTGGAATCAAATTTGTTTTCTCTGAAACAGTCTAGGACTATTGTATGTGTGTGTGTGTATTACTGGATGTTGAAATCAGGACCTGGTGTCTGCTAGGCAGGCACTCTACCACTTGAGCCACTCCACCAGCCTGGGTGCAGGACTTTTTTCTTCTTTAGGACATATGATTCTTCTCTTTCTAATTGGCTTCTTGATCTGCCTCTGCCTTTGACAAACCAAGGCTGATTTTGGGTTTAGAGAAGGCAGTGTTTGGATGGTACTGGCTAGAGCACCCCAGCTCTGCAGCTAGAAGCTTGGCTGCTGTGGGGTAGGAGTGCTATTCCCTGGACAGCTGGCCTGTGAGGGGCTCTAACATGAGCGAGAGAGGGGGCAGGCCTTTACCTCCCAGCCCGAGTTTGCACTGCTTGTGCCTCCGTAAGCGCAGGCTGGGAAATGCAACTTATTATCCCTCATTAGAAGATCCCTCTAATTTACAGGCTTTAGAATGAAGTTATGTGCATGCTGCACTTTTGAACTCATTACTGAGTCTATTAAATCATATCAAAACGCCACTCGTGTAGCAGGTGTACTGGTGACTTCAGCTCAGATGGGGCCTTGGGTACGAAATGTCAGTCTGGCAACATATTCCCTCTTCTTCTATTGTCATGTTCCTTCCCCAATTTGGAACATCTGTTCATATTTGTTTACTGATCCCTTGGGGCTCACTTATCCAAAAAATCATGCTTAACTTCACGAAATTGCCGTTTTAAGGAGGGTTTTCTTCTACTCTGCTAAAGACAAATGGTGGGTTGTGAGAAAGCACAGGGGTGGGAGGGATCATGACATTTTAGACCTTTTCATTTGCTGCAGATGGTTGGAGAACAGACTCCACTCACAGAGGGAAAGTGATCTTGGATGCTTATGGGTTTGAGGGCTCCCTGGTTACTGACTGGACTTCTAATATCCTTTTAAGCTTTGCCTCTGGTAAGAGGAAGTGAGGACCAAAAAATGACACTGAGGGTGAAGGTGGGCAGTGCTGCTGCAATCAGTGTTGTGGAGGAGGTATCCATGGCTTTGACAAAGGACCCCACGCTGGGTGGCTTAAGCAGAAGAAACTGAGCATCTTCAGTTGGAGAGCAAGATGTCACCAAAGTTGGCTTCTGAGAGCTATGAAGAGAATCTGGTCTCTACCTCCCTCATAACTTCTGATGGTTTGTGGGTAGAGGGCATGTTGGTGTTTCCTTGCTTGTAGTTTTACTTTCCAGCTTCTACTTTCATCTCCCCATGACCTTCTTATTTGTCTGTTTTCCAGTTTCCCTCCTAAGGATACCAGTCATGGTAGGTGAGGGCCCATCCTGATGGTCTCATTTTCACTCGATCATCTGCAAAGACCTTTCTTCAAAGAAGATCACGTTCTAAGGTACTGCAGTTAGGACTCCAACATATCTCTTTTGAGGAGACACAATTCAATGCATCACAAAAGGGTAAAGTAAAAAGAGAAAAAAATTTTTTTCGAGAAAAAAATGTAATGAGTGTCTACTCTCTTCTTAGAATTGGGCTGGAATCTACGAATGTTGGAATGAAATACCCCTCTCAGTCCTTGTGGACGATGTCTGGGGAATGCTGCTCTGCTAATGTCTCCTGTTCTCACACAATTTGAAAATGAACACAGACTTCCTTGTTTCCTCCTCTACTGAAGCTGTAGGTTTTCCTCCAGTGGGCTTGGTTGTCAGCCAGTGAGGTGTATAAGCAGTGCTGGCCAGCAGTATTTGGGTCTACTCATCTGATAAGAGTTTGTCAGTTGGTTTTCTTCTAACTAATTTCTTTTTTTTTCTGTTTTAATTAAATTAATTAATTAATTTTAATTATTCATTTATTCACATGTGCATACATTGTTTGGGTCATTTCTCCCCCCTGATCCCCTCCCCCACCCTCTTCACCCTCCCCCCCCAGTTCCAGGCAGGTCCTGTTCTGCCTTTATCACTAGTTTTGTTGAAGAAAAGACACAAGCCTAACAAGGAAGACAAAGCGTGTTTGCTAGTTGAGTTGAAAATAGCTATACAGAAATATTCCTAGCATTGCTTTCGTGTACACATGTGTTATGACCCATGTTGATTCATCTCTAACTGATCTTTACCCTGGTTACTGAACCCCTTCTCATGATAACCTCTGTCGTTTTAAGGTTTCTGTATTAGTTCCTCTGGAGTGGAGACATCAAACACTTTTATGTTTTGGGTTTTCTACCTATTCCTATATCTCCTGTATGTGCTCTCCCCTTGTCATGAATGATGAAACCTGATGCAAAATAAGTGGAGTTCTCTTCTCTGCCTGTTAGGGGTGAAGTGGCTACCGATTCATATTAAGCTATTGCATTTGACTGGCACCACCCTGTGTGCAAAGGTATGCTTAATAAATTCTTTGTGAAAGCTTGCTAACTTACCTGCCAGGTATTTGCTGACACCTACTTACTTATTAATTGAGCGTCTTCTTTGCCCAGGTGATACCTAACAGGATATGGTCTTTCTGAGATGGTTTCATCTCAGGTGCAGTGCAGGAATTTCTTCTGCAGCCCCTCTGATAAGCCTGTCCTGAGTAACCCCTCAGACAGGCAGCTTATTACCTATGTGAGAGATTTGTTTCCATGCTGGGCAGGTCTCTTTCTCAAAGTAGAAAGTACGTTTTTAAAAAATTGAGCTAAAATTCACTTTGCAATTTGTAATGACATAATGTCACCCAACTTTCCTAAAATTTTTAGGGGCTCTAAAAATTTTGAGATCTAATTCACATGCCATAAAATACACCTTTTAAAAGTATATTATTCAGTTGTTTTCAGTAAATCTAAAAGTTGGGCAATTCATCACCCCTAAAATAAGCCTTCGGATCTAGTACTCCCCATTTTGTCCTCCTTCTAGCTCCTGAAAAACCACTAATCTACTCTAAAGATCTGCCTACTCTGGACATTTCATAGAAATGAACTCATATAATATGTAGACTTTTTTTTTTACTTAGTGTGTATATAAAGGTTCATTCACATTGTAACCTGAAGCATTAAGCATATACTTCATTTCTTCATTGTAACATGTAATTTACTTTTTTATGAATGAAAAACATTCCATTGTATGGACATACCAAACTCTGTTCACTCACTCATTTGGGTTGTTTCCATTGTTTGGTTATTATGAAAAATAATATCAAGCACATTTGCATTCTACAAATTTTTGTATATATACAATTCTCTAGGACTGTGACTGCTGGGTTTTGTGGTAATTGTATGTTTAACTTTTTGAGGTACCACCAAACTGTTTCTGAGAGCAGCGGTACCACTGTATGTTCCCAGGAACAGTATTTGAGGGTTCTGACTTCTCTGTGTCCTCACCAACACTTGTTATTGTTCACGTTCATGACTGTAGGCCTCCTAGTGAATGTGAAATGTTCTCTCATTGTGGTTTTATTTGTATTTCCTTAATGGCTAATGCTGTTGAACATCTTTTCATGTGCATTTTGAGTATTTTCATATCTTTTTTTGAGAAATACAATTGTCTTAAACTTTCATTTTGCAAAACATTTCCATGTTTACTCATTTAGTAAGCATTTACAGGACATATATTTATGTGCCAGGCTTGTGCTATACACGAAGGACATAGACATGGAAGAAATTTCATACTGAAAGGTGGAGTAGTCGGGTAACCATTTGCACAAGGACTACTTCTTTCCAAGAGAGAATTGTTAAGGCCCCTAAAGTTTCACGTGAGAATGTGTATTCTGAGGAGAATATCTACAACTTGTTTGGGTTTTGCATAGATTTGGGCTCTCATTCAGAAGACAGATATCCACAAATAAGACTTGGAATCATGTAACCAAAATGTCAGCAATGAGCCTATAGTAAAGCAAAAGACAATGAGAATTCAATTCTCTTTACTTCTGGAGCTCAATGGACAAAGTCCAGAGCAAATGCTGAGATTTGAGCTGAGGACAGAGCCAACAGGAAGCCATAACTGGTTTGACTCATGGATAAGGGCTTGGATATGGGCTTCCTTGGTGTATTTTAGAGAATTTTAGATTCTAAAATTGGTGCAGTAGCTTCAGTGAATAGTGTTGATGCTGTCTGCAGCATCATGGGGGAACTTGCCAGTCACAGAAGGTATTCTCCCGGGACTGGGGCAGGATCACAAGAGAGGGAAAGTGGTGGATAGCACATGGTGACTGAGAACTAGCTGGGGATGGTCTTGAGTTAGGAGAAATTTGAAGGGACTTGGAGAATTTTCACTGAGGCAGAAGAATACTAGTTTTGGCTGTTAAGTTACCCTACTTTGACTCCTATGCTGTTGTGTCTTGGGGAACCATAGTTATAGATAAATAAGATATGGTCTTTTTTCTACACAAGGATATAGAAGAGAGGGGGAATCAAATAGCAATGTATAATTTCAATACAAAGGGTTGTTCACCAAGAGAGAGATAAATCAGATGGCCATTAGTTGGTGGCTTGAACAGCTTTCTCTCTACATGTCTGAGTCTATCATCACCCATGATTGGCTCAGCAAACTTACCCAGATTCTGATACCACTCTGCATTTCTTATGTTGGCTCTCTCCTGCTTTTATCCTGTTGGTTTTTGCCCAGATTCTATCTCTCAGGCTGGTTCCATGAGAATGAAGCTCCATTATATAATTGTTAGACTTTTTGAATCTGTGCCTTTCCTGTTCTCCTACCTGGCTCAGGGGTTTAGAATACTTAATATATTTATCAGCCCACTTTTCTGTCTGGGTCTTTTGTGTCTGAGAGAAGAGAATTTTAGGGGCTCCAAAGATGGAGGAGAACTTTGGGAAGGAAAATCCTGTGGATATGGAGCAAGAAGATAGATGCAGAAGCTTGAAGTAGTTTAGTTATGTTTTATAGAACTTGCAAATACTTTGGGATAAGCATGGGATGCTATAAAGAATGGAGAGGGGCCCATTATGGAAAGCACAGAGTATTAGATTTTACTTTGTAGGCAAGTGGGGGGCATGTGGGGAACCATATAGTTGAATTCATTTTTTAAGAGAGCTTCCTTTGAGACATTCTGGTGGTGGTCCTGGAGAGCCACAGGAAGGGAGGCTATTGCAATGTCCAGATGAGAGATGATGATGACCATGGATGTGACATTAGACATAGAAAGAGGTGCAGAGATTGGAGAAACCCTCATAAAACAGAACTGAACAGCTTTGTAATTTATTGGCTGTGGAGCTTAGGTGAGGGGAAGAAATAGTAACAAAATGACTTTTCTGACATTGGCAATTCAGTGAATGGTATAATTATAAAGATGGAGAATGCAGAAGGAGGACTTTTGTGGCAAAGTGTGCAGAACATTTTATTCTATTTTCTGTTTTGTGTTAAAAACCTTCAGAAGTTTGAATTAGCCCTCCTGATTCCTTTTGTCTTATTACACAGCTTAAAAATCATGCATCTAGTTCCTTCAGATAAGTCTTTGTTTCTTGTCCCCCCACTTTTTTTGAGATAGCCCAGGCTGACCTTGAGGACATGAGCTTCTTGTCTCAGCCTCCCATGTACTGGGATTACAGATATGCACCAACACTCCCAGCTATGTTCTTTATATTAATTGCTACTTATTCTTGAATTTTCTATGTGCCTCCTGAAATAGGATTCCCTGATGTGAAAACCTACCATATAGGGTTGGACTAAGGGATATCAGTGTGGGATTGTTCTTCTTGGTGACACCCCAGTGTTGTGCTATTTACAGGATACATACATTTATGATCAAGACCTTTTAATCCTGTTTTAGAGTCTACACTGATGTTTAATGTCCAACTGCAAATGCTAAGTCATGTTTTCATTTCTTTAGTGTTGACAAGCATATCATTTAGAGTATTCTCAGTTAATAGTGAGTCAAACTTTGAGGACATTTATTAGGTATTTAAGAAGTCCAGAAGAATGCAATCTCAGACTTGTTTGGTGAATACATGGTGTCATTGAGTTCCTTTTCTTTCTACTCTGTTATCCTAGAGTATTAGTTTCATCTGCTTTGTGGCCTCATTGTTTCAAGATGGCTGCCACAGCTCCCAGGGTCAGGTTCTAACATTAAAATATCTGCAGTAGGAATAAAGAGAGTAGGGGAAAAAAGAACCTTCTCTGTGTATGTCTTTCTTTTCCTCCAGGAGGAAAATCTCCCTGGAAGTGCCCAGCACACTTCTCATTTATGTCTCATTGACCAATCTCTGGGCCACACAGACTTAGCTTGCTATGGTTGGCATAGACCAATGAAGATTCATTGTTTGGAAGATGAAATATTTCTGCCTAAACAAAATCATTATTTTGTTACCAAGGAAAAGGAGTTCATGGCTGTGTAATAGGCAATCAACAGGATCTGCTCACAGGAAACCGAAGAAATGTTTGATCAAATATAGAAACAGAATAGGTCAGTTTGAGTTTAGAGTGCTCTAAAATCTATCATCTATCTATATATCTATCATCAATGAATCTGTCATCTATCATCTGTCATCTATCTGTCACCTGTCTCCATCATCAGCCTAGAGATCTGTTTTCTAGTTCTACCAGGCTTGATCCAAAAAACTCTGTTATCTAATTTGTATTTTATTATCTTATCCAGAAACATTGTGGGAGACTTTGCCAGTGTTTTGTTAGAAAAGGAAATGATAATAATGTGCTATCACATTTTAGTGACTTAGCGATGACTCAGGGACATATTATTTTCTGTTTATTCAGGAATCTATCCTTTCATAAACTGGTTTAAATTTTTTCTGATGTTTCTGGGATAAATTCTTTCCTCCCTGTGGTAAATTGGGGCAGTGATTACTTAAAAGAATTCCTCCAAAGTTATTTCCAAGAGTTCAGAGATGAAATCTGGATATTCTTTTACTCTTTTGGAGGTAGAATTTGGTTCTCAAGAGTGGAACTCATTTAAAGTGATCTGATCACTGGGCACCAGGGGCTCACACCTGTAAACTTAGCTATTTGAGAGGCTGAGGTACAGAGGATCATGATTTGAGGCCAGCTTGGTAGATAGTTCATGAGACCCCATCTCCAACATAATCAGAGCAAAATGGACTGGAGGTATGGCTCAAGTGGTAGAGCACCTGCTTTGTAAGTGTGAAGTCCTGAGTTCAAACCCTAGTCCTGCCCTCCTCCCCAAAAAAGTAATCTGATCTTGCCTTTTACAATTACCTTGAGCTACATGATCATACCTACCTTGTTCCAGTTAGTCATTGTCTGTCTGTCTCTCTCTCTCCCTGACATTCACAAACTAAGCACTGTGGGTAAGCATTTTTATGTTACCTTTTAATAGTCACTATTCTGCCGGACCTGGTGATGCACACTTGTAATCCCAGCTACTCAGGAGGCTGGGGTAGAAGAATCATGAGTTTGAGACCAGCCCTGGAAGAAGTTAGAAGATCCTGTCTTAGAAACAAAATACGAAGGGCTGGAGGCATGTATGGCTCAAGTGACAGAGCATAGTTGCCCATCAACTGATGACTAGGTAATGAAAATATAGTATATATGCACAATGGAGTATTATTCAGCCATAAAGAAGGATGAAATTATGTCATTTGTAGGAAAATGGATGGAACTAGAGATCATGATGTTAAGTGAAACAAGGAAGACTGAGAAACACAAATATTAAATGTTTTCTTTCATGTGAATCTTGACCTTAAAAAATGAATGACAGAAGTGTAAAATGGAGGGGACTGTTTGGGGGGGTGTGAACTAGTGGGATGAAGGAGGGTGAAAGGAGACAGTGGATATGATGGAATTACTTCATATGCATGTATGAAAATAGAATAATGAAATCCATTAAAATTGTTTAAAGAAGGGAGGGTGGATAAGAAGAAAGAGTAATAGAGGGGATAAATTTGATCAAAGCACATTATGTACATATATGGAAATATCACAATGGAACCTCTTTGAAAATACAAACAAAAGGGCTGGAGGTGTAGCTCAAATAGCAGAGTGTACTTGCTTAGCATACTCAAGGCCCTAGTGTCAATCCCCAGTACTGAAAAAAAAAGTCACCATTCCTCTCCACATTAAGGACCTCTCTTCATTTTGTCCTTCTGGCTTTGAAAGAACATATGTTGACCCCCAGTCTCTGGTGCAGTCTCTGTGAGTGTGCCCACAACCCATTCCTGTAATGCCCATCACACTGAAGGTAAGGTCAAAAGGGTCAAATGGATATGTTTGTTTATGAGGAGGGATGGTAACATGTGAGTCAAAAGACTTCCTGACCTGGTAGGTAAGATTCATTATTTGCAGATTAGCTGGAAATATTTACTTTGGTTTCCATGTCAAACCACTGTTAAGTCTGTTTTTATTTTATTTTTGAATTAGCATACATTAATAATATGAGAGGATTTCATTGTGATGATTCCATACATGCGTGTGGTGTACCTTGAGCAAGTTCAAGTTCCACTATATTTCCATTCCTCTTCCCTTCCTCCCTAACTTGCAAACAGTGTTTGGTAGGTTTCATTGTGCTGTCTTCATATGTATCTATGCAGTGTACTTCCATCCTCTTCATGCCTCAGTGTCCTTTCCTGTCCTCCCTCACTGATCCCCAAGCCTCCCGACAGTCTTCCCCATACCTTCATGTCCTGTCATCATCATCACCATCGTTTTGTGTTCAGGTTCCACAGATGAGCAGGAACATACAATATTTGGCTCTTTGAGCTTGGCTTATCTCTCTCAGCATGACGATCTCCAGTTCCATCCATTTTCCTGCAAATGACATAATTTCTAAATCTGTTTTTATTTGTGTAATAGTAAGTTTTACTATTTTAAAGTTATAAATTATTTTTAAATTAAATAATAAGTTTGGCTGGGTGCCAGTGGCTCATGTCCATAATCCTAGCGTCTCAGGAGGCAAAGATCAGGAGGATTACGTTTCGAAGTCAGCCCTGGGCAAATAGTTTGTGAGACTCAACCTAAAAAAAAACCCCATCCATCACAAAAAAGGGCTGGTGGAGTGGCTCAAGGTGTGGACCCTGAGTTTAAGCCCCAGTACCACAAAATAAAAACAAAAAAAAAACAGTTTGGTCATATTCTGAAGTTTTGTACAAGACAAATCTTTCTTCATGTTGAGTTAAAGAGATGACATGGCTGTGCTCATTTTTGGTGGGGATGATGGTGAGGGAGAGGAATACAAGAACTTTCCAGCTGTATTGGCTATGTTTTGGAAAGGTGGCACCCCAATGTTCACTGTCTGGTTATTATGACTTTTGTCTTTTTTTTCTTTTGACAGTACTGAAGATTGAACTCAGGGCCTTATACTCGCTAGACAAGAGCTCTTTGACTTGAACTACACCCCCAGTCTTTTTGCTTTTAGTTTATTTTTCAGTCTTTTTAGATAAGGTCTTAAGCTTTTGCCTGGGCTGATCTTGGACCCTGGTGTTCCTACTTCTGCCTCCCTAGTAGCTGGTATTATAGGTATGTACCATTATACCAAGATTTTTTTTTAAGATAGGGTCTCACAAACTATTGCTTGGATTGGCCTGGAGTTTGATCCATTTCTCTTTGCCTCCAGAGTAGCTGGAATTACAGGTGTGTACCACAACACCCAGTCTTTTTTTTTTTTGACACAGGGTCTTACTATGTAGCTGAAGTTGGCTTTGAACTTGTAATCCTCCTGCCTCTACTTCCCAAGTGCTGCAATTATAGATTTGCACCATTACACCCAGCTTTTGTGTGCACTTAATATTATATAATTAAACATGATAACTTCCATAAACAGAAAAACTTTTAAAAATGAAAGGAATAAATTGGCTGACCAATCTTAACCATTATATTTTAAAAATGTTTTAATCAGTGAATCCTGACTGATTCTTGCATTTAAAAAATTCACTCATTCATTCAGCCAATGAATGTTTACTGAGCTTTTACTGTGCTGTGTAGTGGAGCTAGAAATATGAAGGTAGTGCCAGGCCACATCAGAACATATCCCTGTGCAGTGGGGCAAATAAATATGTAAACATGTAATTACATGACCTATGTCCAGTGATACCACAGATACTAAAAAAAGGACATGACCAGGGTGGATTTGTGTGCATAGTGTTTTAGGGCAGTCACGGATGGACTCATGATAGAGAATCTAGCTTTTCTGGGCCTTAATTATATCAAAAGCATGTTTTCCAGGAGGCTTGTTCTCTGCATTGGGAACTCTTGGTAGTATTTATCCTAAGGCTCCAAGGGTTGATGGGAGCAGAGGTCTTAACTAGCATCGGTAACTAGTCTTGCTTTCATTGTAGGTTTCTCTCTAGTCCAGAACCAATGGATGCTTTGCCTTAAGGATGAGAATTTTATTCAAGTCACACTGGAAGACCATGTGCTGATCTGATCATGTGGAGAGGAAACTGGACCTCTGTGATGGATTCTTTTCCTGCTTTGTTTCTATAGTTCCTCTTTTAGTTCAGAAATGTAGAGAAGTGGTTCAGGGTGACGGAGAGGGGAAATCAACTCAAGGATTCAGTTTGACTTATCACACAATTTGGATATGATTTGCCACTAAAATATTGTATAGCACATTTTTACTGGGAGAGATAACACTTGGGGATTTTGAAATTGAATTTGGTGCTAATGCAAGATCTGACCTAGAATCTTAGGTGTTAGATTTGTTCCCTAGAGGCAAAGCTGGTCAAAGGGCAGCGATAGAATGAGTTAAACTGGAAGAGAGCCTTGGGCAAAAGGTCCTAAGACTTAATGAATGTCCTGTGATCTTCATAGTTGGGGACTGCATGACCAAGTTCACTTACAAGGAGACAAAGAAAGAGAGGTGAATTGATCAGAGACTGCATCAGGAAATATTTCCTCTCACTCCCCCAACATGATTCCTGTGTTTTCCTCTGGTCTTCATTATGCTGGTGTACTTGTCTGCATTCTCACGCTAGAAACATTCCTCATTCCCTCTCTAGCAATATCCAGGTTCGAGAGTGGTTTGGGGACCTCATTAAGTATCTAAGATTTAAGTATTTGTATTTGAGATACTTGCCTAGAACAGATTCAGAAAAATAAATCTGATGGTAATTCAAAACTTTTCCACTGTATAATATCCAGGGCAGATATCTTATTCTTGGAGAGTGTTCAAAATATTCCTTAGCTCCCATTTCTCTTGACCCACTAATAATTTTCCCAGAGAGACTATGGAGGCTGTCAATTTTACTTGCATATTTATCATGTAACTAATATGCAAATGTCAAGTGGCCATCTTTTTTTTGGCACTACTGGGGTTTGAACTCAGGACTTCAAGTTTGCCAGGAAGGTGCTCTACTGCTTGAGCCACACCTCCAACGCTTTTTACCTCTGGTTATATGGTCGCACTTTTGCCCAGGCTGGCCTGGACTGTGATCCTCCTATTTTATGCTTGCTGTAGTAGCTTGGGATGATAGGCATGTACCCCAGGCCCAACTCTTGGTTGAGATGGGATCTTGCAAACTTTTTCCCCTGGATCTGGCTTTGAACCATGATACTCCTGATATTACCTCCCAAATAACTGGGACTACAGATGTGGCCATCAGCATCTGGCTTCAAGTAATCACTCTTAACCACTTAGTTTGATAAGAAGATCCCTTTTCTCTAAAATTGATGAAATTTGAGCTGTAGTTCCAAATTATACCTTCAGAATCAAAGGGAAATAAAGTTAGGAAGTAAATATCTAGACATTTGAGCAGAAGCCATAATGAGAAAAATGCTTCAATACTTTCCCCTGCTTTTATTAATCCATTTGTTTGTTCATCCACTAAAGAAACATTGATTAAACATTTGTTATGTGCTAATCATTAAGTGAGATATCAGGGATAAAATGTGAACAAACAGAACTCTTAGTCCCATAAAAGTTTTCTGGTGCTAAAGACAAATATTGAAACCTACATTCATCATTACAAGCCACAAGTGCTATTAGGAATATATAAGCTACTATGGGAACTTGTTACAAAAAGAGTTGACTTAGCCCACGGGTCAGAGAAAGGTTCCCTGAGAAAGCAGTTTTGAGCTGAGACTTGAAGGAAAAGTGAATAAGTCAGAGAGATCAGAGTGAACTGACCTGCAGCACTTGTGCAAAGGTCCTGAGGTGGGAAGGAGCACATGTAGTTGAAGAACTTAGAGAAGGTGATGTAGCTGGAGCTCTAAGAGAGAAGTGGACACTGCACTATGAAGCTGGTGAGATAGGGAATGGCCAGATTGTCGAGGGCCTTGTGGGAAGAGTTAAGGAGTTTGTAATATTTTCAGATTAAATTAGCTAATGGGACTTTGTTACATAGCTGGTAAGTATTCAGAGAAGTTAGTCATGATGCTGATGATAACAGTTTTGCTGGATGTCTTCTATTTTCTCTAGTCGAGCTCTCTGCATCACTTTTTATCATGGTCTCTGGAAGACTGCATCCTGTATAGACTGACTCAGTGGTCTTTTGTGCCCTCTTGTGCCCTCCTGACTTTGGTCAATAGGAAGTACCAAGAACAGATTGGAAGGAGAAGGGAAAGTGACATCTACCTATTTCTTCCCTTGGCTCCTCTCTGGAGTGTTTGGGTCTCACAACAGGCCTTCTTTTGGTTAGCCTAAGTATGTTCCATTATCTGTACAGAATTTCTCTACCTAAGGGCATCTTTCCTCTTTCTGAAAAGAGCTCCTTTGCTTAAGTCTTTTCCAAATATCTATTTTGAATGTTGATCTTGACTTTGACTCCTACTATTACTAGTATAATTGTTATTGTTGCCACAGTGATTTCTGTAGAGGCAAAATACTATTGTCCTTAAAACAGATAGCACTATTTAAATGCAGTATGGGTACAAAAAAGAAAAAAAACCAGATAAAAAGGGTTAAAAATTTTGTGGTTATCCTAATAAAATAGGGGAATCATCTGGGGGCTGTAAGATGGATGGTATGAGCATTTTTGCACTCTGAGACATCCCTGAATGGCTATGAAGCAAGAGAAGACTGGGGAGGCAGGGAGATGGCTGTAGCCTAGTGCAGGTGAGAAGTCATTGTGCTTGGATTGTATGGTGGAGGTGGAGCCTCCAGAGGATGGCTTGGGCTACTTAGCAGCACAATTGATAAGACTTAAAGATAGACTGCAAGTATAAGGACACAAGAGATGTCATCATCTGGTTTATTGTACTTCTTTTTTTTTCAAATTTATTTTTTGTGTTTTATATTTTGGTTGTACTTTTTAGGTGATGGTGCTCATCATTGTAATAAAAATAACTGGAAAAGAATCAGATTTAGGCTGAAAGTCATGAAACTTATTTTGCATATGAGCATTTGAGGTGCCTTTGAAACATCCAAATGACTATATGGAGTGGAAGTTTTACAAGTCTGGAGCTCAGTGGAGAGGTCTGGCCGGGAGATGTCACACTGGTGTATGGATTGCTATTGAAGCTATGTTTTGGTGAGATACAGGCTGGGGCAGATGAGCTTGCTAATGCAATTTAGCTTAACCTGACCTCATGGAGAGTTAGACAGCTTTAGCATTGGATAGAAACTTGGAAATTACCTTTAAAATTTTTTAAATAGTAATTTTTAAATTATTTCCCTTACAAAGTAACACATACTTAACACTAAAATTTTTTGGAAAGGCTCTCCCTCTCTTACCCTTCCTTATTTGGTAAACAAATGAAAAAAACAAGACCTCAGGAGGTCAAAGTGGTTCATCTTTACCAGCACAGCTGGCCAAGAAGCCTAAATTCCTTAATGATGGTTGTTTTATATCTTAGTCACAAATTATTTTTTAATCTAGGCATTTCTTCAATATATAGGGGCAAGATTTTGGGAAATAGAAAAACTTCCTATCACTATTTTGATTGTGAACAGAACCATTTCTTTGTTTAAATAAAGGATTCATTAGTAATAGAAGAGGTTTCATATCAAAATTCCATATATGCATTCAGTGTATTTTGAACAAGTTTATCCTCTCTATTATATTCCCTTAACCTCTTCCCTCCTTTCTCCTTTTAAATGCAATATTTGGTGAGTTTCTTTATTCTATGAATAGAACCATTTCTTAACAAGGGATCTTCAACACCGGAACATTTATAGAATTTGGACAAGATGAACAGTATAAGACACAAGTCATCCTATATGTTCCCTTCTTTTTCCTCTAAAGTTAATCAGTTATGTAATTTCTTTAACACCATTTTGATATGGAGTGGGCCAGGTCATGCTTACAGCTTTCTGTTATTTTGGACAAATTTGTGAATTCACATCTAGTAGAATTCCTTGTATAAACCCATGTAATCTACAGTTGGAAAAAATAGAAATATTTTCTGTCTTAGGCCTCATTTAGGAAACAAGAAAGACAGGTGGAAAAAGTGGTAGTTTCCCTAGAAATGAAAGGGTCCATACCACTTAAGTGAGCTGTAGACCACTAATAATAGGGGAATGCCTGGCAGGAAAAATGAAGTAAGGAAATGGAAGAGAGTTCTCTGTGTCTTCTGTTTGTATAGGGAAGCCATGGTCAGAGATTTTAGAGTAAACAATTTCAGAAATCACAAGTGATGATCTGACCTCAAGTATTGCTGTTGAAAACCAGATAGCTATCTGGTCATGGAAAAGTCTACCCTGCTGTAATTAATCTTTTTGGAAGTTTTTGCTTTCTTTTTTTTTTTTTTTTTTTGACAGTTCTAAGTTTAATTGTAAGTCAAAATCAGTGTTAGCTTAAAATGGTTTAAATGTTTAATTACAGAACAGTTTAAGTGTCATGGATAATCAATAGTATATGATTGAAAATTTTCAGAACATATTGAAATATAACATGTAGTGTTTCACATAGTTTAGTTGCATATTAATTCTATCAGAGAATGTGAGAAAAGCCTCCCTATGTGTCTTTTTTTTTTCATTTTTCTTTTATTATTCATATGTGCATACAAGGCTTGGTTCATTTCTCCCCCCTGCCCCCACCCCCTCCTTTACCACCCACTCCGCCCCCTCCTTCTCCCCCCCCAATACCCAGCAGAACCTATTTTGCCCTTATTTCTAATTTTGTTGTAGAGAGAGTATAAGCAATAATAGGAAGGAACAAGGGTTTTTGCTGGTTGAGATAAGGATAGCTATACAGGGCATTGACTCACATTGATTTCCTGTGCGTGGGTGTTACCTTCTAGGTTAATTCTTTTTGATCTAACCTTTTCTCTAGTACCTGTTCCCCTTTTCCTATTGGCCTCAGTTGCTTTAAGGTAGCTGCTTTAGTTTCTCTGCGTTAAGGGCAACAAATGCTAGCTAGTTTTTAGGTGTCTTCTGTTGAAAACCAGATAGCTATCTGGTCATGGAAAGGTCTACCCTGCTGTAATTAATCTTTTTGGAAGTTTTTGCTTTCAAAACAAGAATGAATCAGGGATTTTATCTGAGGTTGGTAGTGATTCATCCTTGAAGAAAAAGTCTAATCAAACTTTGGACATCAAGGGCCACCTTGGAAGATGGGATTCTGATCCTTTATAGTAAGGAGTGTCTCATCAATATTTATATTTAATGATCAACCTGATTGTATTTTTGTTGGTCTATTAATAGATAATGATGCAGGCAAGCTGGATGGGAAATATATTGGTATATATCAAGTACCATCTGACAGATTCAGGTATTTTTGGTACCTGCATTTGGTGTGTGTCGTAAGATGGGTTCCTTGGAAGCAGATTCTGGATGGAGATGGACATTCAGTGGCTGATCAACAAGTGCCCTTGCGATGGACATCTGTGGAAGATAAAGAAGCAGCATTGGGCAGTGGGTGTGGTACAGTTGTGAGGTGGTTTCAGTGGAAGCCTCAGCCAGCTCTAGGGGTTGGTTTCTGAAGCTGCTTTAGTCATTCTAAAGTCTCATCACCTGTAGTTTACACCTTTGCTAATATTAGTGGCTTACTTAATGGTATGACCCAACTAGTAAGCTGGGTGCTTCTCACAGCTTCATTCCTGATGGACCTAAACCCTTAGTCATTGTGCCTTCCTCTGGCTAAAGATACTGTACTTACTATTACCCACCAAAATAGTATAAGGAAATACAAGCAGTACCCAGTGCTCACAGTCTTTGTTTTCTCTGTGTTTATTTTTTCTTTTTTGGGTATGCATTTCCTCTTGTCTGGTGATCCTTCCTCGCTTTGCTTGTGTTTGGAAGCTTCTCTCATTCTTTTATATTTAACTCACTGAAGTACTATCACCTCACTAAATCCTTCTTGAGCTCTGAAAAAGGGCTGGGTGCTTCTCACAGAATCTTGTGGGCGTTACTCCCTAAGTTCTGCTCACAGCCCACAACTGCTGTCCATATCTGTGTCTCTCTTGCTCCCCTCTGAGTTCCAATGTGGCAGATTCTGTGCTGTTCACCTTTGTGTCCTCGGGATGTAACACAATTTGTGTCCTCGGGATGTAACACAATTTGTGTCATTGAGTGGGAGCCCAATAAATGTTGGTTGACTGTGTGAAATGGGATTGATTCTCCATTCTGGAAAAAAAAAGCCTCAAAAGCATCACATTCCATTTCTGTAGAGAATTAAGCTCATGAAGCAGCATCTGATAAATTTTATTTCCTAGCTTCTTGATGGTGAATGAAGATATTCTTTGAGAAAAGAAACAGACATTTCTAGTAACAGAGGTATATTTTCATTGCAAAAGAACAAATCAGCCTTCTAGTTTGTTAATCAAACTCTTGAGACTATTTTAGCCAAGAGTCAATCCCTCAGATCTGGAATGCTTCTAAGTTAATGAATGAGATTGAATTTTAGAAAATGTACTTATAGAATCTTGACTCTACTTGGTGAATTACCAGTCTATGTATTCACTAGATATTTTTTTGCTATGAAAATGGGCTCATCCTGCATATCATGGTTTATAAATTCCATATAAATGAATAAATAAGTACTTATAGCATCATTCTTGTTTTTTGTGAACAGTACAGCATTATGTGAATGTGCGAGAATTTAACCAATCTGTTTAATAACTTTTAGATCATTTCTAGTTTTTCTCATTATAAGCAAAATGTCAGTGATCATCTTTATGAATGTATCTTTATCCTTATATCTAATTATTTACTTTGATAAAATTTTAAAAATGGAATTGCTTGGTCAAATATATATATGCTTTTTGTACACATATGTATGAATACACATTTTATTTTGCTATTTGATGGAGATAATTTCGTGCCCCCATCCACAGTGTAGATTTGTTGCTTGGAAGCAGATGCTTCATGTCCTTCTTGCATCTCAGTGACCTATGTGCCTGATTCCTATCCACAGACTCTGAGCAGAAGTGTAGGAATAATTATTCTTCATGGTAAGGGTTGTTAAAAAAGTGGATGTGCCTTCTGCATGGCCTTTCTCTTCTCTGGTCTCTCAGCTGAGTTTCAATTTCTGAGGTGACCCCGGAAGGGACTAAAGGTGGTAGAAGTTCCAGTGAGGCTCTGTAATCTTTTCAGTGAGAGGATGAGTGCCCCCTACAACCTGGATCATCCATTCAGGCTCCAGGCAGTTAAGAAATAACTTATAGTGTCAAGCCATTGACATTAGAGATTCATGAGGTATAGCTAGTGCTTCTTTGTTGCGTTGGTCAGACTTTTGTTACTGTGACAAGCACTCGAGAGAAACAACTTAAAGGAAGAAAGCTTTATTTTGGCTCATGGTTTGAGAAGTTTCTATCCAAGGTCAGCTAGATCCTTTACTTTGGGCCTGACATGAGGCACAATATCACGGCTATGGGTATGTTACAGAGGAAGCTGCTTAACTCCTGGCAGTCAGGAAGCAGAAAGAGGGGAAGGGACCGGGAAAGGTATATTTTTCCAGAACATACCCCCAGTCACCTACTTCCTGCAAATAGGTCTCATCTCCTAATTTCTACTATCTACCAATAATGGCATCATATTATGAATCTATCAAAGATAGTTTCATAGTCCTTTGATTAGGCCAGTGCCTGCAGGATCCAATCATTTCCCCAAAGCCATCAGCTGGGAACCAAACCTTTAACACATGAGCCTTTTGGGAGACACTTCATATCCAAACCATAACACTTAATCTACTATAGCTAGTTTTTTCTCCAGAAAGGTTGTTCCTCCACCAACAGTATATAATTATCACCCTTCTTCCCTAAGTCTTACCAACACCTCTATAGTGCTTAAAAATTTGCAAGCTTCATAGCTTGCAGGTAGGCATCTCGTTGTTTGATTTTCCAGTTCTTTGAGTCCTAGCCAATTTTACATGTTTATTGACTACTTACTTTTCTTCTTAGACCAGAGATCTATGACTTCAAAAATTCCTGGAAGGCTAAAAGAAATCCAAGTTTTAAAAGTTCTTCTCCATGCATATTTATGCACTGTCTTGAAGCCAAAATGTCTAGGCTGAATGAGCAGAAACAAGAGAGTAACTTCAGTATAGTTTTTTTGGGGCTGCCAACAGCCTCTCACTGGGGCTATGAGCCAATCTGATGGGTTGTGCCTGAACAGAAGAAAAAAGAACTCAATGAAAGTTGTTCAGTTGTTTTAATGAGTCTGGAATCCACTGGATTAAATGAAAATTCATCTGATTTAATTGAGTGACACTAATTGGTGAAGAGAAGGAAATCAGTAGGCTGTGCAGTGTAGTTATCAAAGTTCATATTTTCTTCTAATTTACTTCTGATGTTTTACCCTTCTTCCTCTGTGCTCTGTAGGCACATTTTAAAAATAGTCTAGCATTTATTAAAATACAACACAGCAGATTAAGAGATGCTCTGTGTATTTGGGTCTGCTTTTATGTTTTTAAACTAGGGGTTAGGTTAGTTTGTTCTTTGAGTTGGATCATTGTACACAAGAATAGCTTGTGATAAGTCATCATGTTTTTTGATAAAATTCATAGGAGGATGAGGTGATTTGCTAGTAACAGGAAGAAGAAGGAAGTTTTGTGAGAAGGATTAGACTGGTTTGAAGGAAGAAGGAGGGAAAATACATTTGGCCCTCAGGGTCCAGGGTTTTTGCATCTTCTGATTCAACCAAACAATGGGTGTAAAATGTAAAAACAAAAGTGTGTCTGTACTGTACATCTACAGACTTTTTTCTTATGATTCCCTACACAATATACTATAACAGCTACTTATCTAGCACTTAAACTGAATTAGGTATTACCAGTAGTCTAGAAATGATTTAAAGTTTACAGAAGGATGTACAAATGCTATTCCATTTTATATAAGAGATTTAAGCATCGGTAGATTTTAGTATCTTCAGGATTCTGGAACCAATTCTCTTTGGACACAAAGGACAACTATAAGTGGTTTTGTCCTGAAGATTCTCCCAGGTGGACCCTGTGGTCCAGAAGCCCATCAAGTGAGGACCCAGACTTATCTTCCTGATGGTACCTGGTGAGGCAGCAAGATCCCAAAGAGAATGACTGCATGGTATATGGGAGATGGTGTCATTGCAGCTCAAGCCCCAACCTTACAAGTGTCTCTTCACCTCTAGGAAAACATAGAAGCCACAAGAATCTTCTGAATCCGAACAGACCATGTAAATCTGTAACAGTGGGTATCTCAGCAATAATTTATGAAGACAGATGACCTCCACATGACCCTGGAGAAAGAGCCGCCCCCCGCCAAGCTGCAGGATGGGGACTGAGCCAGAAATTAAGTTTATTTATTAAAACTTGGATTATTGTGCACACCTGAGTCAGTAGACAGAGATTAATGTCCACTCTAACCACATTTCCTGGGGCCAAACATCTCAGATCATTATGTGCTCATGAGGAGCCATAGTTTTATTTAATTGCATTTGTTCATTTACTATAATTTGATAATATTTCCTATGAGCACACATTTAAATAATTATTCAACGAAAACAATGTTTTCAGAGTTAGCCTGGCAAAGGGGGCTTGGAATCAGAAGATTCAGTGATAGATGATGCCTTAGCACATGGTTTAGATTTGAATTTCATCATGACTTAGCAGAAAATCAGAGCAGTCTTACTACATGTATGTAACTGCAGGTGGAGTCACCAGCAGTAAATGTTTCTTAAAAATCATGAACTTAGTACATAGTGCCAGCGATCTCCAGTCATAGGACACTGGATCACAAATTTTTTGAAGAAGCACTTAGAGTTTCCCCTTGATCTTTGCTAAAGAGTGTATGAGATTTTAGTCACCCATATTAAGTTTTGAGTTACCTTGAAGAGAAGTTAGAGGGATGCTCTTTGGAATGTGGGCCAAGCTGGGCCATGACCCATGGTCCAAAGCTTTGATTCTGGAGAGCTGGAGTCCTTGTCCTATGAGAATGGACCTTACCAGCTGGTCATTTATCCCATTAGTTTGACATGAGACCTGGAGCCACACTGGCAATGGCTGTGCTCCCACACTGGTTTTTGAGTTGCAATTTTCTTTCCTGTGTGGTTGCACTTTGATTAGTATTTGAGAATTGGTTCTACTAATACAGATCACATTGTTGGGCAGGAAAAATCCTGGATTTGTTTCCCACTAACAGTCTGTGACATTTTCAGAGTCATTCATGTTGTCTATGAGTGAGAGTGGCTAGAAAACTGGTAAGATTTCAGTGCATTCAGATTCATGGCTGCTTGGGAGCCCATCTTGACCAAAGTTCTTCCTCCTCACCTCTTGGACCACTGCGATGTGGGGCTGTTGTACCTGTTTCTGGAAACTCATGGTTATGTTGAGGGACTTGAAGCACTACTTCAGTTTATCTCAGGAGTGTGTTTCTTGCCTGTGTGGACTACAGGTTCTTCACTTAGACTGTATACTGTGACTGCAGGGGCATTATCCACATTCTAGGTAGGATGCTTGGCAGGGCTGTCTGCAGCACAAAGTCAAGGCTGCACAGAAGGTCACCTTGTCATGACTTTGTTAGAAGATCCACACATCTCTTCCTTATTTTCTGAGTCGTATGGAGGATACTCATAAGGCAGGAATGGGTCTGTCTGGGAGTTTCCCTTAGTACAGGGAAGCAGTGGGAATTGTTAATCACCAAAGTGAAGGGAGAGCATTACCTGACATTGTCTCAATCCTGCATTTGTATCTGATGTGAAATTAAAGATTTTTAAACTAACCTGGGGAACTGACCTTGGAGCAGCCTTGAGTCTCTACCCTGGTCCTTGAACTATGCATTAAAAAAATCACCTTTGCTTCAGATCCTAAATCTAGAAATATAATGCTGAGACTTTACAGGGACTTTCTTTCTGGATCACCCCCTCCATTCTCTTTTCTTCAACATATAGATTAAAATAGGTGTTTATTTCTGATATTGAAACTATATCTCTATGGATAACATCACAAAGCAGGTAATTCAATAACACCTAATTCTTTAAGAGGGCCTTAGAGGGGCTTTGCCCCTCTTCCTGTACAATGGTCTTGGTGGGATGCTGGGAGAGCAGCAACCTGTTTTTGAAGTCAGGAGCAGGGAGTTGGTAGAGTGAGGGAGATGAGGAGTTGAGTCAGGATTGGCTAACCATGGTAAGGAGTTACCATTGCAATCTCAGTGGCTTGATGCAGCCGGGAATTTTTTCAACTTGCAGGCTCTAAGGCCCATTGGGCAGCTTGGTTCTAAGCAGCAGTTTAGGAATCTTTGGTACTGGGGTTAAAATCAAAGCCCCTTGCTTGCTAGGCAAGTGCTCTCCCACTTGGGCTATTGTCCCAATTAGTTATTTTTCAGATAGTTTCTGCAAACCTCCAGATCTCCACCTTCTGAGTAGCTGGAATTATAGGTGTGAGCTGTTGTGCTAAGCTCCACCTGATTCTTTTTAATGTCTCTGTTACATCAACACTTGGATTCCAGTCTACAGGGGAAGCAGAGACCACACTGGAGGCTAGTGTAGGATCTTTTCAGTCCTTTCACCCAGAGGTGATACGTAATATCTCTACTTCGAGTTTATTGGCCAGAATTATTCACCTGACTGCCCAAACTGCAAAGAGGCTGGGAAGAGGGGTCTCCTCTCAGGAATGAGAGTAGATCCTGGTATTTGTGACCATCAGTGATGTTTCCCTGGTGTAAGGACTAAGGGTCCTGCCCTGAGGAAGTGCTATGGCTGGTATTTTCCTACAGTCTTCTCCGTATGTGGGACCATATTGCCAGTTTAGCATCATTCATGTGGGATACTAACATTGCATCAGTGATCAGATACTCCTGTCTCTGACAGTTTCTGCCCGAGACACATGGGAAGCCCTGGGAAGCTGAGGAGAGCAGTGTGTACAAGTCTTTGTCTTCTGCATCCAGTAAGATCTTTTCCTAATTCTAAGACTCCTTACTGTTCTCATTTTCCTTAAACCATGTGGGTATGGAAGTAGGATTTTGAAAAGCTGCTGCAGATCCCTCCAGCTCATTTAGGAGCCATCTGGAATAGGCCTTAGGGCCAAGGCTGACATGCTGTTTTCCCATCCTCTGGGAGCTGTCCCTAGGGAGTGAATACACACACACTGAGGCTATAAATCATTTCTCTCATTGGCGCTAAATTAACTTTTAAACTTAAACTCCCAAGTCAGCTGATAGTAGGATTCTGGGTTGCAGGATGCTGAGTCCTGAGCTTGACGTCAATTAAATATAAATTGCATTTGCTGCAAGATTTAATGTATGCATTAGTAGAGGCAGCAATGGGTCCCAAATGCTGGCCTGTGATTGGTTGACTTAGAATCACGCAGGACACAGGAAAATGGCAGATTCCCAGGACCACTGAGTCAGAATTGCTCAGAAGGAGGCACAGGTCTTCATTTGAATGAGCTCATTATCTAGCTTCACAGTCCTGTGTGGGAATCACTGTCGCTGTGGAACGAGCCCTGGAAGCTTGAAGGTCTCTAGTTGGGTTCCGGTGTTTGCTTTGATGCTGAGTGTGTGGTCCTTGGCAAGTCACTCAACCTCTCTGGTCTCAGTTTTGTCACCTGCATTGTGATGGAATTGAACTGATTTCTTTGAAATATTACTTAAGGGCCCTAATATATAAGCAGATAAAAATAGGGCACCTCTGGTGGAAGCAGTGGCTAAATATCTTTTTGTTCCCAAAAATGGTCCTTAAGGGCTGTCAAAGAATTCTAGGAATTTCTGGGACACAGTTTGAGTGATCATTAAGGTTTTTTTTTGTCCCAGAAGCCTTTGAATTGTGGCCATAGTTGGTGAGGTTGTGGGGTGCGTCTCTGTTTCCGACTCTGTCTCTCTCTTTCTGTTTTTTTTCTACCTGTTGCCTTTCTCTCTCGCTCTCTTATTGTCTCTGAATCTGGTTCTCTCTGTCTCTCTCTGTTATCCTCTATTTTTTTTTAAATTAGGATATATCTGTTGTGCAGGGTGTCATCCTCTATTTCTGTCTCTGTCTGTGTTTCTCTCTTTGTATCTGTTTTTCCCTTGTTCTTGTTCTCTCTCTCCTAGAACTATGACTGCCCAGGGTATCTATCTTTCCCAGGTCTCAGGTGAATCATGGTAGAGGTTTGAGAGAATATTGAAACCCATTTGAAGGTGCAAAATACTTTGCCTGTAGATTTTTTTTCTTCTTTTAACTGTAATGGGATTTTCAGGTTCAGGTTATGATTTTTTAAGTTGAATTTATTAACTTACAGGCTTCAGCTTTTTCTCACATATTTAACCAAAGTCCTGGCAGGCAAATCAGGCACATATTTAATAAAATTGTATGACATGTGGTGTAGGTTGTGCAAATGGGCTTCTGTTTTATTTTTATTGCATTTAACCACTCAAATACTCACTAGGCTCCTGATTACTTTTGCTTTGGGGATGCCAGGTATTTATTATATTAGGATGACATGAGATCAGGCATGTCAGAGCTCCTTTAGGAGTAAGAACCTTAATTAGGTTCCACATTGTCCTGGTTTGAGGCCTGGATCCTACAAGATCTGAATTTAGCACATTTAATGGTTTATTTTTAAGATAAAAACATTATTTCTGACATTCACAATAATGACCACTACCATGTAACGCCTAGGTTCTTAATATTTTTACTCCTGAATACTGAAGCACATCGTTTCTGAGACCAAGGACATTCTGAAAGTACAGCCACATAATGTTCTACCACAAAACAGTAATAAAGTTTAGGAGAGTTAACATTAAGATAATGCTACTGTCAGACATCCAGTCCAGATTCAAAGTTCACCAACTGGCATTCGTTGTCATAATGTTCATGTGAATTTTCACATTCATTTCTAAAGTTGCAGCCCTATAGTAATAGTCTGATTAAAGTGCTTTGCAAGAATGTATGTATTTATTCATTCACTTGACATTATTAAATATCAATGTTTATGGATATAGGAAAGTAACATCTAGGGACACAGATAAAACATCTTTTTTTTGTTGGAATTGGAGATTGAACTCAGGGCCTTGTGCTTGCTAGGCAAATGCTTTATTGCTTGAGTCATGCCCCAAGTTCTTTTGCTTTCTAGTGTATTTTTCAGGTAGGGGTCTCAGGCTTTTGCCCAGGCCAGCCTTGCATCGTGATTCTCCTACCCGCTCCTCCTGAGTGAGCAGCTGGGATTACAAACATGTACCATCATGCCCAGTGTACAGAAAACATTCTTCTTTTTTTTTTTTTAAATTTTATTTTATTCATATGTGCATACAATGTTTGGGTCATTTCTCCCCCCCTTACCCCCACCCCCCGTCCCTTCCCTCTCCCCCCCACCCCCTCGATACTGGCAGAAACTATTTTGCCCTTATCTCTAATTTTGTTAAAGAGAGAGTATAAGCAATACTAGGAAGGAACAAGGGTTTTTGCTGGTTGAGATAAAGATAGCTATACAGGGAGTTGACTTGCATTGATTTCCTGTGCATGTGTGTTACCTTCTAGGTTAATTCTTTTTGATCTAACCTTTTCTCTAGTTCCTGGTCCCCTTTTCCTATTGGCCTCAGTTGTTTTAAGGTATCTGCTTTAGTTTCTCTGCATTGAGGACAACAAATGCTATCTAGTTTTTTAGGCGTCTTACCTATCCTCACCCCTCCCTTGTGTGCTCTCGCTTTATCTTGTGATCAAAGTCCAATCCCCTTGTTGTGTTTGCCCTTGATCTAATGTCCACATATGAGGGAGAAAACATTCTTTACCCTGAAGAACTCACAATCCAGAGATGCCTATGGAAGTAGGCATAAAATCATAAATGATACTGAGAACCACGGGGTAATATAAAATAAATGGGTACCATTAGCAGAAATGGGGAGATGAGGAGAGGAAATGGCTTGTGAATGCTGAGTGAGAGCATGTTTTGGTAGTGTACAGAATAGATAGAGACATCCCGTGGTTATATGGATCTGTAGCTGTGGAGAGACTAAAGGTAGACATTGAGAAATGTCTCAGAGAGGGAAAAGATAAAATCTTGTAGGGAATGCATGTTTTTATAGGGACAAGTTTAAGAAATTGAGGACAGAAAATTGTAATGACCATGAAAAAGATCTAGAAAGCCCTAACACACAGTCTAAGAACTGCTTTTCTCATCAAATATTTTTATCAGGTTTCTTATTTATTAGGGACTGGGTGATTGCAATTCATATTTTGCTGTGCTTAAAGCTTTCTACAATTCATCTTCTGCTTTGGGTTAGAGGATTTGAAGAAAACAGTCCACATATAAGTTTAAACAGAAAGCTAAAAATTCACAGTGGCCTTTTTCTATTGACATTATGATATGAATGACTCTTATTTGGGAAGCTTTCGGCCCAAAATAGGTAAAATTCTGTAGATCTGTCTCTCACTATTTTATTAATTGAAGTGCTGGCATGTTTATGTTTTGAGACCTATTCTAGCACTATTAAATTCTCCAGATGAAAAACACAAAGACCAGTTCAACCTAGGAGATAATCAATTTTTCATGCTCATTATCATTTAGATGAGTCTCTTATAAGGGAATGGTTGTAGCAATGCCCATTTTTAATGTGAGTAACACCTTCCTCCTCTCCTAGCAAAGAGGAAGACTTAGATGCTCCATGTGGAAATGTTAAGATCTTAAATTTAGAGTAAAGAGAAAATCAAAAGGAAATTTGTGAAAATAAAATGAGAGCCAGAGAAGTAATAAAAATTTATTGCCAGAAAACTTTCCAGTTTCATCAATACTTTTATAGTTGCTTAACCTTCTTCCTTCCCTCTCTGACAGTCCTGAAGGAAAAAGAGAAGCACTGAAAGCTCAGATACTTTATTAAACCTTTTATTTTTGACACCATTTGGAAACATTTCAATACTTTGTATTGAAAAATGACATCTCATATCTCTCTGAAAAATTAAAATGAAAACAGACCAAGTTATAGTGGTTCCAGCAGTCTTGGACCAAGGTTGAACATCTGAGAGCCTCAGGACATAGAACTTTACCTATGGAACCAGTGAGTATCTTCAAAGACCTAAGTTACTGAAAGGCAGAGAGTCGTATTCTGGTCCCTAATTAATCAAACTGGATTTTTTTTGGTCAGTTTACTACATTTCATGCTTAAAATGGGAATAGAAATCTTCCAAGCAATTTTTCCTTCTTTCATTCTGTAATATTTAAGAAAGGTGTTAATGTCCCATCCCTTAAGGAATATGATTCACAGTTGTTCTTTATTCTTATTAAAAATAGCTTTGGTTCTTGGCTCTACCAGGCTTACAAGCTTAAATCCATATTGCATTTCTTACTGTGAACTGACATTGTCCCTTCTCTCAGGGGACTACCCACCAGTGCATGCATGTGCTCATGTGTGTGTGTGCGTGTGTGTGTGTGTGTGTGTGTGTATGGTTTACAACACATATATTGACATCAGATGTATATACCCAGGGGAGGGAAGATGAAGCAGAAGATATGACAATTTAGACACACGAAGACCAAAATGGGAAATAAGAAATACTGTCACCTTCCCCCAATATCAGATTGCAGTTTTTAAAAGTAGAAAGAGTATTCTTTTCACCATAAAGGCCTCTGGCAGTGATTAAGCATGATTTCCAAGATTGTACATAGCACCAGAGGAGCTCCAACTAATGTGCCCAGCTTCAAGCTCAGTGTTGCTCATTAGAAAGACAATGCGAACCAGCTGTCCCCTGGTGTTTGGAGAAGAAGGATCCAATTAACTGGCCGTCTTCCACCTGGTTCCAGATTTAGCCATCTCCTTATGAGCCTGTAAGAGCAGCCAGTTTGCATGAATTTTAGTCATTAAATGCAAGCCAAGGGGTAAGGGGAGATGGCAAGTAGGAGCATTCTGTGAAATAGTGTTGTGTGTATGTCTAAAAAGTGAAATGTCCTCTAGAGCTTGGACATCTGGAAAGGAAGCAATTTAGCAAGATATTGACCTTACAACTCTTCCTTTCTGTGAGTATGTCAATGTGAAGGCCAGAAATATACAGTCTTTCTATGAATGTACATGCAAAACTATCTTGGGATGTAGTGTATTTAGATTTTTTTCCCTATAGCAAAAGTGACATTTAAACTATATTGTAATTAACTACATACCTGTACTGGAATATTTATATTATACTAGAACTCATCATTACTCAGGCTTCCTTGGTGGATTTGTCAAAAATGTGATTAACTCAGAAATAAAAGCAATGACTAGAGCCCTTTGGTCATCATTATTCAATCCTTTAGAGTCACACACATAATTGGTATCTGACCATTTAGGCTCAGGAATAAAACATCTAATGATATAGCTCCTGGAAATGTTACAGCCTACTTGTTTCGGGAGTAATATCACATTCTCAATAGAGCCATCCATAAAACAATCATTTCTCAGCATTGAAGACTGAAAAATCTGTTGTATTACACTTTCCAATCTCTTCAAAATCACATTTAAAAAATCCATTTTGTTGCAAGATGACCAGTCTCATCTGATTTATAAGCTGTGGTCTCAGAGGAAATATGGAAGGCTTGGAGTTGAAGCCAGGGTACAGATGTGCCAGCGGGAAGCAGACACTTCCTGCATTCCGAGCAGTTTCCGGGACCTGCTTTACAGTGTGTCACTTGACAATTTTTAAGTCACATAGCAAGAGATCATTTATTTGGCAGGCTGAGTGTGATGTCTATTCTGTTACAGACTTATATCTGGGGTTTGCATGCACTTACACTTTCTGTCTGGTCAAGAAAACATGTAAGTTGATGATTATTTTCTCAAAATCTTTCTTACCATTTCTAATTTTGAAAGAATTTTGTGAATTTTCACTTCCCTTCCTATTAGCAGCCCTTAATATGATCCCATCTCAGAGAGTTTTTGGCCTCTATGGCGCTCCTCACTCTTAGTAATGTTGCAATACATTTTAGAAAAAAGTCAGGATTCCTCTGATGGAAAGGTTGTGATGGCCTGTAATGTGCAATGGTAGAGCTCTTTATGAAGTATACTCAACGGAATTTCCTTCGCTCACTTGAGGGTCATGTACCTTCATCCCCATAATTTTTCACAGTTAGATAAGTTATATCCTACCCATGACCCCAAACAAACACACTACTTATTGATCTTGGATTTCTTGACACTTAAATAAAAAATTGAACAAAGAAAATAAAGCTCTCTGAACTAAAGTCATAGTCTTAATGCTTAAAAACTGTTCTTGTAGGAGTTGTTTGTCAATGTGAATTGATTGGCTAACACTTGATTTGAGTACATCTAATCAATATCTTACATATTTTTTGGTAATTCTCAAGTCCTTTTCCCTCTCCATCCTTATCATAGTTTCAGCCCTCTAGAGCTCGAAGATATTCTTTTTTTTTTTTTTCATTTTTCTTTTATTATTCATATGTGCATACAAGGCTTGGTTCATTTCTCCCCCCTGCCCCCACCCCCTCCCTTACCACCCACTCCACCCCCTCCCGCTCCCCCCCTCAATACCCAGCAGAAACTATTTTGCCCTTATCTCTAATTTTGTTGTAGAGAGAGTATAAGCAATAATAGGAAGGAACAAAGGGTTTTGCTGGTTGAGATAAGGATAGCTATACAGGGCATTGACTCACATTGATTTCCTGTGCGTGGGTGTTACCTTCTAGGTTAATTCTTTTTGATCTAACCTTTTCTCTAGTTCCTGGTCCCCTTTTCCTATTGGCCTCAGTTGCTTTAAGGTATCTGCTTTAGTTTCTCTGCATTAAGGGCAACAAATGCTAGCTAGTTTTTTAGGTGTCTTACCTATCCTCACCCCTCCCTTGTGTGCTCTCGCTTTTATCATGTGCTCATAGTCCAATCCCCTTGTTGTGTTTGCCCTTGATCTAATGTCCACATATGAGGGAGAACATACGATTTTTGGTCTTTTGGGCCAGGCTAACCTCACTCAGAATGATGTTCTCCAATTCCATCCATTTACCAGCGAATGATAACATTTCATTCTTCTTCATGGCTGCATAAAATTCCATTGTGTATAGATACCACATTTTCTTAATCCATTCGTCAGTGCTGGGGCATCTTGGCTGTTTCCATAACTTGGCTATTGTGAATAGTGCCGCAATAAACATGGATGTGCAGGTGCCTCTGGAGTAACAGTCTTTTGGGTATATCCCCAAGAGTGGTATTGCTGGATCAAATGGTAGATCGATGTCCAGCTTTTTAAGTAGCCTCCAAATTTTTTTCCAGAGTGGTTGTACTAGTCTACATTCCCACCAACAGTGTAAGAGGGTTCCTTTTTCCCCGCATCCTCGCCAACACCTGTTGTTGTTGGTGTTGCTGATGATGGCTTTTCTAACAGGGGTGAGGTGGAATCTTAGCATGGTTTTAATTTGCATTTCCTTTATTGCTAGAGATGGTGAGCATTTTTTCATGTGTTTTCTGGCCATTTGAATTTCTTCTTTTGAGAAAGTTCTGTTTAGTTCACATGCCCATTTCTTTATTGGTTCATTAGTTTTGGGAGAATTTAGTTTTTTAAGTTCCCTGTATATTCTGGTTATCAGTCCTTTGTCTGATGTATAATTGGCAAATATTTTCTCCCACTCTGTGGGTGTTCTCTTCAGTTTAGAGACCATTTCTTTTGATGAACAGAAGCTTTTTAGTTTTATGAGGTCCCATTTATCTATGCTATCTCTTAGTTGCTGTGCTGCTGGGGTTTCATTGAGAAAGTTCTTACCTATACCTACTAACTCCAGAGTATTTCCTACTCTTTCTTGTATCAACTTAAGAGTTTGTGGTCTGATATTAAGATCCTTGATCCATTTTGAGTTAATCTTGGTATAGGGCGATATACATGGATCTAGTTTCAGTTTTTTGCAGACTGCTAACCAGTTTTCCCAGCAGTTTTTGTTGAAGAGGCTGCTATTTCTCCATCGTATGTTTTTAGCTCCTTTGTCAAAGATAGGTTGCTCATAGTTGTGTGGCTTCATATCTGGATCCTCTATTTCTGTTCTACTGGTCTTCATGTCTGTTTTTGTGCCAGTACCATGCTGTTTTTATTGTTATTGCTTTGTAATATAGTTTGAAGTCAGGTATTGTGATACCTCCTGCATTGTTCTTTTGACTGAGTATTGCCTTGGCTATTCGTGGCCTCTTGTGTTTCCATATAAATTTAACAGTAGTTTTTTCAATCTCTTTAATGAATGTCATTGGAATTTTGATGGGAATTGCATTAAACATGTAGATTACTTTGGGGAGTATCGACATTTTTACTATGTTGATTCTACCAATCCATGAGCATGGGAGATCTCTCCACTTTCTATAGTCTTCCTCAGTCTCTTTCTTCAGAAGTGTATAGTTTTCCTTGTAGAGGTCTTTCACATCTTTTGTTAGGTTTACACCTAGGTATTTGATTTTGTTTGAGGCTATTGTAAATGGAATTGTTTTCATACATTCTTTTTCCGTTTGCTCATTGTTAGTGTATAGAAATGCTAATGATTTTTCTATGTTGATTTTATATCCTGCTACCTTGCTATAGCTATTGATGATGTCTAGAAGCTTCTGAGTAGAGTTTTTTGGGTCTTTAAGGTATAGGATCATGTCATCTACAAATAGGGATATTTTGACAGTTTCTTTACCTATTTGTATTCCTTTTATTCCTTCTTCTTGCCTAATTGCTCTGGCTAGGAATTCCAGTACTATGTTGAATAGGAGTGGAGATAGTGGGCATCCTTGTCTGGTTCCTGATTTTAGAGGGAATGGTTTTAATTTTTCTCCGTTAAGTATAATGCTGGCTGTAGGTTTGTCATATATAGCTTTTACAATGTTGAGGAACTTTCCTTCTATTCCTAGTTTTCTTAGAGCTTTTATCATGAAATGATGTTGGATCTTATCAAAGGCTTTTTCTGCATCTATTGAGATGATCAAGTGGTTTTTGTCTTTGCTTCTGTTAATGTGGTTTATTATGTTTATTGACTTTCGTATGTTGAACCACCCCTGCATCCCTGGGATGAAACCTACTTGGTCGTGGTGAATAATCTTTTTGATGTGTTGTTGAATTTGGTTTGCCATTATTTTGTTGAGGATTTTTGCATCAATGTTCATTAAGGAGATTGGCCTATAGTTCTCCCTTTTGGAGGTTTGCCTGGTTTTGGGATAAGTGTAATAGTGGCTTCATAAAATATGTTTGGCAGTTTTCCTTCCCTTTCTATTTCATGGAACAGTTTAAGGAGGGTTGGTATCAGTTCTTCTTTAAAGGTCTGATAGAATTCAGCAGAGAATCCATCAGGTCCTGGACTTTTCTTTTTGGGGAGACTCTTGATTGCTGCTTCAATTTCATTTTGTGTTATAGGTCTATTCAGGTGATTAATTTCCTCTTGGTTCAGTTTTGGATGATCATGTGTATCTAGAAATCTGTCCATTTCTTTTAGATTTTCAAATTTATTTGAATATAGGTTCTCAAAGTAGTCTCTGATGATTTCCTGGACTTCCATGGTGTTTGTTGTTATCTCCCCTTTTGCATCCTAATTCTACTAATTTGGGTTTTTTCTCTCCTCATTTTAGTCAGGTTTGCCAGGGGTCTATCGATCTTGTTTATTTTTTCAAAGAACCAACTTTTTGTTTCATTAATTCTTTGTATGGTTTTTTTGGTTTCTATTTCATTGATTTCAGCTCTTATTTTTATTATTTCTCTCCTTCTATTTGTTTTGGGATTTGCTTGTTCTTGTTTTTCTAGGAGTTTGAGATGTATCATTAGGTCATTGATTTGGGATCTTTCAATCTTTTTAATATATGCACTCATGGCTATAAACTTTCCTCTCAAGACTGCCTTAGCTGTGTCCCATAGGTTCTGGTAGGTTGTGTTTTCATTTTCATTGACTTCCAGGAACTTTTTAATTTCCTCTTTTATTGCATCGATGATCCATTCTTCATTAAGTAATGAGTTATTTAGTTTCCAGCTGTTTGCATGTTTTTTGTCTTTACTTTTGTTGTTGAGTTCTACTTTTACTGCATTGTGATCAGATAGTATGCACGGTATTATTTCTATTTTCTTATATTTGCTGAGGCTTGCTTTGTGCCCTAGGATATGATCTATTTTGGAGAAGGTTCCATGGGCTGCTGAGAAGAATGTATATTGTGTAGAGGTTGGATGAAATGTTCTGTAGACATCTACTAGGTCCACTTGATCTATTGCATATTTTAGATCTTGGATTTCTTTATTGAGTTTTTGTTTGGATGACCTATCTATTGATGATAATGGAGTGTTAAAGTCTCCCACAACCACTGTGTTGGCATTTATATATGCTTTTAGGTCTTTCAGGGTATGTTTGATGAAATTGGGTGCATTGACATTGGGTGCGTACAGATTGATGATTATTATTTCCTTTTGGTGTATTTCCCCTTTTATTAGTATGGAATGTCCTTCTTTATCTCGTTTGATCAATGTAGGTTTGAAGTCTACTTTGTCAGAGATAAGTATTGCTACTCCTGCTTGTTTTCGGGGGCCATTGGCTTGGTAAATCTTCTTCCAGCCTTTCATCCTAAGCATATGCCTATTTCTGTCGGTGAGATGAGTTGCCTGTAAGCAACAAATTGTTGGACCTTCTTTTTTAATCCATTTTGTCAAACGGTGTCTTTTGATGGGTGAATTAAGTCCATTAACATTAAGTGTTAGTACTGATAGGTATGTGGTGATTCCTGCCATTTAGTTATCTTAGTTGTTTGAAGGTTTGATTGTGTGTACCTAACTTGATGTTACTCTCTACTGTCTTGCTTTTTCTTTTCCTGTGGTTTGGTGCTGCCTGCCTTTTCATGGTTAAGTTGGGTGTCACTTTCTGTGTGCAGGATCCCTTGCAGAATCTTTTGTAATGGTGGCTTTGTGGTCACATATTGTTTTAGTTTCTGCTTATCATGGAAGACTTTTATTGCTCCATCTATTTTGAATGATAGCTTTGCTGGGTAGAGTATCCTGGGGTTGAAGTTATTTTCATTCAGTGCCCAGAAGATCTCACCCCATGCTCTTCTTGCTTTTAATGTTTCTGTTGAGAAGTCTGCTGTGATTTTGATGGGTTTACCTTTGTATGTTACTTGTTTTTTCTCTCTTACAGCCTTCGATATTCTTTCCTTAGTTTCTGAACTTGTTGTTTTAATGATGATATGTCGTGGAGTAGTTCTATTTTGATCTGGTCTGTTTGATGTCCTGGAGGCCTCTTGCATCTGTATGGGAATATCTTTCTCTAGATTTGGGAAATTTTCCGTTATTATTTTGTTGAATATATTACGCATTCCCTTTGCTTGCACCTCTTCTCCTTCTTCGATGCCCATGATTCTCAAGTTTGGTCTTTTGATGGAGTCAGTGAGTTCTTGCATTTTCTTTTCACAGGTCTTGAGTTGTTTAATTAATAGTTCTTCAGTTTTTCCTTTAGTTACCATTTCATCTTCAAGTTCTGAGATTCTGTCTTCTGTTTGTTCTATTCTGCTGGATTGGCCTTCCGTTTTGTTTTGCAGTTCTGTTTCGTTCTTTTTTCTGAGGTTTTCCATATCCTGGCTGTTTTCTTCTTTAATATTGTCTATTTTTGTCCTGAGTTCATTTATCCATTTACTCATTGTGTTCTCTCTTTCACTTTGGTGTTTATACAGTGCTTCTATGGTTTCCTTTATTTCTTCTTTTGCTTTTTCAAATTCTCTATTTTTATTGTCTTGGAATTTCTTGAGTGTCTCCTGTACATTTTGGTTGACCCTATCCAGTATCATCTCTATAAAATTCTCATTGAGTACTTGTAGTATGTCTTCTTTTAAATTATTCTTGTGGGCTTCATTGGGTCCTTTGGCATAATTTATCTTCATTTTGTTGGAGTCTGGATCTGAGTTTCTGTTCTCTTCATTCCCCTCTGGTTCCTGTACTAATTTTTTGCTGTGGGGAAACTGGTTTCCTTGTTTTTTTTGTCTTCCTGTCATTGTCCTTGGTGTTGTTACTGTCCCTGTACTGTGTGTAATTAAGTATTTTCTAGCTTGTAATAATAACAATGGTAATATTGAGAATGGAAGAGTGAGCTGAGATGGAAAGCAAGAAGTTAAAGAAAAGGGGAAAACAAATATACAGACAAGAGGGAGAAAGCAGAACAAGGTATCAGACAAGAGAGTTTCAAAGGTACAAACAGGGAGTGTTAGTGTACTAATCGACAGTAAGCTGAACAGACAATAGAGAGACAGAGAGAGGATTGAAAATGAAAGATAAAAAAATAAAAAATAAGTATATGAAAGTAATATCTATTTATAAAAATGAAATAAAATAAAATGGAAAATAGAAAATTAAAAAAAAAAACCAAAAAACTTCCAAGTTTATATGCAATGCAATTTCAGTCTTAATAATTTGGATGTCTGTCTCAATCTCCAGTCCTGGAGTTGGTGCCTCAGATGTTGTTCTGTAGTTGTCTCATCAAAGGGGATGCATAAAGTAGAACAAAACTACACTCACACACACACAGAAGAAAAAAAAAAAAAAGCCCCACCAAGTGTCCCCAGTTCAAATGCAATACAGTTTCAGTAAGTTTTTCGGCTTGCAGGTGTAATTCGGTTGTTCTCTCATCAAAGGTAGGGAGAAAAAGAAAAAAAAGCGTCTGGAGGCAGTTCTGAGAGTGGTATCTGCAACTGTGGCTTGCCTGCCTGCTGCTCTCAGCCTGTAGCTGGCGGCGTTATTTATGCAGATCTCTGGGGTGAGCTAGCACTCACCTGGTCCCACAGGCTTTGTTTGCTCAGAGTTCTCCTGTGCGGGGGCCTCTGCTACAGGCTTTCCCCTTTCCAAGCACTGGGAAAGGTGACACTGCCCCGCGTTGTCAGGCCTGCGTGTTTATTTACAGTTCACGTGGGAAGTGGGTCTTCCCTCCTCTCACAAGCTGTCCCGCTTCTGGTTGCTGGGCGCGCCCCACTCCCGCCAGAGCCTCTCCGGCCCACCCGGCTCGTTTATTTACAGTCCCGGGAAGGATTCCCTTCCCCCAATCTTCAGCGCTCAGGGCGCCCCACCCTCTTTCCAGCGTGTCTTAACTGTTCTTATTGCTTAGTACTCAGTTTCTCTTTTTTTCCCGGGTGGAGGTCAGTCTGTCCAGGGGGCTATGCTGCTCTGGCCCAGGCTTGTCTGTGGGGCTACTGCGGTACCGCGAAGCTCACCTGGTCCGCGTCTTCCCAAGCCGTATGGGTGCTGGCCACTGGCGGCCCCAGGGGCCCTCCTCGGTTCTCCGTTTAATGTGAAGTGGAGATTCTCTGCACCGGCTGGAGATGTGGAGGAGTCAAAGTTATGCCTTTTCTCAGTGATTATGCCTGCAAAGTGTGTCTCCAGCGTCTCTCCAAGATTTCACTATAGGAGGGTTGCTTTCTGCTTCCTACCTCTAGCCGCCATCTTGGAATTCTCCCGAAGATATTCTTGCCATGAGACTTGGTGACAACATTTGCCTGAAAAGTTACTCTTTTCATCTTTTCCTTAGTCTTCTTCTATGGCCCTGCTTTTTTTTTTTTTAACACTTTTATTATAATTACTAATACATATTAACTGTAAAATTAATGAGTTTCACTGTGACATTTCCACAATTGGGAGCTTTCTATGTGCTTTGATGGTATCCATCCTTCCTCCTATCCTTTCTTCCTCCCCCAGTTCCCTTTCCCTTTCCTAATAGTCCCTCTTCAGGTCATTTTCTCCCCCGTTCCCTACCTGCCCTCTCTAGTTCCTATGTATGAGAGAAAATTTAGCTTTGATTTCTATGGAGTCAACCCTTCAAAAGTCATGAGTTTATATTGTTTCCTTTTTAAAAATTTGTTATTAAAGCCAAAAGATGGAAGGATATATTGTTTTCTTGATGTTCTCCCTAGTCACCTTCATATCCATTTTGATCTTCTCCATATAAATTATTCTGAAACTTGGAACTTAAAGTATGGAATTTTCTTTTATTACAATAGTTTCCTTCATGTCGTAACTGCCTCTGCTTAGTCCTATCAGTTGAATCATTTCTGCTCATTGTGACACTCTGATGTTTTTGTCTGACTTTCATCACCTACTCTTTTAGATTTACAGTTGGTCCTCCACATCTGTGGTCTCATATCTAGAGAGTCAACCAACCATGGATAGAGAATATTTTAAAAAATTGCATCTGTACTGAACTTGTTTAGATTTTTTCATTGTCATTATTCCCTAAACAATGTAACACCTATTTCCTAGCATTTGCATTGTGTCAGGTATTATGAGTAATCCGGAAATGATTTAAAGGGTATGGAGGATATGTGTAGGTTCTATGCAAATAATATTCCATTTTATGTAAGACACTTTATGGACTTTGGTTCCTCAGGAGGTCCTGGAAACAATCCTCCATGGATGCTGAGGGGGTGACTACAATTTGCTTCTCTGCTGATCCTGTGGCTAGCCTTGATAATCAAATCCTCAGCAGAATTCTAAAATTCCTCATCTCACTTCACCAACCTTGTTCTTGCTTTCTGGTTACCAAAAATTGTTAGAGAAAGTCAGGATGTTATGTTGAACAAACTCACACTGATTTTTGGCAGGATAAAGACCAAAATCCTCAATAAGGTCTACTGGGTTCTCTGTGAGCTGGCTCCATCTCGTGTCTCTCTGTTTTCCTTTTAACCTTCTGTTCCAATCACATAGAACTTTTCCTAGTTCCTCAAACACATCACTCTTCTTCCTTGGTTATGGGCCTTTGCTTAGAACCATCCATCTTTTATCTCCTCCTACTGAACTCTTAAGCAGCCACTAGATGTCAACTATCACTTTCTTAGGGGTGGTAGTCTAGATTAAGCCCCAATTCCGTTTTACCTACTGGTATATCATAGGCCACGTACCTGATCACAGTTGCAATTTTACATTTACTTTTGGCTTATGCATTCATATCGCTTTGATGAACACATGAACCAAAAGTATTTCTGCTTTTCCTTGTCTCCTCAACAACTCTACTATGTCCAATAAATATCTTATATGGAGTAAGCAAAGTGTATATCTTTTTTATGTATTCTTTTTTATGATTTTATTGGCATATAGTAGTTGTTCAGGGGGATACACTGTGATATTTACATATGTGCTGACAATATATCTTAGTTGGATTTACCACCTCCATCCTTCTCCCTCTTCTCCCTTTCTCCCTCCCCCTCCATCTTAGAACAATTTCAGCAGATTTAGTTCTTCTATTTTCATATATGAATACAAAAAACATCAGTGCGTCTTATAAGCAGCACTTTTATTAGGAGTAATTCCTGAAGCAAAAGATTTAAACATCATTTAGAAATTTTTTTATATTGATGTGAAATCATCTTTTCTAATTCTGTTCCATGGGGACATGCAAGTAAATATATTTCTAGTATGGTGATAATCACAGACAGCATGATATAGTAGAAAGAATATGGTCATGAAGGAAAATCTAGTTGTAGCTACAGAGTTGGGGGCTTACTATGTGTCTGGTACTCTGATTATTTATATCATGGGATAACAATAATTGCCTTACCCAGTGTAAAAAGCATTTGTAACAAGGGCAGGGGGTATTTATGATGAAAGTATATTGTATACAGGTATGAAAATGTCCTAATGAAACTCATTATTTTGTACAATTAGCATATGTTAATAATAATAAGAAAAAAAGCATTTGTTGAGTACCTATTGTGTTCCATAGAGTGTATTAATATTTGGGATTAAAAAAAACCCAACACAATGCTATCCTTGAGGAGTTTATAGCATATTAGAGACATCTAGGAAAACATTCCAGGCAGAATTTTTGTTAGGAATATGGTTTATTGAGGAATTAACATGATTTTTTCCATTCTCATGTAAAAATAAACATTCAGAAATGTGGTAGAATTTAGATTATTTCTAGTTCCTAACCCAAGGTGAGCAGGCAGGTGTTTAGCCAGCCGTTCCCACATAGTTGTCACCCAGGAATATATCAAGGTACTCTACCCTTTAGGGTAGAGTAGGTGGGTGAAATTCTTAGAAGAATCTCAAGTTGTATCACTGGTTTTTGGGGGCTTTGTTGGGGGCCCTTAGCCATGGGAACCTGCTGGGTGCTCCCCTATGGGACTGTACTTTGCACCCCATTGAGTGTAGCCTTCTGTGTACACAATGCTTTTTTCTCCTTCACATAAGTAGACTTTTACCTTTTACCTGCGTGGGATGGTGTCTTTCCATTCTTTTCATCCTGTAATAATCACATGAAGAGATGTGCTTGGATATTGATAATTTAAGTAGTTGAGGTCAACACATGACAGGGAGCTCCCATTTACTGCAGTAGGAATAAAAATGGGTACAACCTCCTTGGAAAACTGGCATTACCCACTAAAGCTGAGGATATGCATTGCTATGACTTTGCATTCCACACTAGCTCTATACTCAGTATAGGTGTCCATATATTCACCAATAGGCATATACTAGAGTAGTTGAAGCAGGAGACTGTGCAAATGCCCTCAATAGTAGACCTGATGAACTTGATTCTATTCCTACACTGGAATACTATACAGCAGTGGGAATGAACAATTCGTGACAAAACTACAAGTTGGATGACTGCCACTTGCCTAAAATTCAAAACAAAGCTAGGTATTAGAAGTCAGGAGAATGACTACCCTTATAGGGACTGGGTACAAGAGAAAACTCAGAGTAGGGTTCTTGGGAGGGAAGCATTCAGATAATGTCCTGTTTCTTGATCTGGGTACTAGTTAGTTTGTAAGAATTCTTTGTGTTTTATGTTTGTGACTTACTTGTGAGGTTATAGTTCAATATAGACTTTAAAAAGGGATGGTTCTCTGTTTTTTCTTCTTATTGAACTCAGGACTCCTTTAAAGGTGGCTTGGGTTACTGGAGTAAAATATGGTAAGTTACCATCTAGGGAAGGAGTTGTCTTGTTACACATTTCAAATTGCACTTGGTTTGAAAAGCAATCATCAAGCTAGCGGGGGGCGTCTTTGAACCGACGTTCCACAGATGATGAAACCTGCCTCATAATTGCAGAACTCTTGAGATGAGTGTCTAGAATCTGCTTCCCTAATTTACTCTGGTTAAGCTTGCTATTTTTCTTTTCACATGGACCTGATCATCTTAAATATGAAACATTTTACTTTTATTATGTAAATTGCTCTTAAAAATGATGTGTTAGCCACAGAATTGGTATTCCTGCAGAAAATTGCTAACTATTTTTTGAAAAGCTTATAACATAAGCTATGGTGACAGTGAGTAAACTTTTATCATAAGTCATGAGTTATGTTTTAAACTCAAATATTGCATTTTCATGTTTTTAGGAGATGGAATATTTAGAAGGTACACATTAAATTAAGAAATACCAGATATTAAAGGTGGCTTTAAAAATAAATGGAGTGACTTTTTATTTTTATTTCTTTTTGTGCTGCTGGGGATAGAACCCAGGGCCTTGTACATGTTAGGTAAGAGTTCTACCAATGAGCTACATTCCCAGTTCTTAGCTATTGACCTGTATCACTTAAGACCTTGTCATAATAATCACCCCCCAGCCTTCACAGAGTACTGGATTAACACAGTGCTTGAGCATGAACTCCAAACCATAGTCTTAGAGATTCCTTATATTCAAATCAGTACTTAGGTCTTAGCAAGAGAGGGTCTTGTTCTGGTTCACATCTGGCTGCATCCCTGTCTAGGGGATGAGGAATCCATGGGACTAAGGAACCTCAGGTTCTTTTTTTCTAGAACTACATTCCAGGTAGGATGGACTGTGGAACTCCCAGCACAGGCCTGAGCCACTTCCTAGCCCTCACTACTGTTCCCAGTCAATCCTCCTTGATGCACATTGTCCTTTGGGCTAATAGGCTCAAAGGATGGAGTGTTAGTCAGTTTTCTGTCACTGTGACATAATACCAGAGATATACTTTATAAGGAGGAAAGGTTTATTTTCATTCATGCTTTCAATCCATAGTTGCTTGACCCTGTTGTCTTTGGACCTGTGTTGGGGTAAGTATATAATGACAGGAGTGTGTAGCAGAGGAAGCTGGCTACCACGTGGTGGTCAGGAAGCAAAGAGAGAGGAAGGGTGGGGGTGTCAGTATTCAAGAGCACAACCCTAATGACCTAACTTCCTTCTACTAGGCCCCACCTCTTAGAAGTTTCACCACCTTCCATCAGTTTGGGACCTAGCTTTCAACATATAGATCCTTGAAAGGTTATTCAAGATTTAAACTGTAACAGATGGACAAGAGCAGCCACTTCTCTAGGGGTGGGGCTGTTGAGGACTGAGCTTGAATTTTTTTGCTGGGAAGTCCCAGGTGTGGGTTCATGACCCCATAAGGATAGAGTCAAGAGTCAGAAAAAGAGAAAGCCTGATGATAGGTTGTCCAAGGGCCAGTGCTGGTCACTATATCACCTCCTCCTGCTGAACTCCAAGAAAGTGGAGAATTGTCTAATCTAGTCTGGCCTTAAGGTATTGTGAGGCTACCTTTGCTAAGGTCTGAGGATAGAATGTTTCTAAGGTTACTGGTTTGGTACTTGGCATACATGTAGTCTACATGTGATGTGTGAGTTTGCATTTGTACTGTAGTCCTGGACACTCTGAATGTTAAGGATGAGACTGTTTTGGGTATCAACAACTCATGAACTAAAAGAAAAACAAGTTCAAAGTCCACACTCAATTGTGACTTTTCACAACAAATATCTAATCTCTTTTCATAACTTAGAGAAAACTTAATGATTCCAAAAGGTACATCAAATAATCAATAAATTAAAAAACCTTCAGATAATTTTTAGAGGAAAAGCCAACCCATGTTAACCCATGTGGCTCCTTAATACAGTGAGCCACACCTACTTTAGCTTTGTCACAAATATTCTTAGGCCTTTGAGGTCATTACCAATAATGTCTAAATTCTTTGCAGGGCTTTTTAGGACCTTGGCTGTTGATGGCTTACTTTAGAAAAACTGAAATCATGATTTTCATACTTAGGTAGGAGGTGGCTGATAAAAAGTTAAAGCTTTCTAAGTCCCATTGCATACCTTATTCATGTGGTTAATTGAGGTCATATCTCTGCCTACAGAGCTTGGTGTAATTAACCAATTCACTCTGATCCTCACCAGTCCTGTTGACCTAACTGAAGAATGGAAAATGGGACCATTCTGCCAATTAGTTCTGGCCAAACAGAGCTAACTGCTGGAAACAGATCTTCATTAGGGTTAGAATGCATAGCAGCTGAGGCCTTTTTTTCACGTTAGAGCTGAAGATTCTGTCATTCACTGATGTCATTTCATTCATGTAGTGATGATTGAGCCTTTTTTTTTTTGTGGGATGGGTTTTGAACACAGGGCTTCATGCTTACAAAGGAGGTGCTCTATCAATTGAGCTATACCGTCAGCCCATTTTGCTCTGGGATCTCATGAACTATTTGCCCAGGCTGGCCTTGAACTGTGATCCTCCTGATCTCAGCCTCCCAAGTAGCTAGGATTTCAGGTGTGAGCCACTGGTACCTATGATTCAGCAATTTATGGAATGCCTACTCTGTAACTGGCATTTGAATCAAGTGTTGACAGGATATTTGGCCTCAAAAGGCTCAGGGTTTGAGAGAGGAGACCTAATTAGTGGACAGCAGGCTGATTGCTGTGGTTAAGATGTGTAAACCAGACCAGGTGCGTATGCACTGACTGCTGTGTATGCTGTTCTGTGCGTCAGTCATGAGACTGAAGGTGCGATATCAAAACTGTGCCAACAACTTGGGAGAGCAGCAGTTTAATTTAAAAATCTACATTCTGTTTCTTTGCCTGGAAATGTCTCATTCTACTTCAATTAGACCTTTAATTTGGGCCTTACTCTCTATTTTACCAAAAGTAAGAAATGTTGGGTGACCATATCCATTTCTCCAGTCATTTCACTTTGTGGTTACAATGTTTGAATGGTCAGAGCAAACAGATTGTTTCAAAAGAATACTTTTAACTCATGAGCGTCTCAGTTAATTTTTTAATCTGGTATCATGACCAACCTAATACAGATGTAACAGGACTTGAGAACATGCAGAAGGTGGATGAAAAATACATTATATTTCCCATATTTAGAGCTCTCAGAATGTCATACCCATGACAAGTGGCATTTTTTTCTTTAATTGTTTCTAGCTTTCTGTAGAGAAGAATGAAGAGGCACTGTTTGCTTTTTAGGAATCTGAGTACTTGTTACTCTCAGTAAGTCATGAATTTTTCCATTGAGGACTCATACTCTAAGTAGTTCTACATTGAGTGCACTCTGTGTTTGAGAAGGATTAACTTGGAGGATGATGGATTGCATCCTTTATCCACATTGACTGTTTTGTTTATGGAGTGTCCACATCCTGCTATGGCAGAGGAAGCAGTCATGTGAGAAAGAAAAAGGGTAGCAAGACAACAGCCCATCACCATCCACTAGCTCCCAATTGTAAGAAATAATTGCCTGGTAGGCATGATGGTGCATGCCTGTAATCCCAGCACTAGGGAAGCTGAGGCAGGAGGATCACAAGTTCAAGGCCAGCCTCGGCTACATAGCAAGACTCTGTTTCTCTCTCACACACAAAAAATGATAAGAAAGAGTGCCATTACTTATTTAACTTGGTTCAAAACTTTTGGAGTAAAGTCTAGGGAAGCTAAATGGTCACAAATGCTTTGAGTTTTGGCACATGGTATGGATTTGGGGTAGATGACTACAGTCCATTTGCATGAGGAATTGGAGGAGAAGTTTGTGCTGAGGATTGTCCTGTACATACCAAGTTGAACGCTGCCACTTTTCCGGAACATTTATAATTAATGTCTTTCTTGCTGGGCGCTGGTGGCTCACGCCTATAATCCTAGCTACTCAGGAGGCAGAGATCAGGAGGATCACGGTTCAAAGCCAGCCTGGGCAAATAATTGGCAAGACCCTATCTCAAAAAAACCCTTCACAAAAATAGGGCTGGTGGACTGGCTCAAGGTGAAGGCCCCAAGTTCAAACCCCAATACCACACACACACACACACACACACACACACACAAAATTAGTGTCTCTCCATCCCATTAAAATCCTTTTTTCAAAATAGTCATGGGATGCCATCATTTCATCACTCTATTGATGCATGTGTAAAATATTCAGGGACTTTCTATGTATATTTATCTGAATCTTTTCTTTCTCTGAAGAGTACATTACTGGATCCAAAAGATACAGTATTTTAAAGACATGATACATATTTCTAAATTGTCCCCAATAATTGGTCTAAGTTCCTATTAGTATTATATGCAAGTAGCTAAAAAAATTTTAAATTACTCCTGCTTTGAGTGTTATTAAGAATTTTTTCCACTATTTTGATAGGTGAAATGTTTTATTTGATTTTTGTATGTGCTGAGTTACTGATGAGGCTGAATTTTTTTTATATTTACTTATTTCTGTGTTCTATTTTGTGAATTGTTTCTGTTCATGCCATTTGTGCCCCTTTTTTATTTCAGGATTGTTCTTTTAAAATGTTTTTGTGAGTTTCTTAATTTATTATATATTGAATGTCATTTTGGCAGAATTTTCTTTTAAAAAACCAGCTTTATTGAGGTATAATTTATATTCACTGGAATGCACCCACATTAGGTGCACATTACAATGAATTGGACAATTGTATATATATATATATGTACATATATATATGTATACATATATATATATACCCTGTATATTGTATTACTTGTGTACGACATAATTTATGTGATGTGTAACTATCATTATAATCATAATAGAGATTTTGATTACTCCAAAAAGTTCCCTCTTGCTCCTGTACAGTGGGCTCCATCTACCCTCCAAGCCTCAGGTAATCTCTGATTAGATTTTCATCATTACAGATTAGTTTTGTCTGTTGCAGAATGAGAAAGCACATTTTCTTTTGAGTTTGTTTTTTTGTCATTCAGCATGATAATTTTGAGAATCATCCATGTCACAGTATCTAGAACTTGGTTTTGTTTTATTGCTAAGTAGTCTTCCTTTGTAAGAACATACCACAATTTGTTTATCTGTGCACCTTTTGGTGGGCATTTGAGTTGTTTACAATTCTTGGTTATAGTGAATGAATCGTTCACAGTATGGACATATATTTACTTTTCTTTAAGGTAAATGCCTCGGAGGGAAACTATTGGGCCATACGGTAAGTATATGTTTAGCTTTACAAGAAATTTTTAAACATTTTTCCAGAGTGGTTTACACTTTCACTAGAATGTTTGAGTGTTTTCACTAGACTGTTTGAGTGTATTTGTGTTGCCTCTTTGCCAACACTTGATATTTCCAGTCTTTCTAATTTTAGTGGTGTGTAGTCGTATCTCATTCCAATTTCAATTTGTATTTCTCTGGAGACTAATGTTGCTGATTCTGTTTTCATTTGCTTATTGGCTTGGTGGCATTTATTTTAACAATACTTGATTTAGTTCAGTTTATGATGTATTGAAAAATTATAGTAGATGGGATGTGTAAATGGTGACTTTTATTGATGTAAATTAATTATACAATGGGGTTTTATTATGATACTTCCATGCATGCATATAATGTACTTTGGTTGAATTTACCCCTTGTATTACTCTCTGTTTTTTCATTTTTATTAGCATATATTCATTGTACCAGGGTATTAATTGTGACAATTCTGAATAGCCTTACATTGTACATTGGTACAATTGCCTCTCCCCCGCCACTTCTTCCCCCATCCCACTTAGAGCAATGGCAAGAGGTTTCTTTGTTCTATTTCATATATATGTACTAAGCCCACCAACCATATTCCCTCCATTCACCCTCCTCCGTCCCATAAGTACCTCCCCCATACCTATTTCACAGTCCTGTCTTTCATTTTTACTTCCAAAGTCAGTGTTCAAAGGGGTTTCTTAATGTATCCCACTTGGGAATTTACTTTACTTTGGTCAGTTCAACCCTTCTAATCCTCTCCCTTACTCTTTTCCTCCCACCCCCTATTATTTGGCAGCTTTCAGTACATACCCTTATGTCCTCTGTTTGTACAGACACAATGTATTTTGATATTGTTCACTCTCTATCATCCTTTTTTCCTTTCCCTCCTCCCCTCTATCCTCTCCTCTTTTTAACAGTTTATAGTTGGTTTCATATACTGTATATATTTTTTTCCTTCTTTCTTTTATTTTATCATTTTTACATTTACTTACATGAATATATATTATATATTTTAAATATATATATTTAAAAGGTAACATTTTAAATAACCCAGAATTTTTTTCATCTACTAAAAAGATATTAATTACATTTAAAATCACCTTTGTTTTTCCAGTTCATTTTTCCTAAAAGAAAGTGTTACTACAAGTTTATGTGATGTCTTTTGGTTGTGTAACTACTTTTAATATTTACAGACTCTATCATATCATTAAAATACCCAGGTGATATATTATGTACTTCTTACTTTGATGCAATATAGAAAATACACATGTCCTAAGTATAAAGCTTGAAAAATGTTCACCAGCTGAGCACATCTGTGCAGCCAGCATCACACAGAATATTACCAGTGACTTGCTTTTCCTCCTAGTCATTCATATCACTTTTCCAAGGGCCATCACCACCTTTATAGAAATAGAATCACTATTTATATGTTTTGATGTTTGACATCTTTCATTTAACATTTGGTTTGGGGGCTGGGCAAAGTGGCTTATGCCTGTAATCCCAGGTACTAAGGAGGCTGAGGCCAGCCTGGGCAAAAAGTTAGCAAGACCCCATCTCAACAAAAAGCTGGGTGTGATGGTGCACCATATAATTCCAGCATAAATAGGAGGATTGTGGTCCAGATTAGCCCCAGAAAAAAAGAATATAAGACCCTATCTGCAAAATATCTAAAGTAGGAAGGGCTGAGGGCATGACTCAAGTAGTAAAGCACTTGCCTAGTAAACAAATACGAGCCCATGAGTTTAAGTCCTATTACTGCCCTAAACAAAACCAAAAACATTTTGTTTGTGGGACTCATCCATTTTATCCATTCTCATTGCTATTTTGTCTTGCAATGTGAGGATATACAACTATTTATTTCTTCATTTTATTGCTGGTAGATGTTTGCCTATGATTAAATATGTCTCTACACATTTTCTGCTACATAGCTTTAGTTGAACACTGTGTATATGTATTGTATGTAGCTGGGTATATATCCAGCATTAGAATTTCTGGTTCATGGGTAATGTATTTGTTCAACTTTTTTGTATATTGCCAACCGGTTTCCCACAGACATTGACTCAACCATAGCCTTCTTGTTACTCTGTGTTTTCATTTATCCCAAGGTATTTTCCTTTTTTTTGAGTGTCAACTTACTCCATCATTCTAGTTTCTTGTGAGAATCTTCTTATTATGATTTAAATTTGCATTTCTTTCATGACAAATCCCAGTAGGAATCTTGTCCTATACTCCTAGGTCATATGGATTTTATCCATTCAAGCTCCGTTTCCATTTTGCCTACTGGGTTGTCCATATTTTGTTTATTAACTTGTAGAAGTTCATTGTATATCTTGAATGAATCTTGTCTTATTGTGAATATTCAGCCTGTGGGTTGATGTTTTGTTCTTACTGGTGAATAGAAATCCTCAATTTTCATATACTCCAATACATAATTTTTTTCTTTTTTGTTTTAATGCTCTTTGTGTCTTTTCTCCAAGGTTATGATCATGTAAGTTTTTCTCTAAAAGCTTGTTTTTTCCCCCTTACCTTTCATATTTAGATCTGTAATTTTTCTTCTTTGATTCAGATTGTGAATCAATATTTTGTTGACTACCTAAAAATGATTGGAAAATGTTCCCTATTCTTAGGAAAAGAAATTTTCTAATCTTTGGAAGCATTTTTGCTAAGTTGCTGTTTTCTTCCTTAAATGTTGGGAAAGATTCATTGGTAAAAACAATTTCAGCTTGGCTATTGTGAGTCTGTTCATGAAAGTTTAAATAAAGGATTTGGTTTTGTTAATGAATATCATGCCATTTAGATTTTTCTCTTTCTTCTTTTGATAACCTTGAAAAGTTACGTTTTTTGAGGAATTTTTCTTTCATCCAAATTGTCAAATTTGTTGAACTGAAGGTTTTAATATTGTCATCTTACATCTTTTTCATATGTATAGGCTTTATACTGCTGTTCTTTTTCATTCCTAATATTAGTATTTTATTTTCTTTATGATTTTATGTTTTAAATCGTTTCTACATTTACTTACATGTGTATACACTGTTTCAGGCCACCTCCCGCCTCCCCCCTCTCCCACTCCCTGCTTCTGGGCAGAACTTGTTCTGTCCTCTTCTTCTCCAATTTTGTTGAAGAGAAAACATAAGAGATAATAAGAAAGACGTAGCATTTTTGCTAGTTTGAAATAAAGATAGCTATACAGAGAGAATCTTAGCATTGCTTCCATGCACTTGTGTATTGCAACCCACATTGGTTCATCTCTGCCAGACCTCTTCACTACTTCCTGGTCCCCTTCCCATCGTGGCTTCTGCCAATTGAAGATTACTTTATTCGCGCCTTTACAGTGAGCACATCAACCACACTCAAGTTTTAGGTTTCCTTCCCTTTCTCTATTTCTCCTGTGCACATCCTCCCCTTAGTGTGTGACCCATGTCCAATAATATTACTGTATTTGTTTTAGGTCTACAATCTGCATATGAGGGAGAACATGTGATTTCTGGTCTTCTGCCCTGGCTAACCTTGCTTAAGATGTTCTCCAGCTCCATCCATTTACTTGAGAATGACAAAATTTCATTCTTTTTTGTGGCTGAGTAAAATTCCATTGTGTATAAATACCACATTTTGTTGGTCCATTTGCCCATAGTGGGGCATCTTGGCTATTTCCATAGCTTGGCTATTGTAAATAGTGCTGCAGTAAGCAAGGGTATGCAGGTGCCTCTGGAGTAACCTGAGTTGCATTCCTTTGGGTATATCCCCAAGAGTGGTATTGCTGGATCATATGGCAGGTCTATGTTTAGATTTTTAAGAAGCCTCTATATTGTTTTCCAAAGTGGTTGTACTTGCTTACATTCCCACCGACAGTGTATGAGGCTTTCTTTTTCCCTGCATCCTCACCAACATTTGTTGTTGTTGGTGTTCTTGATGGTACCTATTCTAAGAGGAGTAAGGTAGAATCTTAGTGTGGTTTTGATTTGTGTTTCCTTTATGGCCAGGGATGGTGAGCATTTTTTCATGTGTCTTTTGGGCATTTGGACTTCTTCCTTTGAAAAATGTTCTGTTTAGTTCAGTTTCCCATTTCTTTATTGGGTCATTGATTTTTTGGGGAGTTTAGTTTTTTGAACTCCTTGTATATTCTGGTTATCAGTAATTGTCTGATGTATAGCTAGCAAATATTTTCTCCCACTCTGTAGGTGGTCTCTTCAGTTTAGAGACCATTTCTTTTGTTGTGCAGAAGCTTTTTATTTGCATGTAGCTCCATTTGTTCATCCTTTCTCTTAGTTGCTGGGCTGCAGGAGTTCTACTGAGGAAGTCCTTGCCTATACCTATTGCTTCCAGGGTTTTCTCTGCTCTTTTGTGTACTAACTGCATTGTTCTGGTCTGATATTGTGGTCCTTAATCCACTTTGAGCTGATACTAGGACAGGGTGACAGGCATGGACCTAGTTTCAGTTTTCTGTAGGCAGATAGCCACTTTTCCCAGCAACATTTGTTGAAGAGGCTGTGTTTTCTTCATTGTATGTTTTGGCGCCTCAGTAAAAAATAAGGTAGGCATAGCTGTGTGAATTCATATCTGAGTCCTCTATTCTCTTCCACTGGTCTTCATATCTGTTTTTGTGCCAGTGCCATGTTGTTTTTATTGCTATGGTTCTGTAATATAGTTTGAAATCAGGTATTGTGATACCTCCAGCATTGCTCTTTTTGATCAGTATTGCCTTGGCTTTTGTGTTTCCAAATGAGCTTTAGGGTAGATTTTTTTCAGTCTCTGTGATGAAAGTCATTGACATTTTGATGGCAATTGCAATAAACATGTAGATTGCCTTTGGTAGTGTAGCCATTTTTACTATGTTGATTCTGCCAATCAGTGAGCATGGGAGATCTTCCCATCTTCTGTAGTCTTCCTTGATCTATTTCTTCAGAGGTTTGTAGTTCTCCTTGTAGAGGTCATTCACATCCTTTGTTAAGTTTGTTCCTAGGTATTTGATTTCTTTGAGGTTATTATAGATGGAATTGTTTTCCTATGTTCTTTCTCAATTTGTCCACTGTTGGTATGTAGAAAGGCTACTGATTTTTGTAAATTGATTTTGTATCCAGCTACATGGCTGAAGCTGTTTATGGTGTCTAGGAGTTTTTGGGTAGAGTTTTTTTTTTGTGCGTGTATTTGAGGTATAGGATCATGTCACCTGCAAATAGAGATACTTTGACTATTTCTTTACCTATTCATATTCCTTTTATTTCTTCTTCTTGTCTTATTGCTCTGGCTAGGAATTCCAGGACTGTGTTGAATAGGAGTGGGGAAAGTAGGCATCTATGTCTCATTCCTGATTTTAGAGGAAATGGTTTCAGTTTTTGCCCATTAAGTATGATGTTGGCTATAAGTTTGTCATATATAGCCTTTATAATGTTGAGGTACATTCCTTGTATTCCTAGTTTTCTTAGAGCTTTTGTTATAAAGTGGTATTGAATTTTATCAAAGGCTTTTTCTCTGTCTATTGAGATGATTAAGTGTTTTTTTGTCTTTGCTTCTATTAATGTGCTGTATCACATTTATTGATTTGTGTATGTTGAACCATCTTTGCATCCCTGGGATGAAATATAGGTTCTCAAAGTAGTCTCTGATGATTCCCTGTATTTCCTTGGTGTTTGTTGTTATCTCTCTTTTTTCATTTCTGATTTTACTAATTTTAGTCAGATTTACCAGGGACTTGTCAATCTTGTTTATTTTTTCAAAGAACCAGCCATTAATTCTTTATACATATGGACTCTATTTCATTAATTTTAGCCCTTATTTTTATTTTTTCTCTCTTTCTGCTTGTTTCGGGATTTGCTTGTTCTTGTTTTTCTAGGAGTTTGAGCTGTAGTATTAGATCATTGATTTGAGATCTTTCTGACCTTTTAACATATGCACTCATGGCTATAAACTTTCCTCTTAGGACTGCCTTTGCTGTGTCCCATAGGTTCTAGTAGGTGGTGTTTTCATTTTCATTAGCTTCCAGGAATCTTTTTATTTCCTCTCTTATTTCTTCTATGATCCACTGACTGTTGAGCAATGTGTTATTCAGCCTCCAATTATTTGTGTATTTCCTGCTGTTGTTTTTTGTTGTTGAGTCCTAGTTTTAATGCATTGAGATCAGATAGAACACAGGGGATTATTTATATTTTCTTATATTTGGTGAGGCTTGCATTGAGCCCTAAGATATGATCTGTTTTGGAGAAAGTTCCATGGACTGCTGAGAAGAATGTATATTGTGTTGTTGTTGTATGAAATATTCTGTAAACCTCAGTTAGATCCATTTGATCTATGGCGTCATTTAGTTCTAGGATTTTTTTGTTGATTTTTTGTTTGGATGGCCTATCTATTGGTGATAGGGGGGTATTAAAGTCTCCCATTACCACTGTGTTGGAGTCTATATGTGCTTTTAAGTCCTTTAGAGTATGTTTGATAAATTGGGTACACTGACATTGGGTGCATATAGGTTGATAATTATTATTTCCTTTTGATGTATTGTCCCTTTTATTAGTATAAGTGTCCTTCTTTATCTCATTTGGCCAACATAGGTTTGAAGTCTACTTTGTCTGATATAATTATTGCTATTCCTGCCTGTTTTCAGGGGCCATTGGCTTGGTAAATCTTCTTTCAGCCTTTCACCCTAAGCCAGTGTTTGTTTCTGTCAATGAGATGGGTCTCCTATAAACAACAGATTGTTGGATTTTCCTTTTTAATCCACTTTGCCAAACAGTGTCTTTTGATGGGGGAGTTGAATCCATTGACCTTCAGTGTTAATATTAATAGGTCTATGGTGATTCCTGCCATTTGTTTTTGTTCTTAAAGGGTTTGATTGTGTGCAGTCAAATGAATGCTACTCTCTGATTACTTGTCTTTTCTTCTTGTGTGGTTTGATACTTCCTGTTCTCTTGTGGTTTTGTTTGCTTTCATTTTCTGTGTGCAGAATTCCTTGGAGAATCTTTTGTAGTGGTGGCCTGGTGTCATATATTGTTTTAGTTTCTGCTTATCATGGAAGATTTTTATTGCTGCATTTATTTTGAATGATAGTTTTGCTGGGTAGCGTATCCTAGGGTCAACATTATTTTCATTCACTGCCTTCAATACTTCCCTCCATGCCCTTTTTGCTTTTAAGGTTTCTGTCGAGAAATCTGCTGTGATTTTGATGGGTTTACCTTTATATGTAATTTTTTTCTCTCTTACAGCCTTCAATATTCTTTCTCTGTTGTCTGTGCTTATTGTTTTAATGATAATGTGCTGGTGGGAGGTTCTATTTTGGTCAAGTCTGTTTGGTGTCCTGGAGGCTTCCTGTACCTGAATGGGCACAACTTTCTCCAGATTTGGGAAATTTTCTGTTATTATCTTGTTGGATATATTATATAACCCTTTGGTTTGCACTTCTTTTCCTTCTTCAAAGCCCATGACTCTCAGGTTTGGTCTTTTGATGGATTTGCTGAGTTCTTGCATGTTCCTTTCACAGTTTTGAGTTGTTTAAGATTTATTCTGTTTTTTTTTCTTTAGTTTCTATTTTTATCTTTGAGCTCTGAGATTCTTTCTTCTACTTGTTCTAGTCTGATGGAGTGGACTTCCACTGTTTTTTTTTTTTTTTTGACTAAAGGGACTTTTTGTTTCCAGGATTTCTGTTTGATTCTTTTTCCTGAAGTTTTCCATATCTTTGTTCAACTCCTCTTTTATATTTTATGTTGTCATCTTTAATTCATATCTCTGTATTTTCATAGTGTCCTTTGTTTCAATTTGTTGTTTGTGGAACCTCTCTCTTAGTTTCTTTATTTGTTTCTGTGTCTTCTCATGCTCTTTATTTTTCGAGTCTTGAAATTTCTTGAGTGTATCTTGTACCTTTTTATTAACCATGTCTAAAATCTTAATTTCTCAGTGATATCTTCCAAGATTTCTTCTTTGAGGACTTTTATGTGGGTGTCACTGGGCTCCTTAGTGACATTTACCCTTGTTTTGTTGAGGTCAGGAAGTAGGTATCCATTTTCTTTACTTCTTGCTGAATCCTGTATAAATTGTTTTTTTGAGGAGAGTGTTTCCATCCCTTCTTCTTCTTCCCGTTGCTCCACTTGGTGCTGCGCAACTATGTTTTTGATAGGCTAGTTGGTGGTTTTGATTGCCTGATTTCTTTCCCTGATTTAATTTTTGTGTTGTGACTGACTTGGTTGTTAGCTAGGTTGATGTGCTCTTTCTGTCCCTGGCCTGGAGGTGTAATTTAGCAATAAGAAATTCACGGGTTCCATACCAGACCAATTGTTTACCTGTTATATAGAAAACCTTTTGATGATAATATCTATAAACAGTGGGAGTTGGAGGGGGTAATGGTTATTAGACTAGTTATAGATTATAGGGAATTGGTAAAGGTGACACTAAAAAGGGGAGGTGGTGGGAAAAGGTGTGGGTGGGAGTAGGAGAAATGGTATGTGGGTTGCTGGATTTTGTGGCCTTTGTGTGTGTTTGGGTGTATTTCTGTTGTTGTAGTGGAGGGTGCTTGTGTCAGGGATCACAGGGGGCTGGAGTTGTGTACTGTTGGTATAGTAGGCTAGTCAGCAGGTGGTGAGTGTGTAGGAGGGAGGGGTAGTGTAGTGACAGGTTGGGGAGGATGGGGGGAGGTGAAGATGAGGGAAAGTGTGGATGGAGTTAATTTTTAGGTGTCCAATCCTGGTATTGGCATACAAGTAGGAGCTCTGATGTGTTCCCATCAAGTGACTGGCTTGTGAGTAGTATTTGGTCCTTCTGTCCACAAGATTAGTTGAAATTGTGAGGTGAGGTATGACTGCCAGCTTGTGCTGGGTGGTCAGAGCTGTTGTTTTCATCAGGTGGCAACTGTGTTACCCCTAAATTGCAGCTCTGTTTGGTCAGCTCCTCTCCCAGAAAGGTGGGGCAATTTAATTTTGAATGCTGCCCTCTATCCTGGAGATCAGCTCCAGCATCCACCACCTGCCTTGATTTGGGAGGTTGGCCTGTTGCCCCGCCCCGCTCTCAGTCTTTGTGTTTTTCCCGAGCTCTGCTGGGTGCCTGTGGCTCCTCTGGGAGGTTGGTTTGTCACCCCACCCTTGTTCTCAGCCATTGCTGCTTTACCTGCACTGAGAGTTTGGCTCCTTGCCCCACCTCTCTTCTCCAGAGCAGGTTCAGCATTCCATCCCTACCTCTGCTATTGGTGTTAGATTATGGCACTGTTTGTTTTTCAGTTTTGCTGGGGGTGGGGTTCAGTCTTCCCAGGGGCGCCGGGCTATTTTTCTGGAGGGTGGGTAGGGGAGTCACACATGGTGCATGATGCTCACCTGTTCATTCTGAAGATTCATGCAAGCAGCTTTGGAACTGACTGGCGGGGAGAAATGACACATTTTTTTTTTCAGTGTGGCTTGGTGTAGGGAGGGTTTCCATGGGCTAGGGGTCCAGGATGTTGCAGAGTTTGATTCTCATTGATGTTCTGTCTTCTTCTTGTTAGGAGAAAAAAAGAAAAAGAGGAAAAAAAAATAAATGGCCAAGGACCTTTTGTTGTTGTTGTTGTTTGTTTTTTTTCCTTAGTGTTGAACATGCCTTACTGGCTGTGCTGTGCAGGATTTTTTGTGGCTGGTAGGTTTAATTACCTACCAGATTTAAGGGTCAGTCTTTGAATTTTATCTCCATCTAATGTGATGGTGGTTATTATTTTGGCTAGGAGCAATCAGAATGACCCAAGTGTAGCTCCAATGTCTCAAGGAGGTTGTTTCTAGTGTTACGGAGCTTAGAATTTCTGATTCCCTACCCTAACTGCCATTTTGGATCTCTCCAATATTAGTATTTTAGGTTTAAAAATTCTCTTTCTTGATCAGTCTTAGTGATTTTCAGTAGTATTAATGTTTTCACAGAACTAAATTTCGGTTGACAATTGTTCTACTTTTCATATTTGTTTTTGACTTTATTCAAACTAACTTCATTTTTTCTGTTCTTACCTTTATTATTTCTTTAATTCAACTTTCTTTAGATTTGACTTTCTTTAAGGTTATATATTTTTGATATAAGTTTTGCTTCCTTGTGTAAATAATATATTCCATATATATGTTTACCTTCCTTCCTTCCTCTATTCCCTCACTGTCCTTTTTCCCTTCCTTTGTTCCTCCTTCTTTCCCTCCCTCCTTCCCTTCCTTTCTCCAAAATTTATGACCATGAATTTCTTCCACAACTCAAATATAAGTGTGGGAGATGGACAAAATAAAATATTCTCAAATATCACTACTGAGAAGTCCAGTTTTTGGCTCCTGACCAAAAATCTATGCACAGGATCTTTCAGACACAACCATAGGACAACACACTTCATGGGAGAAATATGCCTTCCCTACAGAAGACTTGGTTTAGAGCCAGTACACTGCAGTCTGTGGAAGGAGTTATGGTCAAGGCCTCAGGTGCCCTGGCTGGTCATGCTCTTATAGGTAGCTGCATCTCTAGCCCATTCAAGTGCATCCATTTGAAGCCTGTTTGTCTGAGATCTTCAGCAAGACTCCCTTACTGGAGAGAGGAAGGAGGAGACCTTGAAGACATTTGCCTCCACTCTGACTCAGCACTTAATACTTTTCCTCTCCTAACATTCTCTCCCTTGCCTTCTTCTATTTTCTGGGTCTTTCTGTTCCACAGGCACCTTTTGTTCAGGGTTTCTTCCCTTGGTAGTGAAGTGGCTGCCATTTCTGTTCTAATCTATCTGACCCTGGAATGGTGGTATTCCATGGGAGAAAATGGAACAGGTGAGAGCTGACACTTTTCTCTGGTTTCCCTCTTACTCAGACTATTGCAATGTGTGCCTAATGGCTTGCCTGTTAATTTCATTTGAACTTGCCATCTTAATCAGCTGTTCTGATACCTGACATGTCAGCTCTTTCCAGCTCAGGTCAGTGCCTAACAACAACACTGATCTTCTTGGAATTTTAAAGAATTTTTCATAGTGGATGATCTGAGATCATGCTTTGCCTACTAAAATTTAAGAAGCCAAATAAAGCATAATTTGGTAGAGATTGACCATATTCATCTTGTTCTGTGGTGCAAATATCAAATTTCCCCCCAAGGATTTCCCCCCTCAAATCAAAATAGCTTCAAAACCTTTTTGTATTCAGGCAAAGAATTAAGAATTTTCATTAACTTCTCTCTTCCCCTAAGGAATGGAAAAGCTTAACATTTTCCCCCCTGCATATTGATTTAGAGTTTTTGTTTTAGACGGAATATCCTGCTTAAGATTTGGGTTAAAGAAGTCTGAGGCTACGTGAAATTCTGAGGGACATGAAATACCAAAGAGAGAATTATTTGACTGTTCCCAAAGGTACTAATCTCCTTTATAGTATTTGGGCATTTACACAGTGCTTTTTGTGTACTTTAGTCAATCTTTTTCGCATTTCAAGATGCGTACCTCTGCTAAAGATTGCATTTGGAATATTCTCCAAAGGCCCTTGTGTTGAAGGCTTGATCCACAGCCCCTGGAGCCACTGGGAAGTGGTAGAAACCTTAAGAGATAGGACCTCATTGGAGGTTTTAGGCCACTGGGGGCCTGCTCTTTAAGGGGATTATAAAAAGCCAGTATCTTCCTCTTTCTTTCACACCTGGCCGTGAGGTAAACAGGCTTCCCCAGCCACACACCCACCATGATGTTTTACCATCACAGACCTAAAGCAATGAGGCCAAAGGGTCATGGGCTGAAATCTCCAAACTGTGAGCCTAGATAAAACTATTCCCTTTCTGTGCTGATTACCTGAGGTATTGTTGCAGCAGTGGAAAGCTATCTAACATCGCCTCTAAGTTGGTTGTTATTAATATAATGCATATTTTCTGCCACTCTTTATTTTGTTTTGTTGTCATTGCAAAATCTCAGAATGGTTTGTTAGTAAAAAATGAGGTGATGCGCCTATTATTTAGGGTTTTACAGCATATCATCACAATTTTTAGATGAAAAATACCAATGGAACTCCTCTTCCCTCCCACTTCTGCAGCTTGACTTTGTTGTTGGGACCTTTGTCTTGATGAACTAGAATGCTGCTGCTTCATTTTTCTCATCCAGCTTCATTTGGGAGGAGCTGGGGAAGCATTTAGGTGACAAATTGAGGAAAATGACAATACTGCTAATGTTCCCTCTGCACAAAGGCGGAGCAAAGAACAGCACAGTAGAATGAATATCACAGGCTAAAACTGTGATTTTGGCCAGTACTGGATTTACTTCTTTCTCCTGCTCCTTCCCTCCTTCTGCATTTAGATTTTCTAAGTTGGGATTACCTTCAACTTTGGAGTTGTCTTTATAGGACTGTTGTTTCAGAAAAGGTTTTGGGTCTTAAGAGGCTGAAGATTGGCAGCTCTTTAGGTTCACTTGTTTGCTTTCCAGCCTGGGCCATTAACTTGGGAAAAGAGGTATGAATTCAGGAAAGAACATGCAGGAGTCCCAGTTGTATGGGTGAGTAAGGGCCCCTTTGTTCCAGGGTTCAAGGGAATACCACATTAAGAACTCCAAGATTTTGAAAGAATGCAGCAAACTTGTATGACTGTTTTTCCTTAGTAAATTATTAGAGGTTTTCTATAAAATTGAGATATAGTGTTTTGTAGTAAATGGCATAAATTTAAAGAGTACAGCTTAATGAGTTTATCTGTCTATCTATCTAATCATCTAGCCAACCTCTAGGTATCAAGAAATATAATAAGAAATGTCAAGATTATAGGACATTTCCAGCATTGCAGAAGACTTTCTTTTTTAAAAAATTTATTTATTTATTTATTTTTTCATTTATTCATATGTGCATACAATGTTTGGGTCATTTCTCCTCTCTACCCTTCCTTTCCCCCAGTCCCTCCCTCTCCCCCCAACCCCCTCGCTTCCAAGCAGAAACTGTTTTGCCCTTATCTTTAATTTTGTTGAAGAGAGAGTATACATGTTAATAAGGAGGACCAAGGGTTTTTGCTAGTTGAGGTAAGGATAGCTATACAGGGAGATTCCTAGCATTGCTCCATGTACATATGTGTTACATACTAAATTGATTCTTCTCAAACTAACCTTTTCTCTAGTTCCTAGTCCCCTTCTCCTATTGCTTTAAAGTTTCTGCATTAGTTCCTTTGCATTGAGGACATCAAATGCTATCTTGTTTTTTTGGGTTACTTACCTATCCTCCCTCATACCTCCCTTGTGTGCACTTGCCTTATCATGTGATCAAAGTCCAATCCCCTTGTTGTGTTTGCTCTTGATCTAAAGTCTGCATATGAGGGAGAACATATGATTTTTGGTCTTCTGGGCCTGGCTAACCGTGCTCAGGATGATGTTCTCCAGTTCATCCATTTACTTGCGAATGATAAGATTTCATTCTTGCAAAAGACTTTCTTATGCTACTTCCTATTCAATATTTACCCACTCAGATGTGTCCACTATCCAGATTTCTGTCCTCCACAGACTATTTCACTATTCTTGACCTTTATGTGAATGAAATCACAAAGTTTGTCTTAGTTTGCTATTGGGTTTCTCCCACTTATTATGTCAGAGTCATTCAATTTGTCTTCCAGAACATCCTTTCCTGCCCATATTTTATTAAAAAAATTCAAATATACTGAGCTATTGAAAGAATTGTGCAGTGAACACACACCTACTCACACCCAGATTTCATATTGCTGTCATTTTGTTACACCATCTGTCTGTCAATTCATTTTTTTAGATGCATTTCCAAGTTGCAGACATCACCACCCTGTGTCCTATTCTGCTTTAATATGCACATCTTTCCTTTAATATATTCTTGATTTCTGAAAAGTTCAGTAGATGATTGTGTTAATAAAATCTGTGTATATTTTTGAGAGAAAAAGTGAAAAACCAATGAAATATGGGTGCTTGAATTTAGGACTCCCTGTTGTAACATTTCATAGTTTGGGCTTCAATATTTGTCTCCAGAAGTAGGAGTTGAGGGAGGAAGCAGTCGTGATTTGTAGCTTGTTTCTCTTTGGGTGTTGGAAGACTAATGGGGGCCCTGTAGATCTCACAGAGAGGAAATGGGAGAATTCAGACAGGAGGAAGATGAGATTCACACAGAGAAGAGAAAGGAAGTTTGAGTTGTAGTTTCTGATTTCAGGAAGGAAAAAATAGGGAGGCAGCTTTTTTCATTTAGCTCTTATGCTTTTTATTTATAAGAAACTCTGCTAAAATAGCAGTTGTTTAATCAAAGCATAGGAAATGTGTATATACAGAGTTACTTAGAATGGAATACACTGTCTCAGATTTTTTTATTTTTAAGGTGGGTAGGCAAGGTGGTGAAATACCTCTTAGGGGAGGAGAATGTACAATGTATTTCTGAGATGAAAGAAGGACTGAAAGGGACATTAGAGACTGTTTAGTCTCAGATCAAATTAGTACCTTTTGGGGAGCTTTAAAACCATCTCTGAGATTCTGACCTGACTGAGCTCAGGTGGGGCCTGGATGCTGGTGTTGGTTAAAAGTTTTTCCAGGTGATTCCAATGTGCAGCTGATGGGAGAACTCAGGTCATTTAATCTTTAGGTATCTACCTTTGCTGATACTTTTATTAAAGTTGAGATGTAGGAAGATAAAGTGATACTTGCTGTATATGTCTAGGCTAATCAATGCATAGTTAGGGCTGAAATACAAAGTTAAATTGTTAGTTTCACAATACCACCCAAAGAGGAACCTCTCTATGAGTATTCTAGGCTCAGAGGAATTCTTCCTATAAATGGCTTGTTTTTCTGATGTCAGCAAACAACTGATTTGGAACCTTTATTTCCCTATGAATTGAAATTTTTATATGTAGACTCCATGGGGGCGGATTGTGCAGAATCCTATAATAGCTGAGGTGGTCCATGTTCTTACATTTGTATGAGCTGCTGTCTGTAGTGTATTCTGTGCTACTCTTGTGGCATTAAAAAGAAGCAACACTCTATGGAGAAGACAGTTGATGTGTATTTAGTGCCTGCTTTGAGAGTTTTGAGCTCCACAAAAACTATGTAGTCAGTCACTTGGATCATTTGAGGATTCTTAGCAAGGTGATACTTAAACATATTTTTAAATGTTTGTACTTTAATTCTCAAATTAGTTGTAAGAATATATTATGCACTGAGTTGGCTCAACACATATTTATATGACAAAGATTTGAGATGACTTCAACTAGAAGTCAACTGTATAGTGATCTTTCTAGTCCATTCTTCCTCAAATAGGAATGCATGGGAGTGAGAAATAGAGTCATATGAGGAATGTTAATAAAAGTGGGATGATTCTGAAGTGCTTCCTTATCATTGAGAATGATCTTGTTTTTCCCGAAAGCCAAACTAAGGTGAATGAGTGGGTACCAGTTGGAGTGAACTAATTTTGACTCTTTGTAATAATTATTGCTAATGTTCATTGACACTTGTTATGTGCCATTGCTGAAGATCTTACGTAGTTTATTTCCTTAAATTCTAATGATAACCCTATGAGGTAGAACATCTACAGATAAATGGGGAGACTGAGACTTTGAGAGAAACTTTTAAAAATAACACATTGACAGAGCTGAGACTCAAACCCAGGCTGTTTGATTCCAGAACTTGAGCTTTTCACTACTGTGTTCCACAGAAAAACCTCCCACCACATTTCATTGGCTGCTGAAGGACTTAGCAGGCTCTCTATTCTGTAGTAGGAATTGTATGAGCAGGTGGAAGCTTGTACTACTGAAACTTTAAAAACCTTCCAAACTGTAAGATCAAAAGCTGCATTGGAATTGGACTCTGGTGGGTAAATTTGATCATGCAACCTCACTTGGTAAAGATGATGGATTCTGCAGTCAGGAGACTTAGGTTTAATTCACAGTTCTAGTACCTTCTAGAAGTCTAGCCTTGACTGCTTAGTACCTTTTCAGGTTTCTCTTCCTTCCTTTATGAAACAGAGATAAAAATTTCTACTTTTCATCATTATTGTGGACATTGGAGATGATTATCTATGCATTAAGTACTGTCACCATTATTATTCAGTGTAATATGGCACAGTCTGCAATGTGTGGCCAAGGATGACCATCATAGCCCTGATTGTAGTGATTTGGATAGGGAAAACAGATAAAAAACCAATCTGTTTTCTTTGGAAAGATGCCCTTATTTTGATCAAGCAGAGAGTGTACCACTTGCCATTATCTGTAACTTAAGGGCTTCTCCTTTCAGAAAGGGAACCAATTGTTCTGTAGATTTTATGCCCCCAAATTGCCCTTTAAGTTAGGAAGCTTGTTTATATGTCACATTATTTTTGCCACTTTAGGAAAAACAGAAACCTAACGTGTACCTTAGTTTATTTTTAAAAATATTTATTGGTTTTAAAAAATTTTTTTATTTTATCATTTTCACATGTACTTATACGTGTATACATTGTTTGAGCCACCCCCCCCCCCCCCCACTTTCTGGGCAGAACCTGTTCCACCTTCTTGTTCTCTGATTTTGTTGAAGTAAAAACATAAAAGATAATAAGAAAAACATGGTGGTTTTGGTAGTTTGAGGTAAGGATAGCTCTGCAGGGAGACTTTTTGTGTTGTTTTCATGCATTTGTATATTACAACCCAGATGGGTTCATCTCTACCAGACCTCTTCACTACTTCCTAGTCCCCCTCCCATTGTGGCCTCAGCCAGTTTAAGATTACTGTAATTGTTCCTATACAGTGAGCACATCAACCACATTCAAGTTTTAGGTTTCCTTCCCTTTCCTTATTCCTCCTGTGCATGGTCTCCCCTTACTGTGTGACCCATGTCCAGTAATATTACTGCATTTGTTTTCGGTCTATAGTCTGCATATGAGGGAGAACATGTGATTTTTGGCCTTCTGAGCCTAACTTCACTTAAGATGATGTTCTTCACTTTCATCCATTTACTTGCGAATGACAAAATTTCATTCTTTTTTGTGGCTGAGTAAAATTCCATTGTGTATAAATACCACATTTTCTTAATCCATTCATCAGTAGTGGGGTGTCTTGGCTATTTCCATAGCTTGGCTATTGTGAATAGTGCTGCAATAAACATGGTGTACAGGTGCCTTCATAGTAACTTGACTGACATTCCTTTGGGTACATCCCTAGGAGTGGTATTGCTGGATCATATGGCAGATATATTTTTAGCTTTTTAAAAAGCCCCCATGTTTTCCAAAGTGGTTGTACTAGCTTACATTCTGACCAGCAGTGTATGAGGGTTCCTTTCCCCACCTCATCCTCACCAACATTTGTTTTTGTTGGTGTTCTTGATGGTAGCAATTCTAACAGGAGTGAGGTAGAATTTTAGTGTGGTTTTGATTTGCATTTCCTTTATGGCCAGGGATGGTGAGCATTTTTTCATGTGTCTTTTGGGCATTTGGATTTCTTCCTTTGAAAACGTTCTGTTTAGTTCAGTTGCTCATTTCTTTATTGGGTCATTGATATTTCGGGGAGTTTAGTTTTTTGAGCTCCCTGTATATTCTGGTTATCAGTCCCTTGTCTTATGTATAGATAGCAAGTATTTTCCCCCACCCTGTGGGTGGCCTCTTCAACTTAGAGACCATTTCTTTTGTTGTGCAGAAGTTCATTAATTTCATGTAGTTCCATTTGTCAATCCTTTCTCTTAGTTGCTTAGCTGCTTGAGTTCTACTGAGGAAGTCTATTGCTTCAAGTGTATTCCCTGCTCTTTCCTGTGCTAGCTTCAAGGTTCCAAGTCTGATATTAAGGTCCTTAGTCCACTTTGAGTTGATACTGGTACAGGGTTATAGGCATGGATCTAATTTCAATTTTCTGCAGGCAGATAACCACTTTTCCCAGAAACATTTGTTGAAGAGGCTATCTTTTCTCCATCACATAGTTTTTGGCACCTTTGTCGAAGATTGAATATAGTTGCATAGATTCATATCTGGGTCATCTATTCTGTTCCACTGGTCTTCATATTTGTTTTTGTGTTAGTACCATGCTGTTTTTATTGCTATGGCTCTGTAGTATAGTTCGAAGTCAGAGATTTTGGTATCTCCAGCATTGCTCTTTTTTTCTCAGTATTGCCTTGGCTATTCATGTCTTTTGTATTTCCAGATGAACTTTAGGGTAGATTTTTCAATCTCTGTGATGAATGTCATTGGGATTTTGATGGGAATTGCATTGAACATGTAGATAGCTTTTGGAAGTATATCCATTTTTATTATGTTGATTCTGCCTATCCATGAGCATGGGAGATCTTTCTACCTTCTGTAGTCTTCTTCTATCTCTTTCTTCAATGGTTTGTATTCTCCTTGTAGAGGTCATTTACATTTTTTGTTAAGTTTATTCCTAATATTTGATTTTTTTGAGGGTATTGTAAGTGGAATTGTTTTCCTGTTTTCTTTCTCAATCTGTTCATTATTGGTGTATAGAAAGGCTACTGATTTTTGTAAGTTGATTTTGCAACCTGCTATTTTGCTGAAGCTGTTTATGGTGTCTAGGAGTTTTTGGGTAGATGCACCTTAGTTTAGATTATAAACATTTGACAACTTGTTTAAAATGTTCTGTGACCTAGAAAGACAAGTACTGTATGTTGTCACTTACATGTGAAGCTAAAATGTTGGTCTTAAAAAAGGAGATAATACAAGAGTAATTACTAGAGCCTGGGAAGAGTATGGGAGACAGAGGGATAGAAAGAGGATGGTTAGAGGGATATAATTAACACCAACATTGAGTATTTCAAAATAGCTATTAGAGAGAATCCTCAGGATTCTCAACACAAAGAAATTATAAATGTTTAAGATAATAGATATGTCAGTTGCCCAGATGGATCATTAAACATTGTTTATGTACATTAAAATGTCACACTTCATAAATATGTATAATTACTATGTGTCAGTTAAAAAATAAAATATATTAAAATAAGGTAAAATATTCTGTGTATAGATATTGACCAGGCCTCCTACTTTATAGTTGTAAATGAGGACCTTTCCAGTTATGCTGGGGAAAAGAGGTTACTCAAAGCATAATTAATGCAGTTTATACCACTGTTTTAAAAGAAGCTTAGCATGAATTTTTAATAAGGTTATATTAAATTAGATAATTTTTCTTACATACTATATGCTATATAATTACAGAAGAATTGCTAGCCCTTCTACCAATGGTGATTAATTAAAAAAAAATTAATTATATATATATATAATGTTTTTATTAGTATATGATAGTTGTACAGGGGCTTTCATTGTGACATTTCCATATACACATACCAGGTACCCCAGTTTGTTGCATTCTCTTCACTATTCTCTCAAGGGTGACATATATATATATATATTTTTTTATTCATATGTGCATACAATGTTTGGGTCATTTCTCCCTCCTTCCCATACCCCCTCCCTTATCACCCACCCCACCCCCTCCCTCTCCCCCCATCCCCTCGTTACCTGGTAGAAACTATTTTGCCCTTATCTCTAATTTTGTTGAAGAGAGAGTATAAGCAATAATAGGAAGGAACAAGGGTTTTTCCTAGTTGAAATAAGGATAGCTATATAGGGAGTTGACTCACATTGATTTCCTGTGCATGTGTGTTACCTTCTAGGTTAATTCTTTTTGATCTAACCTTTTCTCTAGTTCCTGGTCCCCGTCTCCTATTGGCCTCAGTTGCTTTAAAGTATCTGTTTTAGTTTCTCTGTGTTGAGGGCAACAAATGCTATCTAGTTTTTTAGGTGTCTTACCTATTCTCATACCTTCCTTGTGTGCTCTTGCTTTATCATGTGATCAAAGTTCAATCCCCTTGTTGTGTTTGCCTCAAGGGTGATATATTTTTTTGAAGGAATTCCTTTATCTATTGAATGTTCCTAATTCTAGGACTCACCTGAGAAGCTTTTAAAGAAAAGAAAGTAATTTTATTGGGTTTTTGAGAAGAGTTTAAATGTTCAACTCTCTGCTTTAGAATACCTCAAATATTAGTTAAGGATTTATTTACAAAAATAAAGCTTACTGGTGAATAGGAAGAAATAGGGGACAATTGGACTGGGGAGGAAGAATCACAAAGTGAAAACAGCAGAAGACAGTCAGAGGTGGATAAGAGAATGTTCTTAAGAAAAAGAGACCAGGATGTAGAAAGAGAAGTAAGAAAGAGACCGATTAATGGAGAGAACATGGTGGGCTTGAAGGTGGGTGTGCATATGATTTGGTAAACCTGGATTAAAACTTATTCAGTTCTTAAATGTGCTGTTAATTTTCCTAAGTCATACTGATTTGGGAAGAAATTCAGTTCTAGCTGTATCTATCCCTTGCAACCTATTAAACATGGCCTAAATCTTGAGGGCTGCTCCACATGGACATTCTTCCATTCCCTAACTCTCCTGAACTTGCTTCCCGTGGGTGGCCTCAGTTCCCTTCTGTACCCTGGTTGTATCTTGGGATGACCCACACAGCTCTGCTCCATCCTCTCCTCACCTGTTCTCTATGTTTTGTTGACTTTGCTGCCTCCACTGTCTAATAGATGCCAGACATTCGATTCTGCCCAGCTTGATTGGCCTTGTAGAGGGTAGGAAAGAGGATGATCCCATGAATGAGGGTAGTGTGGCAGGAAGGAGGGAAAGAAGCCATAAGGAATGTTTACTCTGTTTGGCAGTTGTCTTAGTCCCAGAGTTTGATATTGGTGCCTTTTTACAAGAGAATTGATATTTTTCTCCCATACTTAAATGAGAGAATATTTTAATGTAATCATTCATATTTAATAATTAAAATATTTTAAATATTTCTTCTTAGGATTTCTCAGGAATGAGATGACTTCATCATGCTTAGGTAGCATTTATCTGCCTTTCTTCTCTACCTTACTTTACTTATTTATTTTTAAATTTTTTTACTGTTGTGTTGGGTTGGGTACATTGTGGCATTTATAAAAGTTCTTACAATGTATCAACTGTCATACTTGAATTACAAGGTACTCTTATATAGCCTCTGAGTGAATGACATCACACCCAAATTACTTCTTTTCAGCCCTGGGCTTAATCTACGACCAGACAGTGGAAACTATAAATGTGATTTGGTGCTATAGGAAGGAGGTAACATAGATTGGGATTTAAAGAATGAGATATGTGGTTTAAAAGAATAGGAGTTAAGAATGGGGAATCTTAGGGCTGAAGGAACAGTTGGATATAAAACATGGAGGCATAAAAGTATACATCTTGTGTAGGAAGTTTTCCTGAAGAGACTAAATTTGTCTTTGCCAATTTGCTTGTGTCCTTAAATTTCTTCTTTATCCTGATGAAAAATACTTCTTTGTGAAAATATGTTTAAATAAGACTAGTAGGGCAAGGATCCTTCAATCTTATTTTTAATTCTTGATTTGATCTGTAGGTAAGAGTGGCAAATGAAATTGGGTTTAACTACATTAATTCTTTCAGTTTAGAAATAAAGGTAAGTAATGACGCCACACTGTGAATCAATACCTCAGAGTGGAGATGAGGATTGGTGAGCGACAGTACAAGGTAATTTTTATTGAGGAGAATTATGGCTAATAAAGGATATTTGATTTTAGTTATGTCTTAATTCTTCATGTGCCAAATTAAAGTTCCAGGCTAAGAAATTAATTTCATATCCTGATGATTTCCCCAAAGTATCAATCATTATACAGTAATTCTCTTAAAGCCTAGTGATGTAAAACTACAAGTCATCCAAATTCTGCATATTAAAATCTGGTTGTATTTCTTTGCTGTCTTTTATTACTTCTCATCTTTTTCTCTTGCTTATCTAATATTTTACTGCTAAATGAAAGAAATGAATAGACATCTTGTCTTTACATTTCATGGAACGGTCAATTAAAATGCTTGTAAAAAACTTGTTGCAACCCTTGTCTAGGCTTGGGACAGCTTAAAATATGTTCCTCTGGGTTACTACTTGACAGTAATAAGATATTTCTCTGGTTATGAATGATCTATAGTCATATATTTTATATAAATATTTGATATTTATATGCAATATATAAGGACCACAAATAACCACTGTTAATGTTTTGGGCATATTTTCTTTCAGGTTTTTTTTTCTGCACCTCTTCAGGTATCATTGATTTAGGTTTTAGCTGTACTTGTGGTCACAATATCTTTATTTATTTGTTGGTTTATTTATTTATTTATTTTAAGATAGGGTCTCTCTATGTAGCCCAGGCTGGTCTGGAGCTCACTATGTAGTCCAGGTTGGCCTTTAAATTGATCTTCCTGCTTCTGCTTCCTGAATGCTTGGCTTATATGCATGTGCCACTGACCTGGCATGATATTTTTTTGCCTCCTTGCAGTCTGTGGATCATACCCAAAGTCTTGTGCATGCTAGTCAAACACTGTTCCACTGAGCTACATCCCCAGAGAGACCTCTTTATTTTTTATATGTTTACTTTTCATTATTTTTATAACCACTCATTATACTATTTAACTTATTTCATAGGCATACTATTTTTAGTTGCATAATAAATGCTGGCTTTTAATCTGACTATTTTTTCCCTGGATTTATTGAGATAAAAAGCAAATAAAAATTATGTAAATTCAGGATGTAAAAAATAATTTGATATACCTATACATTGTGTGATGATTACCACAACCAAATTAATCAATTAATTAATCATTACATATAGTTACCCATTTTGTGTGTATGTGTGTGCATGTATGTGTGAACACTGAGATCCACTCTCTCCAAAAATTTCACTTAAAATAGTTTAATTATAGTGAACCATGTTGTGCATTAGGTCTCCAGACCTGACCTGTTGATAACTAAAAAATTTTACTCTTTGACCAACATTTCTCCTTTCTTCCTCATTCTATGCCCTTGGTGATCACTGTTTTACTCTCTGATTCTATGAGTTTGAGCCTTTTAGATTACACATATAAGTGAGATCACACACTATTTGTCTTTTTATGTCTGGCTCATTTCACTTAGCATAATTCTTCTCAGTTCATCCTTGTTATACCAAATGGAAGTATTTCTTCCTTTACTATGGCCAAATAATATTTCACTGTGCATATACACCACATTTTCTATTTTCTTTTTTGATAGAGTAGCACCACAATCATACAATAGCAAAACCTATGTTTTAAAAAAAACTAATGTGATTATGTTCCTTTTGACTAGTTGGAATTTCAAAATTAGCATATATTAATAGTACAAGGGAATTTCATCGTGAAAATTTCAGTGATATATACAGTGTACTCTGAACAAGTTCAGCCCCTCTATTAGATTCCTTTAACCTCCATCCATCCTCACTTTTACAACCTGTTTATTGTTGATATATAGAAAAAGTACTAATGTTTATGTGTTAATTTTATATCCTGCTACATTGCTGAAAGTGTTTATCAGATTTGGGAGTTTTTGGTGGTAGACTCTTTAGGGTTTTTCAAGTCTTAGGTAATATCATCTGCAAATAGGGATAATTTGACTTCTTCCTTCCCTATTTGAATTCTTTTTGTTTCTTTCTTCTGTCTTAATTCTCTGGTTAGGAATTTCAGCACTATATTGAAAGAGTGGGAAGAGTGGACATTGTCTCATTCGTGACTTTAGAGTAAATGATTTCTGTTTTTCCCCATTTGGTATGATGTTGGCCATATATTTGTCATATATAACCTTAATTATGTTGATATATGTTCCTTTATTCAATTTCTTCAGAGATTTTATTATGAAAGGATGCTGAATTTTGTAAAAGGCCTTTCCTCCATGTATTGAGATGATCATGTGACTTTTGTTCTTGATTCTGTTGATGCTGTATTACATTTACATATGTTGGACCATTCTTGCATCTCTGGAATGAAACCAACCAAAGATGATGGTGTACAATCTTATGAATGTGTTGTTGAATTGTTTGCAAGCCTTTTATTGAGATTTTTTCATCTATGTTCATCAAGAAAATTAGTCTATAATTTTCTTTGTTTGTGTCCTTATTGGGTTTTGACTTCATAGAATGAATTTGGTTATGTTCCTTCCCTTTCTATTTTATTAAGTACTTTGAAGAGCATTGATGCTAGTTCTTTTTTAAAGGTCTGGTAGAGTTTAGCAGTGAATTTATTGGGTCCTGGGATTTTCTTTGTTGGGAGACTGTTTGTTACAGCTTCAATCTCATTGCTTGTTACAAATCTGTTTAAATGGTTATACCCTCTTGGTTAAATTTTGGTAGGTCAAATGCATCTAAAAATTGTCCATATCTTCTAGATTTTCCAGTTTATTAGAATATAAGTTTTCAAAATATTACCTAATGGTCCTTTGGATTTTACTGATATTTGTTGTGATATTCCTTTTTTCATCTCTAATTTTATGAATTTGGGTCTTTTCTGCCCTGTTTTGGTCAGTTTGGTTAAGGGTTTATCAATCTTATTTAACTTTTCAAAGAACCAATTTTTTGTTTAATTGATTATTTTTGGTGGTACTGGAGTTTGAACTCAGGGCCTCATGCTTGCTAGGCAGCCACTGTACTACTTGAGCAATTTTGCTAGCCCTTTTTTGTGCTGGGTATTTTTGAGATAGGGTCTTGTGCACTGTTTGAACTGTGATTTGGCTTTAAACTGTGATTCTCCTGATCTCTGCCTCCTGAGTAGCTGGGATTATAGGAGTGAGCCCCTGGCTCCTGGTTTCATTGATTCTCGTATTGTTTTCTTAGTCTTTATTTCATTAATTCTACCCTAATCTTTACTATTTCTATCCACATGCTAATTTGGGGTTTGACTTGTTCTTGTTTTTCTAGGAGCTTGAGGTGTACCATTAGGCTATTTATGTAAGATCTGTTTTCTTGATGTAGGTGCTCATTGCTATAAACTTTACTCTTAGTACTGTCTTTGCTGTATCCCAGAGGTTCTGGTATGTTGTGTTTTTCATTTTTAATAGATCAGGAATTTTTTGATTCCTCCCCTAGTTCTTCAATGACCCACTGCCTATTCATCTATGTTCTGCCTCAATGTGTTTGAATATTTTCTGTAGTTTATTTCATTGATTTTGAGTTTTATTCCATTGTGTTCTGATAGAATACATGGGATAATTTCAATTTCCTTATGTTTGTTAAGACTTGCTTTATATCCTAAAATATAACCTATTTTGGAGAAAATTCTGTGAATTGCTGAGAAAAAAGTGTATTACTATCACAATGAATCCCCCCGTGCAATGAATATATCATAATAAAAAAATTAAAAAGAGAAGATTACACACAAAAAAAGAAAGTGTATTGTGCAGCTGCTGAACAAAATACTTAGCAGATTTCTGTTAAGCCCATTTGATCTATAGTAGCAATTGATTCTGAAGGATTTGTTGATTTTTTTCTCTGGACAACCCATCTAGTAGTTAAAGTGGGGTATTGAAGTCTTCCACTAGCATTGTGTTGGGTTCTGTTTGTGTCTTGTAAGTTAGTAGTGGTTGTTCAATGAAATTTGGTGCACTGTTTGATAAGTGTATGTTAATACTTGTCATCTCCACTTTATTAATATGAAGTGACGTTTGTCTCATCTGACTCATTTTGGCTTGAGGTCTGTTTTACCAGATATGAGTATAGCTATGCATGCTTGCTTTTGGTGTCCATTTGCTTGGAAAACCTTTTTCCATCCTTTCACCATAGCTGTTATTTGTCTTAGTTAGTGAAATGCATTACTTGTAGGCAACAAATGGCTAGTTCTTGCTTTTTAATCCAACCTGTTATTCCATGTCTTTTGAATGGAGAATTGAGACCACTAACATTCAGTGTTAATATCTCTTTCAGTGTTAAAAATTGTAGTATTTCTTGCCATTTTATTGTTTTTGTGATGTTTTCTTCTTTCTTAATATACTCACCCAGTGGGATTTATTCTTTCTTGTACTTTCCTGATTGCATTTTTTTTTTTTTGCAGCACTGGGGCTTGAGCTCAGACTCTAAACCTTGAGCCACTCCACCAGCCCTTTTTTTGTGATGGTTTTTTTTTTCAAGATATGGTCTCTTGAACTGTTTGCCTGGGTTGGCTTCGAACTGTAATCCTCCTGATCTCTGCCTTCTGAGTAGCTAGGATTACAGAAGTGAGCCACTAGCACCCAGCTATGTTCCTCTTCTTTGTCTAGGATTCCTTTGTGTCTTCTGCAGTGGTCAATAATTCCTTTAGTGCTTTTTATCATGGAAGATTTTTATTTCCTCTTCAATTATGAAGGATAGCTGTATTGGATACATTAATCTAGGTTGACAGTTATTTTATTTCAGGGCTTGGAACATATCATTCTGTGCCCTCCTTACTTTTAGGGTTTCTGTTGAAAAATCTGCTGTTATTCTGATGGGTTTGCCTTTATATGCAACTTGTTGCTTCTCTCTTGCAGCTTTCAATATTCTTTCTTTGTTCTGTTATATATAGTGTTTTAACCATACTATGTCTAGTCACCTTGCCCTCTGGTCTCCATGTTTATAGACACTGTTCATCAGTTCTCTTTGGGCAAGTGTAGACTGTGGAAGTTTTGTGATTCACATGGTCTGGACTCTGTGCCCTTCTTCCTGACTGTCAGTAAACACACTCTAGTGGTGGACTTCAGTGCTTTCAATTGCCTCTCCGTATTCAACAATTTACCTCCTTGTGGGGTTTAGGGGGAGGCTGTGGGTATTATGTGATTCAGTGGATCTGGGTGCAGAGCTCTGACCCACCTTGCAGTCAACACCTGTTGTTAGGAGGAAGATCCTGGAGGCAGAAAACTAAGCAAAAAAAGCTCAGGTTCTTTGTTTTTGCCTGACCCTCAAGCAATGGGACTTGATCCATGGAAGGGTAGAGCCTCTAACCACCATGGTGCCCTACATTGCCAGCAGAGTTTTCCACTGCTTGAACTTCTCTGCATGACCATGTCAGACTCTCTCTTTCTCTTCAAGTACCTATTGTGGTCATCTTGCACTCAGATTCTGTGGCAGTGTCCCAAGACTCCCTGAGCTGCAAGTGTTCTATGTTTTCAGACTTCCAGAGTATCTCAGCCACAAGCAATAGATCCTTTCTCTAGTAGGTGCCTTGATACTGCCCTCTGAGATGAGGGGAGTGACAGAATGTCTTTCTTCACTGAGTCTAGCCTTCCACATGGGAGCAGTCACCATCTCACAAATCCCTGTACCAGGTTTAAGGTTTAGAGGCAGTGTGAGCTTATGCTGCAGTTACAGTTGTCAGCTTGGCACCAGGGCTGTTTGACTTACTTTGTGATGGCATCTTATGCTTCTCCTTCTGGGAAGCTGGGGATAGGCTTGGGACTGTTTTCTTCTTTTCTTCATTGCCTCAGTTTCTCTGTGCTTTTCTGTTGTCCTGCTACTTCTTTCATGATTCCTGATGCCTTTCTCTCTTCCTCTCTTTGGAATGTAGTCTCTCCAGTGATACCTTACTCTCTCATTCACAGAGCCAACATGGTGGATACCTCAAATCTGCCATCTTGCTCTACTTCTCCACATTTTCTTTATCCATTGATGAACACTTAGTCTGCTTCCATATCTTCACTATTATGAATAATGCTGTAATGAACATGAGATGCAGAGGTCTCTTCAAGATGCTGATTTTGTTTCCTTTGGATATAAATAACATAAGAAATGGGATTGTTGTATTATTTGGTAGTTCTAATTGTATTCTTAAAATTTAATTTACATTTCTACCAATCATATATAATGGTTTTCTTTTTTTCCACATTCTCACCAACATAGGGGGAAGCTCCTTGATGTCCTGGCAATGATTTTTTGGATGGGATGCCAAAATCAGAAGGCAATAAAAGCAAAAATAAATAATAGGGACCATGTAAAGCAAAAAAGCTTTTACACAACAAAGGCAAAAACAGAATGGGAGAAAATGTTTGCAAACTATATATTTGATGAAATGTTAATAACTGAAATATATAAAGACATTAAGAGAACTCAATAGAAATACATAAATAAATAATCCTGAGCGAGTGTGCATCCTTTCTTATTCCTGGAAAGACTGGACTGCCTCCAGGACCTTGGTCATTAGAACTGTGGAGTACCAGAGAGAAGAGAGACAGTAGACCCTTGTCACCAGAAAACTTCCAGAGAGCTGTCACACTTGTTGCCACTGTCAAGAGCTGAGGATCCTAACATCTGAGGCCTGAGAGTTGAAACACTTGCCCCTGCTGTCAGGGACTGGGGATTCCAACATACAAGCATGAAGAACTGTAAAACTGGCTATAGGGCTAAGGGTTCCAGCACCCAGAGCACAAACTAGAGCTATAACACTAGAGGGCATCACCTACTGCTGCTTGCTACTGTCATTGTCTACTGAAGATTATAAAAACCACTAAGAGCCATGAATAGCTTCCCCTCATGTATCCATGATTCCTATTTGGGTAGAGCAAAAGGACACCAGCCAGCTGATTGGTAATAAGAGGGGCTGGAGCCAAGTTCCAGGACCATTTTTGGGTTTGCTATAGGATTAAGACAGACAAATCATGGACTAATGTGATTCCCAGTAGACCTCTGAGAGTGCCTGGCTACTCTCAGATCCAAACTGAGAGGGGTTTGAGCGATGTCATAGGGTCATTTTAGGGTTCACTGCTGGGATCAAGAACTATAGACTTATTGCCTGTGACACAGGTGTGTGAACCCCTCCTCCCTTTCTGGGTTCCTTGACAGGTGGTTCTGGTGGCAGGACCAAGGCCAAATGAGGCTGTAGCTGGATTTATAGTGAGATGAGCCTATCCTGAATCTGCCTGTACTACAGTTATCAGTTCTGTCACTTGGATATGGGCCTGTCCTTTCAAAACAGCCCTTGTAGGTGTTGGGTGCTATCGGGGTTTCTCAAACTCTTCCCTGGGTCTTAAAGCTCCCACAATGGTACTTTTGTCCAAAGATGGCTGCCAAATTCTTATTGCTGTGGTAGTATTTGAGCAGGGGACTTCCTATTCTGCCATGTTGCTGTTATCCCTGTTAATATGTGCTATGACTGACCTAGAGCAACACTGATTTTCCATAACATGGAAGACACCATTATCTTTTAAAGATTCAAAGGCCTGAATTATTATTTCTATAACAGAATTTTTGCATGATGCATTTTCTTTAAATTGATGCATAAAACTACTCTGTATCTCATATCCGTACAAAGATAGGAAAATTTCAAGTGAATTATTAAACTTTTTCTTTCAAGGTTTTCATTATTTTTTTCTTTAGAATGTTATGGTTAAAAATGTAATCTTTGATCCCTCATTGAATGACACCAATCCATCCAATAATAGCTCAGTAAAGAATGTGGTTTAAAGTAGTTTCTATTTCTGCAAACAGAGAAGAAACAGAGAACAGCTCTGCATCAAGTCGCACAGCAATTTAAAGCAAGTTTCTCTTCATATTGTCATCATATTCCCTATTATTTGAAAATCTGAGGCACATTTCAGGTTCAGAATCGTGGAGTTTCTATAATAAGCTAATGATTGCTTCTTGTTTGTTTAACCTGAACTTTAAACAAGTGCACTTCCTTTTTTTTTGTTAAAAGAAGACTTAACTCCTTGTAATATTGATGGGCTTTTATTATTTTTGAAAAAGATCTGTTTTGTTCCACATTTAATTTTGACAGCTGTAATGATGTGACTAGCATTATTGATTATTTCATCAAATTGTTAAATGTTATTGCTGCAAATTTGATAGTTTAAACACTGCGACTACTACAGTTGATTCAGAAAAATTTGTGGAATCACAATTTTAATTGGGCCATCTGTCTTATTCCATTTTTACTTCAGATTTCACTTGCTCTGCTCTTAAACTACTTGAATCAGTAGATCAAGAGAACATAAGTATATTTCCAATCTACAGTGATTATACTCCCCAATATAGATTTTTAGTTAGAAAAAGAGAGAATTCTAGGTTTCTTTTATATATCCCTCTCATTGCTTTTTAGCTCCACAAAGGTTCTGTTTTGTCCAGGTGGTTGTTTTGAAGCACATTTTGCTTTCAGAATCTCGTGAAATATTTACAGATATGAATCCACAGCCAACACTAGGTAAACAGCACCTGCAGATCTTAGACTTTGTCTAAATTTGGAAGACAGAACTGAGAACTGGTAGTTTGTATAGTTCTAGGGAGTATGACTTTTGGAGAGAATTTTGAAATTTGAAGTAAAAGCTGGAATCACATTTGTAACCGAATTGCTAGAATTTTTCTTATGTAGCATGTTTTATTATAGTTAGGATTGTTTTTTAAATTTAACTTGTCAGGTTGCCAAACTTTTTAGTAATTAAGAGATTTCATAAATGTTATAACTTTCAAATCTAAACCTTTAAGTTAACTTGGGGATTAAAGTAAAGTCCCCTGTACTAATTAAATGCCCAGCAGTGTCAGTCTTTGTTTTATCCTCTATCCAGCCTTATGCTGGTAAATGTTTAACAACTAGCAGACCAAAAATGAGTAAATAAAGAAAACCCATGATTGTCAGCTTTTGCTGATTTCCATGCAAGTACATCCTTCATGGCCTATCTCAAGGATCAAAAATTTAACTGCTAGATTTAAAAATTTCTGAAAAATTAATAATTGTCTGTCATGAGCTGGTGCTATGGTTAGAATGATGGTGTCCCCTCCAAAATTAATGTTGAAACTTAATCTCCAATCCAATAGTATTAAGAAGTGTGACCTCTGTGAGGGGATGAAGAGGGCTCCTCTTTCACCAATAGGATTGACATTCTTATAATAGGGCTTAAGGCTTAAGGGAGTGCTCTCTTGCCCTTTTGTATGTGAGGAGACAGTGTTCCTCCCTTCTGCAGAGTGCCACAACAACTTGCCACCTTGGAAGTGGAGACCAGCCCCTCAATAGACACCAAAGATTAGCACACTGATCTTCAACTTCCCAACTTCCAGAACCTGAGATGTACATTTCTACTATTTATCCATCACCCAGTTTGTGGCATTTTGTTATACTATCACAGATTAAGACAATTGTTATAAATCTGCTACAGCAAACCACTGCCCATAACTGCATTCTCTCTCTGATACATCTCATATATTTACAATTCAAGAATTTCCATCTTTGAGTGAATATGATGGAAATATTATATACTAATGTATGAAAATGGGAAAATGATACATATTCAAACTATTCCAGAATTGAGGAGGGGGGGATAAAAGAGAATGATGGAAGCGGTGAATTCAACTATGATATATTGTAAGAACTTAAAAAAAAATCAAAGTGTTCCCCCAGTACAACAATAATATGATAATAAAAATAAATAACTAATAAAACATAAAAAATTAAGAGCAAAACAAAAAGAATTTCCATCTTTATTTGCGTATATCTTGATGTTTCCTCCATATTGTTACTTCATTTCATTCATAGGAAAGCTGAAATTTTAATAAGGTTCTCTCTCTTCTGCTTTTCATATGATAAAATTGCCAATAGCAATGCATGCAAATAGTTTAGAATGGCTCCTTTGCATTGAGAGCAAGGAATCCTACTATGTGGAGAAAAAAAGTTATTTATCCATCCCCTATCTCCCTCATCAAAAGAAGCAAATGAAAATGTATGTGTGTGAGAGAGAAAGGGGAGAGGAATGTTAATATAAGATAACATTTAGTCTGGTGATGGTTATTGTCTCTTCATTGAGTTTATGTAAACTTCTTAAGTGTAGATATTTTATATTCTGTATATAGTAGGTTTTTGAAAAAGTTTGCTGGAGGAATGAGAAGGGTGCTTGTCTAGCCTGAAGACAGTCACTTAAGCTCTTCTAGAAGTTGCATGAACTCTCTGAGGTTTTAGTGAGAAGCTCTAAACTAGTGAAGTAGAGTAAGAGAAAGGAAATGAAGGAAGATGGTTTTGTTGGCCCTTAACTGTCCTGCTATCTTCCACTGCTATTGTAACAAGTACATCTCCAGGAGTTTGGGGGTTCCACCCTCAACTGTGAATAATCTGACCATAGTCAGCAAAGCAGTTGGTGGGTAACAAGTGTTGGTATTTGGTCAATGCTAATTAGGTCAGCTGTCCAGAGGGAATGAAGACTACCCAAGATTTTAGTTTCCATTGTCTCTGCTTTAATATGTCATTTATTTACAACATTTGGAAAATTGTGACTTAATTCACCTGGGAAAATGATTGTATTACAATTATTTCTCCAAGAACGTAAGGGATTTTGGTGATAATCAAAGCCCTGCCTAACTTTCAAAATAGTGTGACATATAAACTCAGTTATATTCTCTTAGGAAGGCATAAAAGATTCCTGGGAATATATGTAACTCAGGCATTTGCTGAAGTTGCACTTTCACTCTTATTTTTTGGACATTCATGTTAAAAAAGGTAGATTTTTGGGTCCATGTAGTATAATTTGGATAACTTGAAGTTATGCTATATTGGCATGAAAAAATTTAGAAACTGTTATTATTTTCTTATTTCCAGTAACAGTATCATATGCCATCAGAATTGGATTGATTCTTCATTACTGAAATATGGAAATAGTGTTTGTTAATTTCTTCATTCTTCAGGCATGATTATAGAGTCATCCACTTAAGCCAAGGCAAAAGTATTCTAGTTAAGTCTGGGGAATTAATTAGGCAGGTTGAATTGTGACCTACTTAGTAAAGTTTGGAAACAGATGGAACTTGATCAGAAAGGGAGACTAAAATCATCAATGAGTACATAATATGCATAAGCTTAGATAAGTTTTACATATTTAAAACTCACAGGAAAGTGAATGACATAAGAGTGAAGCAGTTTGTAGCTGAGCTTAACTACATCACAAGTGCGTTTTCCGTCACTCAGTGGGAAATGGATAAGCCCTTGGTTAATTTTAAGTTTAAAAGGTTATGAGCATTAAAAACACATACAAACATTAGAATGTTGCCTGGACCCTTCCACAAAATGATGGTGATCAGGTATGCCATCTTTTTGAGGAGTCTACAATTGAGGACTCAGGGTAGAGTTTTTCATTTCCTTCTCAGCCAGCCATTCCCAAATCCATTTTATTTTGCCTCTGGCATTTTTTGTGAAGATTGCCTGTATGGCAAGTAGCATTGCTGAGATTTAAATGCCAAGACACTAAATATCTGTGTAACACTGTTAGTGAGGATTTAAATATTTACCTCAAATTAACTATAGAACTTAATGGATTTTCATAGTGGAAACAGACCGTTCTGTATCGGATAACCATTTCATAGGCAGGCTGGCCCTTTTCCTTAGGTGGTATTAGGGTTAAGAACAATTTCAAATACTATTTTGTTGAAAGTTTAGAATATTTAAAATAATGGATTCACAAAATACGGCATCTGAAACATGTTGAAAGATGTGAAAGTAATGCTTTTTTCCGTGCTAACAATTTTTCCTGTAACAATTTTTGAAGTTACTGTAAGTCAACAACGAAATCTTAAAGTCAGTTTTTCTCCACAGGTATGTTTTAGTGAACATGTAGCCAACGTTAACTAGATTGTGACTGGTAAATTAAGTGCTTTTGTACGTATTTAAAGTTCACTTGCCCATGACCAGTCCTCAAAACTTAAGAGACTCTCAGGGGACTAATAGGTTAGTATTTGGTTATGGAGTCTTCAAGTAAAGCACTTTGTGTTGTCTGCTTTTAAAGTATCCCAGAGTTTTAGACTTAAAGCATAAAGAGTTATATTAATAACAGTTACATTTTCTATGTTAGTATATGTGTGCTACCTGTTTCATGAGGGATGTTTAACACACCTCCAAGTCAGTTCTATGCATAACCATTCACCAAATACTGCTGCTGTGGTTTCTTAGGAACCGTCTCTGCTGTGCTACGATGCAATATCTCGCTGCTTCACAAAAAGCTTATAAGGAGTTAGAATGTGTGTGTGTATCATTAGTACCTCTGTATAACACAATGTAAAATTAAAGATGAGGAATGTGCATAAATGATCAGTGTTTTTGTTTTAAAATTGGTCAGTACTATCAGTACTATGAAGCTTCTGTGGTTTGTATGTTTTAACTTTCACTTTAAAATGCACACAATAAATTAAACCGAAAACAAAACAAACAAAAAAGAGTGAAGCAGGGGGACTATTTGGAGGGGCACCAACCAGGGGGAAAGTGAAATGAGAGGACAAAGGAAGATGAATATGATCAAAGCAATGTATGAAAATAGAATAATGAAACACATTAAAACTGTTTAAAAAAGGCGGGGAGGGACACAAGAGTAATAGAGGGGTGAATTCCCTTTCTAATTATGATTTGTCTATTTTCTCCTTAGGGTTCTTTCAGCGTTCCCTCCATTTATTTTGAAGCATCATTATTGGGTACATAAGTGTTTATTATGGTCTTTTGATGAGTTGACCTCTTTATCATTATGAAAAGATACTCTTTAGCCCTAGAAATATTTTTTAAATTAAAAAATTGATTTATCATACATTAATAATAGGAGAAGATTTCATTGTGACAATTCCAAACATGTGTCCAGGGTACCTTGAACAAGTTCATCCCTTCAATTATATTCCCATTCCCATTCTCCCTCTTCTCCACTTCCTTCAAACAGTGTTTGGTGGGTTTCATGGTGCTGTCCTCATATGTATATATACAGCCTATTTCCATCCTCTTTATCCTTCAGTATCATTTTCTTTCTCGCTGCCCCCCTATTGATTACCCCCAACAGTCCCCCATATACATTCATGTCTACTAACTAGACTTCAGATTTATTTCAATTTCATTAGTTTTTCTGTTAATGCCATTTTCTGTGATTGGAGTTAACCCAAAGTAACACACTACACTTGTCATGTCTTCTATGTCTCCTCATCTGTGACAATTTCTCAGTCTTCCCTGTTTTTATGTCATTGACATTTTTGAGGAATATTGTTCAAGTATTTTGTAGAATATCCCACAATTGGATTTTGTATAACATTTTTTATTAGTAGTAAGTAGACTGGAGTTATGGGTTTTTGGAAAACTTCCAAAGAAGAGAAATGCCCTTCTTATCAGATCATATCAGAGGGTACACAATAGTCAGATGTCCCATCACTAGTGATTATAACTTTCCTCATTTTCTTAAGGAAGTATTTGTCAGGTTTCTCCATTGTAAAGTTACTGTTTGCCCTTTCCTTATTCTATTTTTTGAAATGGAATAAATATGGCTCACTTTGAAGTAAGGGCATGTGTGTATTAATCTCTACTATTTGAAGGTAATATAGACATTTATTATTTGAAATTCTTTTAAAATTTTATATTTGGGGTTACTTTTTATTTTAAGTTTTTTTCATTTTTATTAGGATATATTCGTTGTACGGGGGGGAGTCATTGTAACAATTCCAAATAGGCTTACATTTTATATTGATTAGAGTGCCCCCCCCATTTCCCCACCTCAACCCCTCCCTGCCTCACCTGAAGCAATCGCAAGAGGTTTCCTTGTTCTATTTTTTGTATATATGTAAACCCATCAACTATATTCCTTTACCTTCATCTCCTCTATTCACCCTCTCTCATACCACAAGTATCCTCCACCCACCCCTACACACACTATAGGAATTCTTCTATAAGGAAGATTTGTCTGTTTACATTGATATATATTCACATATATTACTTAATACTTTGGGTTATAATACAGCAGTATATTATTTTATTATCCAAAATTTCCTTGCCTTAACTCTTGGTAGTTTTTCAGGTTGACTCCTGTGTTCCTTTGACATTGCCCACCTCCTTTAAAAAGCACTTTTAAAATTTTTGATTGTTCATGATGTTCTGGGAACACTAATCCTTACAGCATTCATTTCTCCAGAGAGCCTTTGTTATGATTTGAATACGGTTTACCTGTGTTTCCCAGTAGGTTTATGTGATTAGAGGCTTGGTCCCTAGGGTGGTGGTATTGGGAGGTGGTGACACCTTTATGAGGTGGGGCTGAATGGGACCTCTTTAGGTCATTAGGGGCATGTTATCAGAAAGTAATACTTATACAGCCCTTGAGTTCTCCTAAGAGGGTTATAAAAGGAACAAGCCAGCTTTCTCTGCTCTGAGTTCAAGATATGACCACTTGCTTGCTCCTGCACACAATTGCACCATTACTATTGATGCCATGAGGCAGGGAAGCCAAAAGAGGTCCTTGCCAAGTCAGCACTATGTCTTTGAACTTTTAACCTCCATGTCGTGAGCTAAATAAATCTCGTATTCTTCATATGTAGCCTGTGTCAAGTACTTCATTATACTGATGAAAAACTGACTAACAGAGCTATATATATATTTTTTGCTAATTATATTTAGAAACTATTAGGGCTATAATTGTGTCTTCTTCCCTTTCCCCCAAATTTGTATGTTGTAGTTTAACCACCAGTACACCAGAATGTGACCTTATTTGGTAGTGGTGTCATTACAGATATAATTAGTTGAATTATAATTAGTTGAATTAAGATGAGCTAATTCTGGGGTGGGTCTTCAATGCAAATGACTGATGACTTTATACAAAAGAGGAAACTTGAACACAGGCATTCACATAGGGAGAGTGCATGAAAACATCAAGGCAGAGATAGGAGTGATGGTTCTACAAGCCAAGGAATGCCAAAGATTTCTGGTAAACAACTAGAAGCTAGATAAGAAACAGAGAACTGATCCTTCCTCACAGCCCTTGCAAGGAGCCAACCTTGCCAACACCTTGTTCTTGGACTTATAGCTTCCAGAACTGTGAGACCATAAGTTCCTGTTGCTTTAGCCATCACTTTGTATTATGGAAGCCTGGTAAGCTCATAAAGAACTGAAGATCTGGGTGCTGGGTTGCCTGGTGACATTTCTTCTAGGCCCTTGCAGGGTACAAGCTAGGTAATATGGGTATGTGTACTCATCTATATGAACACACATATCTCTGATCATTTCTCAACACCTTTTTAAAAGATATTTTCAGCAAGCATAGAATTGTAGACTGGTTTCAGCATTTTAAAGATATTCACTCTCTTCTTACTTGCATTGCTTATAACGAGAAAATTACTATAATATTTATGTGCACATTACATATCTGTGTATAGAATATGCTTTCTTCTTTATATACCTTTAAGATTTTCTCTTTATCATAGATTTTAAGCAATTTGATTATGACATGTCCTGGATTTTTTCTTCTTTTTCTTAGTACTTGGGGGTATGTTATATTGAACTTTTATAGTTTTCACAAATTTGCAAACATTTCAGGCAGTATTTTAAAAAAATTTTCTTTCTATACATTTCTTTTTCAGTGATTCCAATTGTAAGTACACGAGGTCACTTGAAGTTGTCTATTACTATGTCTTTAAGTTCACTAATATTTTTCTTTTGCAATGCATAGTCTGCCATTGATCACAATTTTTTTTTCTATGTCAGACACTTTAGTTTTTACTTGGGTCTTTTAAACATCTTTTATGTCTCTACATAACATTTGTTATTTTTTTCCCTAGCATTTTGAACATCCTCATCTAGTAATTCTTTCATGTGTATAAATTTCTGTGGTTTTGGTTGTTTAATTTCCCCCTAAATTATGTATTATATTTTACTTCTTTTTTAAAATGTCTCATAGTTTCTCATTGGACGTTAGACATTGGGAATTTTACCTTTTAGGGCTAGATCTTTTTTGTGTTCCTATAAATATCCTTGCATTTTATTTTTGGATGACAATAAATGGCTTTGGGGCAGTGACATAGCCTCATTTTAAAGTGTGGTTCTGTGAAATCAGAGACGTGTGTAGGCTTGTCTAATTTTTCTGCATTATGTGAGGCAAAATGCTTCAGAGTATTCTATGCAGTGTCTATAAATAGTCAGGTTTTCTACTTTAGCTGTGGGCACAGAGTTATTCCTGATTCTTTGTGAGCTCTAGATACTATTCCCCATATCCTTTCAGGTGTTTCTTTCCCCAGTCTCATCTGCATGATCTCTTGCTGAAGACTAGGAAAGAAATGTCCCTTACAGAGGAACCTCTGAAGATCTCTGTCTGGACTGTGCAATAATTCTGTCTTCTTACGACTCTTCAGAATTCAAGAAGAATTATTTCAAAGGCGAATCCTTCATGAAATTTGTCCCCTAGCCAATGCAGAATTAAGCCCTCACTGCATTGGATATTCACCATACTCTATGCTTTCTATCAGAGTATGTGTGACATTTTGTTTTTGTTTGCAAGTATTTGTTTGCTTGTTTTATGCTTTTCTTCATTTGTTGGAATTCAGTTATCATGGATGCATTGAAGATTCCCATTTTGGGGACTCTAAAGCATGGTGCTTGGTGTATATTAAGTGTCATAAGTGTTGGGTGAATAAATGTAGCATTCTTAGCTTTGTTATATTCCTTTTGGACCAAATGTTTGTTATATAAGACCAACAGTTTGACTTCTAAGAAAGTAATCAGAGCTTTTCAGTTAAAATTTTATTATTAATTTCTAATTTAATTGCATTATTATCAGTTTGTGTGGCCTATGTATTTTATTCCTTTAAAACCTATTGAGTTTCTTCTGAAGCTTCTACTGGAATTTAAAAAAAACTACAAAATTTCCAAAATACTATTAACTTAAAATAAGCATTCTAGAGGAATTTGAAAAGGCACTATATTTTTTTATAGAAAATATGCTGTGAATGCATTTAAAGCCTTACTAATTATTTTATATATACATTTACTATAGTGCCACAGAATTATAGAAATTTATCTCCCACTATACTTATGATACTTTCAACTTCTCTTTGTAATTATATAAAGCTTTGTTTGATATGTTTTTAACTTTATGTTATTGAGTGAATAATACTTCACATCTTATGCTTTTTTACCAAAATAAAAATGACCATTAGTGTATTATTTATTTAATAGCCTTAACTATTTGTACTTGTATACATACTTTTATATTAATGTGATTATTGACTGTAATTAGGTAAGTTGCTGCTTATACTTAAAAGATGGTGAAAAGTTGCTGGAACTTGGGTATAAGATTGGCTCAAGAAGGGTCAGTTTTAAAATGCTCATAATAGGTCAAATGAAAATATAGAATGCCAACTTAGAGAGAGAAAATGACTTTCCAAATAGAACACTTATTTTTTCTTTTGGTAGTACTGGGATTTGAATTCAGGACTTTGTGCTTACAAGGCAGGCTCTATACCACTTGAGCTATACCTCCAGCCCTATTTGCTCTGGTTATTTTGGGGATAGGTTGTTGATTTTTTTTTGTCCCGGCCACTGGACCACAATCTTCATATTTTAAGCTTCCTGCAGTCACTAGGATGAAGATGTGTACCACCAAGCCCAGCTTTTTCTCTGTTGAGATGGGGTATTACTAAATTTTTTGCTCAGGCTGGCCTGGAATTACATTTCTTCCAAGCTCAGCCTCTCGCATAGCTTGAGATGACAGGCAAGCTCCACCATGCCCAGCTGTTGGTTTAGATGGGAGTCTCTCAACTTTTTTGCCTGGGCTGGCCTTGAACTGCAATCCTCCCAATCTTAGCTTCCAAAGTAGTTAAGATTATAGGTGAGAGCCACCAGCTATAGAGAACATTTTTATTTTTGTGTCCTTAGTTTTGACGCACGTTTTATTACTCTGGAGCACACTGCATGAAACAGTTACGGTACAATAATTTGCACCGAAAGAAGATGTTCCACTTTCATAGTGCTCCTTCTTGTGTATTTTTGTTATTTTGCAGACCATTAGCTGCTTAACTTAAGAGCCTAGTAGAAAATCCTGGAGCTGAAATGTTAGGAAGCAATTGATAATCTCTTGGAAACAGAATGAACGCATTTCTAAAGTTACAGTGAATACTTTGGAAAAGATTATGTGATACACACATAATTGATTTATCACTTGTTTGTATCTCACCATCACATAAGGTAAGGTAAATGTTATACTTAATGATGGGTTGGTGTTTGGTTTGGTTGATTTTGTACATATATATAGTTCTAAACTGCAAAGTAAATGCCCATAAATTAGTACCTTGCATTTCTTTATAGCAGTTCTTTAGATTATGCTTAGACTTAAAATGCTTTGGATTTAAAGTGAATAAAGGAACCTATTTTTTCTTATTGTCAATAATTAAGAATAGAAAATGATGGAAATACCCGTGTCCCTCTACCATTGATCAGACTTTTATGAGTGCCATATCTTAAGTTTTTCTAACTTATAAATTGTCATCTTTGTGTCCAGTGTTCCCTGACTCCTCCAAAAATACTTCTATGAATTACTGCAGTCATTTTTAGTCATGCTGTACAGATCAGTTGTTAAAAAGCTAATACTTGTCAAGAGTGAAATATTCAAAAATTGAGAAGGGATTTAAGAGGACATCTGTATACATATAGTAGCCAATATTTAGATTTTAGCCATCTTAGGGTAGTTAAATATACTTGCAAGTCTCAGAAAGATCAGGGAGCAAAACTTTAAATGAATAGTACAAAGTTTCTGAATAACCTATTTGACTCTATTGAGTCCTTATCCTTCCACTCACCGTCTGTTTCTACTTTCGACATAAAGCTCTACCAAGCATTTTGGAAGCTGACAAAGCTAATAGTATAAAGAATTAAGAAAAGATGGTAGCTAGCCTAACAGAAAAGGAAGAAATAGAAACTTCTAAAAATAGACACACAAACTAAAGACGTATTCATGTGGACTCTTCGGTGTAGGTCAGTGTCTTTTGAGAGCATTATTATATTAAATCCAATATATATTATTCTCATGTTCTCCTATTAGTTCATTTTATAGTAGTTTGTATGGATTAGCCTGAAACATAGAGAAACAAGAGGGAAAGGATTAAATAAAGCTTTAGCACACCTGGGAAATCTACCTCTGCAGGTTACTTCCTTCATACAGTAGACAAATGAGTTGCTGCCCAGGTGAACTCACCATTGCGCTTCTTTCTGCGCACTGAGCTCTCTTGGGCGCCAGTTCATTACACTGTGGTGTGCAAACGTCCTGTTGCCATCACCCTCTGGGAGTCTGGTCAGGTGTAAATGAACTGGGTTTGGTGACTTTTTAAGTAGAGATGGGTCAGCAGATTCCATTAACAGAACTCTCCTAATTTTTTTGCCTAGGATGTAGACTCATAGTTTAGTGTAAATTTGGACAAATATAAGGGCTAAAATAAAATAGCAAAACCATATATTTTTATAGTTGTAGCTATAAGAAGAACATGGAGTTTATTTTAGTATCTGTCATTTTATTTGAAAAGTAGGTATTAGTCTTCCGTAGAATTGAACATTGTAAAATTTTCAGCAATACAGACATATTAGTTAGTGTATTTTCTTGAACCACAGAATATGGAATACCACAAACATTTAGTTTTGTATTTGAAAGCTGTAGTGACTAGATATTCATAATTCAAGAATAAATCTCATCAAATTTTAAGACACATTTTAAATATGAAAGTAAATACTTTTCGGTTTGGTCCCTATTTTATGAGAACTAACAGCATAATGTGCCATTGCAGTGTTTTGTTAATCAAATACTCTTATCTGATACTTTACTTCAGTTTATTACAGAATGCAAATGAGTAAGAATCATAGGTTTTATAACACACACACAGACACACACACACACACACACTTTAACGCTAAGCATCATTTTGGATTGAATGGTGTTTGGTGTGTTTCTCTCAGCACTTAACACAGTTAGCACCTAGCTCTTACTATGAATTCAGTGAAGATTTGTTAGTTCATTTAGTTTTTATTCTCACAAAGCATTTGTTCAATGAGATAGAAAAATATTTGAGTAAACTGAAATAATATTTTAAATCATGAGAACTGGAGTAGAATATTTTGAAATCTAGTTCAAGTTGTACTTGACTTACATAGTTCAAGTGTCATGAATTTGCCACTGATTTGAGAAATTTTAGACCCCATATGGCAATTTTCTTGATCTAAAAAAGTGAATTTCCTTTAAATGTGATTGTGGTTTGGTTGAGTCACATAATGGAAATGAGATATTAATTTATGTGGACAAACTTCTTTCCATTGTTTTTTCTTTTCTCCCATGTCTTCCCATTCACAATACAGACCAGGCACAAGGCCTGGGCTTAACTTCTGGTAAGTACCACGAGGCCTCTTTCCAATTTTTAAAAATTGGACTTCTTTTTTTTGACAGTACTGGGGTTTGAATTCAGGGTCTCACTTGAGCCATGCCTCCAGTCCTATTTTGCTTTAGTGATTTTTCAGATAGAGTCTCAAGTATTTTTTCCTTGGGCTGTGATCCTACAGCTTATATATTACAGCTAGCCGGGATTACAGGCATATGCCGTTAATCCTGGCCAACATTTGACTTTTTAAAATATACCATAGCCCATCCAGTATTATGTTCTCATGAACACTTTTACAGTTACTTGTTGAAATGCAGGGAACCTTAAGAGTTAATATTTAGTTTGAACATTTTCCCTAACCAATAAAATGCATTTCATTTTCTTGTACATATTATAATCACTCTGAGCTCAGCCTGCCTACTAATTGAGTAACTTATTTAAATGATGGGATGGCTTCTTAATAACTTCTTTAATTATTTAGCTGTTTAACAGATCTCAATCTTCTTTTCTAGAAGACAGTGACACTGAAACTGTGAGCATGTGATCCTGAGTGTCAGCGTTATTTCTAGCTAATGATAATAACCTAGAATCTCCAGTAATGCTTTCACATTTGTATTTTACTTGTTTTCTTTGCCTTCATTTTGCCTCAGTTCAAAATTCAGAGACTTGACATGCTGACGTCGCCATCTTTAACCACGAAAAGCAAGCTTAGCCCCAGGCTCATTAATTTTGAATTAGGCAAGGTTGGCACCATCTCTGCATAGATGAATGGCTTTTGACTAAATTGTTCTGTGTCCTCTGCAATAGGAAACAGCTCCCCCGCCATTGAACAGAACACTGTCACTTTTATTACCTATCATTAATGGTTAGACATGAAGCTGGCTGTCCTCTCGATGCTACCCTAGTGATTACATATTCATTTACTACATACCCTGTAACAAATAGGTTCTGTGTCTGGTCTATTTGTGTTCATTTCCAGATAACAATCTGCAGCCAGATTGTTCCTGAGCCCTGACCCTCTGATATTGCTCATTTGGTGATGTCTTGTTTGTTAATTCATTCTTTGATTCCATAGCTCTTATGCCTAATACATTTTCATTACATGCTGTAGCAAATTTCCATTATCCTTATAGTCCAAAGCTACATCAGCATCTAGCAATAAATAACAAGCTTCTTAAACAGGATGGGAGAAGGAAATGTTGAGCTGTATTCTTAGTTTTTTTTTATACATCCCAGAGACTTGGCAATGGGGAAAGCTATGCCCACTAAATCTGTTCCCAGCCAAGTGTTTTTAGAATCTTGGAATTTTCTTTTTTGAAGTTCTTCATATTCTGGATCCACTGGAAAGCTGATAAAACAGATTGCCTGTAAGAGAGTCAATATAAAAATAGTCTGCAAAAATGCATACCACCATCTGTGTTTTCTTATCTAGAAATTGTATCCCTGTCTCAGATTGACTTTCAAATTAATATGCTTATAAATATTAATTCATGGGAAGGAATTAGAAACAGTGTAAAAGCGTGTGTGAATATTATAAATATACATATGTATTTCAACACATGCACAGTTTTGGATGAGAATTTCTTCTGAATTGGCAGATAAATTTGATTTGCAGTTCTTTTTTGAAATATGTATTCATCAAAGTACATATTCTTTTTTATGATAACAATTTTTAAAGTCACAGGTTAATGGTGGAGACATGTGTCAACCATAGCATCCTTTGTGACTCACAAAAGCACTTAGAAATGCATCTACTTCTGGATGATGTTTGAATGTGCACACCATATTCAGTTACTATCTATCAGGATACCAGCTGATACTGGCTATAGAGGGAGAGAACAGGGGGAATTTATTTATTAGGTACAGAAGAAAAAGTAAGGTCAATATAACATAAAGGTAAAAGCTTCACTTGACCAAAATATCATATCTGAAGGAAAACTAATAGATAAACATGATTACATTTGGTGCAAGCTCCTATTCTAGTAAAAATGAGTCATAGTTCCCTTTTAAAATGTTTCTGTCTTTCTATTAAGAGAAATAAGTAGCAATGCATCTCTTCATCTTGATTTATTGACATTGAAGCTCCACGCCTGGAGAAAGATTTCTCTGCAAAACTTGTTACACAGTGCTTATTATGAGTTTTCCCATGTGTTTTCTAATTAAAATGGTTTTCTTTAGCTTCATATTTATAAAAGGGATATATTTGAAAATTAAGTTTGATAACTCTTGGTTCTTCCTCACACAGTTTCATTTCCTACACTGTGTAAAGTACTTTTAGTCAGGCAACCTAGGAATGGTGGCCTTGGGGACAGTGGGTGGAACATTCACGCTAGAATAATCACAGTCGTCTTTAATTGTAAAAATAGAACAACTGAACCAGATTAAGTTAGTCTTTCCCCTTTCTTTGTCTTTCCACTTACTGTTGGGGGTTCAGTACATAGTTTAGGCAGACCTACCTTGGTGAGAAGGAATCAACAGTTTTCCATTGGTTATTGATTCAATCATGTCAGGAAGGGCTCTGCCCATCTCTACTTGGATAGAGTCCTTTTGAAGTAGGGAGAACACTTTTGACTCTACAATTAGAGTTAAATATAAAGAGGTAACATAGCAAACTCAAGAGGAATTAGTGGTTCCATGACTTTTCCAAAGTCACCTCTTAAGGACAGGTCTAGGGAGAATGGACATACTGATAAATGAAAACCTGAGTACTGGGAAGGGAGCAGTTAAGGAGCCATAGTGGGGAAAGTCTACTAGGGGACCTGAAATATACTGGAAGCATTTCCATTACCAAACTTATTCATATTCAAACATAGAAATTTCTGTATCAATTCTCTGGTCAGTAAAAATAACTGGAAAGAATTCCACCTAGTAGGTTGATGGAGGCTGTGTGTGTGTGTGTGTGAACAAGTGAAGAAAATGCTTCTCTAGAACAAGTAGTACCTCCTGTTGTAAGCACAGGACTTAAGGACATAAGAGGTGGGGAGACTAAGACATCACCTGTGACCCTGCAAACCAGCTGTGCAGCTGGGTCTTGGTGCCTCATTTGTATACATTTGAAGATAGTGGTGTGACACCAGTGGTAGGAAATGTTCCTCATCTCTCACATGGGTATGCCTGGATCCTCAGACGAGCTGAGAATGTGCTTGAAGCAAAAGCTGGGGTGGTAGCAAAAGCCTGCCCTGATCTGCCTTAAAAGTATCTGTCCACTGTGTTCTGCCTGAACTAGCTCATACCTGACCTTCACCTTGAGACCTGTGGTCACAGTGGGGGAAGCTGCCTCTAGCCCCCTTACACACTATAATCATCTGGGGATTTTTCAGAAATGTTAATGCTTGGTCCCCAACCCAGGACACTAGAATCAGGGTTTCTGATGGCATCCCTGGACTTTGGATTTTTTTTATTCATATGTGCATATAATGTTTGGGTCATTTCTCCACCCTGCCCCCACCCCCTCCCTTACCACCCACCCCACCCCCTCCCTCTCCCCCCCCGACCCTCTTGATACCCGGCAGAAACTATTTTGCCCTTATCTCTAATTTTGTTGAAGAGAGAGTATAAGCAATAATAGGAAGGAACAAGGATTTTTGCTGGCTGAGATAAGGATAGCTATACAGGGAGTGGACTCACATTGATTTCCTGTGCAAGTGTGTTACCTTCTAGGTTAATTCTTTTGATCTAACATTTTCTCTAGTTCCTGGTCCCCTTCTCCTATGGGCCTCAGTTGATTTTAAGGTATCTACTTTAGTTTCTCTGCATTGAGGGCAACAAATGCTATCTACTTTTTTAGGTGTCTTACCTATCCTCATATCTCCCTTGTGTGCTCTTGCTTTTATCTTGTGATCAAAGTCCAATTCCCTTATTGTGTGTGCCCTTGATCGAATGTCCGCATATGAGGGACAACATATGATTTTTGGTCTTTTGGGCCAGGCTAACCTCACTCAGAATGATGTTCTCCAATTCCATCCATTTACCAGCGAATGATAACATTTCGTTCTTCTTCATGGCTGCATAAAATTCCATTGTGTATAGATACCACATTTTCTTGATCCATTCATCAGTGGTGGGGCATCTTGGCTGTTTCCATAACTTGGCTATTGTGAATACTGCTGCAATAAACATGGGTGTGCAGGTGCCTCTGGAGTAACCTGTGTCATAGTCTTTTAGGTATATCCGCAAGAGTGGTATTGCTGGATGAAATGGTAGATTAATGTTTAGTGTTTTAAGTAGCCTCCAAATTTTTTTCCAGAGTGGTTCTACTAGTTTACATTCCCACCAACAGTGTAAGAGGGCTCCTTTTTCGCTGCAATCTCGCCAACACCTGTTGTTGTTGGTTGCTAATGACGGTTATTCTAACAGGGGTGAGGTGGAATCTTAGTGTGGTTTTAATTTGCATTTCCTTTATGGCTAGAGATGGTGAACATTTTTTCATGTGTTTTTCGGCCATTTGAATTTCTTCTTTTGAGAAAGTTCTGTTTAGTTCACTTGCCCATTTCTTTATTGGTTCATTAATTTTGGGAGAATTTAGTTTTTTTTTTTCATTTTTCTTTTATTATTCATATGTGCGTACAAGGATTGGTTCATTTCTCCCCCCTGCCCCCACCCCCTCCCTTACCACCCACTCCGCCCCCTCCCTCTCTCCCCCTCAATACCCAGCAGAAACTATTTTGCCCTTATTTCTAATTTTGTGGTAGAGAGAGTATAAGCAATAATAGGAAGGAACAAGGGTTTTTGCTGGTTGAGATAAGGATAGCTATACAGGGCATTGACTCACATTGATTTCCTGTGCGTGGGTGTTACCTTCTAGGTTAATTCTTTTTGATCTAACCTTTTCTCTAGTACCTGTTCCCCTTTTCCTATTGGCCTCAGTTGCTTTAAGGTATCTGCTTTAGTTTCTCTGCGTTAAGGGCAACAAATGCTAGCTAGTTTTTTAGGTGTCTTACCTATCCTCACCCCTCCCTTGTGTGCTCTCGCTTTTATCATGTGCACATAGTCCAATCCCCTTGTTGTGTTTGCCCTTGATCTAATGTCCACATATGAGGGAGAACATACGATTTTTGGTCTTTTGGGCCAGGCTAACCTCACTCAGAATGATGTTCTCCAATTCCATCCATTTACCAGCGAATGATAACATTTCATTCTTCTTCATGGCTGCATAAAATTCCATTGTGTATAGATACCACATTTTCTTAATCCATTCGTCAGTGGTGGGACATCTTGGCTGTTTCCATAACTTGGCTATTGTGAATAGTGCCGCGATAAACATGGATGTGCAGTTGCCTCTGGAGTAACAGTCTTTTGGGTATATCCCCAAGAGTGGTATTGCTGGATCAAATGGTAGATCGATGTCCAGCTTTTTAAGTAGCCTCCAAATTTTTTTCCAGAGTGGTTGTACTAGTCTACATTCCCACCAACAGTGTAAGAGGGTTCCTTTTTCCCCGCATCCTCGCCAACACCTGTTGTTGTTGGTGTTGCTGAAGATGGCTATTCTAACAGGGGTGAGGTGGAATCTTAGAGTGGTTTTAATTTGCATTTCCTTTATTGCTAGAGATGGTGAGCATTTTTTCATGTGTTTTCTGGCCATTTGAATTTCTTCTTTGGAGAAAGTTCTGTTTAGTTCACATGCCCATTTCTTTATTGGTTCATTAGTTTTGGGAGAATTTAGTTTTTTAAGTTCCCTGTATATTCTGGTTATCAGTCCTTTGTCTGATGTATAGTTGGCAAATATTTTCTCCCATTCTGTGGGTGTTCTCTTCAGTTTAGAGACCATTTCTTTTGATGAACAGAAGCTTTTTAGTTTTATGAGGTCCCATTTATCTATGCTATCTCTTAGTTGCTGTGCTGCTGGGGTTTCATTGAGAAAGTTCTTACCTATACCTACTAACTCCAGAGTATTTCCTACTCTTTCTTGTATCAACTTAAGAGTTTGGGGTCTGATATTAAGATCCTTGATCCATTTTGAGTTAATCTTGGTATAGGGTGATATACATGGATCTAGTTTCAGTTTTTTGCAGACTGCTAGCCAGTTTTCCCAGCAGTTTTTGTTGAAGAGGCTGCTATTTCTCCATCGTATATTTTTAGCTCCTTTGTCAAAGACAAGTTGGTTATAGTTGTGTGGCTTCATATCTGGGTCCTCTATTCTGTTCCACTGGTCTTCATGTCTGTTTTTGTGCCAGTACCATGCTGTTTTTATTGTTATTGCTTTGTAATATAGTTTGAAGTCAGGGGTTGTGATACCTCCTGCATTGTTCTTTTGACTGAGTATTGCCTTGGCTATTCATGGCCTCTTGTGTTTCCATATAAATTTAACAGTAGATTTTTCAATCTCTTTAATGAATGTCTTTGGAATTTTGATGGGAATTTCATTAAACATGTAGATTACTTTTGGGAGTATCGACATTTTTACTATGTTGATTCTACTTATCCATGAGCATGGGAGATCTCTCCACTTTCTATAGTCTTCCTCAGTCTCTTTCTTCAGAAGTGTATAGTTTTCCTTGTAGAGGTCTTTCACATCCTTTGTTAGGTTTACACATAGGTATTTGATTTTTTTTTTGAGGCTATTGTAAATGGAATTGTTTTCATATATTCTTTTTCAGTTTGTTCATTATTAGTGTATAGAAATGCTAATGATTTTTCTATGTTGATTTTATATCCTGCTACCTTGCTATAGCTATTGATGGTGGCTAGGAGCTTTTGAGTAGAGTTTTTTGGGTCTTTAAGGTATAGGACCATATCGTCTGCAAATTGGGATATTTTGACAGTTTCTTTACCTATTTGTATTCCTTTTATTCCTTCTTCTTGCCTAATTGCTCTGGCTAGGAATTCCAGTACTATGTTGAATAGGAGTGGAGCTAGTGGGCATCCTTGTCTAGTTCCTGATTTTAGAAGGAATGGTTTCAGTTTTTCTCTGTTAAGTATAATTCTGGCTGTAGGTTTGTCATATATAGCTTTTATAATGTTGAGGTACTTTCCTTCTATTCCTAGTTTTCTTAGAGCTTTTGTCATGAAATGGTGTTGGATCTTATTAAAGGCTTTTTCTGCATCTATTCAGATGATGAAGTGGTTTTTGTCTTTGGTTCTGTTAATGTGGTTTATTACGTTTATTGCTCTTTGTATGTTGAACTACCCCTGCATTCCTGAGATGAAGCCTACTTGGTTGTGGTGAATGATCTTTTTGATGTGTTGTTGAATTCTGTTTGCCATTATTTTGCTGAGGATTTTTGCATCCATGTTCATTAAGGAGGTTAGCCTATAGTTCTCCTTTTTGGAAGTGTCTTTGCCTGGTTTGGGGATAAGTGTTATGCTGGCTTCATAAAATGTGTTAGGCAGTTTTCCTTCCCTTTCTATTTCATGGAACAGTTTAAGAAGGGTTGGTATCAGTTCCTCTTTAAAGGTCTGATAGAATTCAGCAGAGAATCCATCAGGTCCTGGACTTTTCTTTTTGGGGAGACTCTTGATTGCTGCTTCAATTTCATTTTGTGTTATAGATCTATTCAGGTGATTAATATCCTCTTGGTTCAGTTTTGGATGATCATATGTATCTAGAAATCTGTCCATTTCTTTAAGATTTTCAAATTTATTTGAATATAGATTCTCGAAGTAGTCTCTGATGATTTCCTGGACTTCCATGTTGTTTGTTCTTATCTCCCCTTTTGCATTCCTGATTCTACTAATTCGGGTTTTTTCTCTCCTCATTTTAGTCAGATTTGCCAGGGGTCTATCAATCTTGTTTATTTTTTCAAAGAACCAACTTTTTGTTTCATTAATTCTTTGTATTTTTTTTTGGTTTCTATTTTGTTGATTTCAGTTCTTATTTTTATTATTTCTCTCCTATTTGTTTTGGGATTTGCTTGTTCTTGTTTTTCTAGGAGTTTGAGATGTATTATTAGGTCGTTGACTTGGGATCTTTCAGTCTTTTTAATATATGCACTCATGGCTATAAACTTTCCTCTCAGGACTGCCTTTGCTGTGTCCCATAGGTTCCAGTAGGTTGTGTTTTCATTTTCATTGACTTCCAGGAACTTTTTAATTTCCTCTTTTATTTCATCAATGACCCATTGTTCATTAAGTAATGAATAATTCAGTTTCCAGCTGTTTGCATGTTTTTTGTCTTTACTTTGTGATCAGATCGTATGCATGGTATAATTTCTATTTTCTTATATTTGCTGAGGCTTGTTTTGTGCCCTAGGATATGACCTATTTTGGAGAAGGTTCCATGGGCTGCTGAGAAGAATGTATATTGTGTAGAAGTTGGATGGAATGTTCTGTAGACATCAAGTAGGTCCATTTGATCTATTGTATATTTTAGATCTTGGATTTCTTTATTGATTTTTTGTTTGGATGACCTATCTATTGATGATAATGGGGTGTTAAAGTCTTTCAGAACCACTGTGTTGGAGTTAATATATGCTTTTAGGTCTTTCAGGGTATGTTGGATGAAATTGGGTGCGTCGACATTGGGTGCATACAGGTTGAGAATTATTATTTCCTTTTGGTCTATTTCCCCTTTTATTAGTATGGAATGTCCTTCTTTATCTCGTTTGATCAATGTAGGTTTGAAGTCTACTTTGTCAGAGATAAGTATTGCTACTCCTGCCTGTTTTTGGGAGCCATTGGCCTGGTAAATCTTCTTCCAGCCTTTCATCCTAAGCCTATGCTTATTTCTGTTGGTGAGATGGGTCTCCTGTAAGCAAGAAATTGTTGGATCTTCCTTTTTAATCCATTTCGTCAAGCGGTGCCTTTTGATGGGTGAATTAAGTCCATTAACATTAAGTGTTAGTACAGAAATGCTAATGCTTGGTCCCCACCCCAGGACACTGGAATCAAGGTTTCTGGTGGCATCCCTGGACTTTGGATCTTCTAAAAGCTTCCCAGGTAATTCGAGTGTATGTCAAGTTGTGGATCATTGTGCTTTTATTTTTAAAATCCCTGTAGGTGCAGGAGAAAGAAACTACTTAATAATATTCAAGGGTAATGTCTTAGTTACTGAAAGAAGTATAGTAACATTTTGAAATAATTCCTATAAAAGTATTTTTGTATTTAAAACTATGAAAATTTGTTTTTAAATTGTGGCAAATTTCATTAGAGGAAGTAACCAAATAACTGGTTGTTGGTCATGGCAGGATAAATGTACACTTACAGCTTTCATGTAAATATTCTATAAGGAGATTTATATATATATATATATATATATATATAGTAGTTACATAGAGAGTAACAATTTCATATTTTGATGAACTAAATATGACTTAGGTTGAATTCATTATTAGCATATCGAAAGAGATTGACTACTACAAAACTAGGTCTTTTGCATTATGAATGGTATGTGCACACAAATTAATTTGTCTAAATGACATTGTGAAATGGAAGACTATGACATATGTCCAGATGAAAACTTTTCTAACAGATTTCTTTAAATTTTCCTTTATTCTTGCTGCTGTTCAAATGACTTCAGAAAAAAAAAAGTGTTTCAAACTACATTAACTAAGCTACTTAGGAGGCAAAGATATGAAGGTCATAGTTTGAGGCCAGTCTAGGCAAAGAAAACAAGGGGGGTGTGGTGGTACCTACCTGTAATCCCAGCTACTTGGGAGATAGAAGTGGAGATAGAAGGATAGTGTCAGAAGTGTCTGAACAAAAGTATGAAGCCCTATCTAAAAAATGATACAAAACAAAAAGGGCTGGGAGTATGGCTCAAGAGAGGGTACTTGCCTAGCAAGTGGTAGGCCCTGAGTTCAAACTCCAGTTCTGCAAAAAAAAAAAAAAAAAAAAAGCATTTAATAAAGGCTGGAATTTAGTATATAGGTACATACACTGAAAATACCTATTTATCTATCCATATTAAATTTAAATATTGCACAAATATAACATGCCTATGAGGTGATATTTGACATAGGGCAATGAAGTAAAGGGGATTGGAAATAACTATTCATAGTTTTAGGTAAAATAAAAGCAATTTTTAAATGTTTTTAAATTTACTAATGAGTGAATTCCTTATGGAGGTCTATGTATAAGAATAATCTTTTTAAATGAAATCCTGTATGATAGCAGAACAGAATAGAAAGTAGGGAGTCTGCAAGGCTCTAGTTCTCTTACGAAAAAGACATGGATGGGAAAGGGATAGAAGTCAGTCAGAGAACCATTTTCCATGGAATAATGGTGGGAGTGGGGATGGTGCAGACTGACTGAGACCTGACAGGAGACAGAGTCCAATGCAGTTCCACTGTGACTGAGGCAATTACTGATATGGGTTTTTTTAAATCAGGGGCCAGGTTGAGGATTTTAATGTCACCCCAGTCCAGAGGAGGACCCAAGGGTCAATGGACAGCTGACTAAGCTAGAGTTGATAGATGGTACTCCAGTCTTACTCATGCGTAAGACAGCATCATAGGAATTGACACAAAAACCCCGTCTCAGAAATGTGGCATCTGGGTTAGGGAGAAGTCCTCCTGTGCAAGTGGTAGGAGGCTGGGGCAACAACAACTCAGAGTTTCTTATTGGAGCAAAGAATGGACATGGAAGGACACTCATGGAGCAGCATCCTGTACTTTGCCCAGATAGGGGATTCAGGCAACTGATGTGCCTGAAACTGGCAGGCAGTCTTTGAGGTGCAAAGGGGGGTGTCTTCATTACCAGAGAACAGACACCCAGCTGTGGGAAGCTGGAGAGGCAGGCAGTAGTTGAGGCAGGGGTGATGTGGCTATAACATCTGGATTTTGGCTCAGAGGTGAAGCTGCCTTTTGCAACTGGGCATTATAAAGGCTGCTTGAAATGCCCTGTCCTGATTGATTGCAGGGAGCCAGCTGAATCACTGGACCTCATGTTGTCCAGACTCATGGACATAATATAAACTCTTTAAAGAGGGGGTGGAAGGTATTTTTTCTCTTTTCCATTTTATCTGGTAACAGATCTTTTCAGAGGCTCAGTAGAAGCATGAAACCCCAAAATAGGAACATTGTTTCATTCAGTATGTACACAGACTACTTACTATTTGCTGACTCTGACAGTTACCATCCTGAGCAAAAGAGTGAATCATTTCTGCTCCCCCTACCGAGCTTGAAATCTCATGGAGAGACTGACAACTATCAAATAATCACCCAAGTATAAAAAGCCCTGATTATGTTTGGTAAGTGGTGCCAGCAAAGTGACACCTAATATGAGTATATACTTAAAGTGGGGACCAACTTACCACAGTTAATAATGTATTTGTTTTTCATTGCTATGTAACAAGTGTTCACAAACAGTGACTTGAAATGGCACACATGTATTATTTCACAGTTGCCATGGGTCTAGAGTCTGAGCATGTTTTCTCTGAGTTCTTCACTCAGGTTCTCACCACCCTATCAAGGTGTCAGATGGAGCTAAAGTATTTAGAGTTTGGGGTCCTTTAACTGGCTCATTGGTTATTGGTAAAATTCAGTTCCTTGCTATTATAAGATGAAGTTTTCTGCTTTCTTGCTGACTGTGAACTGGGGTCATTTTCAGCTTCTGTAAGCCGTCTGCCATTCCATGACACATGGCTCTCTTCACAAGATGGCAACAAGAGAGTCTTGTTCGCAAGCCTCATCACACCATGGCTCAGCTGATTAAACAGACCGGTCCACGGTATCTTTTCTTTGGCTTAGGTCAGTATCAGATGATTAGGAACTTCATTCATCTGAAAAATTCTGCTATATAGTGTAATAAAACCGTGGGAGAGCTACCCCAGCATATTCACAGGTGTCTGTCTCACTCATGGTGAGGCGATTGTATAACAGGGGATAGGATTTTGGGACCATTTAGAACTCTGCCAATCACAGTGAGAAAAATGTTTCTTTGGGACTTAATGTTAAAATGTGAAATGGAAAATGAAAAACAGCTCATAAATATTATTTCACAATTCATGTTTCTTATACCTTTGAATTCATTCTTAATGAGAAACAGAAGTCAATTAGTTGTTTTGGTCTACGTTTTCTGATAAACTGTCATTTGTCATAACAGCCTTTGCTTTTTCAATATTGCTATTCACGTGACGCTTTTTGAAGGCTCATCAATTTTCCTAAGCACTAATTTTCCCAGAAGATATGTGTTTCTGATTAATAGCCAAGACTACCCAAAACAGTATTTTGCATGATCACATACAGTGTTAATAGAAAGGGATAGTTCTATGCAAGTGTTAAGTTAATGATGAATATAAACGGTCAGTTTTATTTTGGTAGTAGTGGGGATTGATCTCAGCACCTCATGCTTGCTAGGCAAGTGCTTTACCACTGGAGTCACATCCTAAGTCCTTTTGTTTTTTAGTTTGTTTTTCAGGGTCTTGTGCTTTTGCCCTGATTGGGCGTGGACCATGACATTCCTACCTTCCACCTCCCAAGTAGATGGGATTGTAGGTATGCACCACTACATCTGGCATAAGTGGTCAGTTTTATAAGTGGTCAGTTAATGAAGGAATATTTTCATGTTTTGATGAATTTTCCTTCCCTCTATAATCACAAAGACTGAGATAATGATTATCTCAGTAAGAATTGTCTTTGGTTTGTAATTTTATTTTGCTTACTTTAATCATATTTTTCAACACATTAAATATTTTTCAGAGATGATTTTAATACTTCATAATGGTCACAAATGCATGTTTTATGAGATATGATGTTTTTACTTTAATTTTTTATGATTTTATCTTTCATGTGGATCTTTCTAAAAGTTAGTTGGTATGAGTCTTCAAATAACCATCTGCTTTTACTCTTTCCAATGAATACTATTTGTTGATGTCCTCCACCATATTTTTTGATGATACTGGAGTTTGAACTCAGGTTCTGTGCTTTAGCTAGACAAGTGCTCTACCACTTGAGTCACTCTGGAAGCTCCTTTGCTTTAGTTTTATTTTTAAGACATGGTCTCGTGTTTATGCTCAGGCTGTCCTGGACATCAATCCTTCTATTTTTGCCTCCCCTTATAGCTGGGATGACAGGCCCATGCCACTGTGCCTAGTCATTGGTTGAGAAGAGGCCTCATGAAGTTTTGCCTGGTCTGGCCTCCAACCATGATCTCTGCCTCTCCAGGAGCTGGGACTTCAGACCTGAATCAGCACCTGGCCCCTCCATCAGTTTGTGAGGCCATGTTTTCATATATAAAATTGTCATGTACTCTATAAAATAGACTATATTTTTGGATTTGATTTCAGATATTGTTATAAAACTGCTGTTGATTGTTGAATGCTGTTGCTTTATAATACATTTTAAGCCTGGTTGAAGAACTCCATCCTCAGGGCTCTTTCTAAAAACATTTTTTTTTTTACTATTTTTACTTACTCTTTGAAACTTTAGAATTCATTCACCTAGTTGTGAAATAATTTCTAGTATTGTTTACATTATAATTGGGGTAAATTTATAAACTGATTTAGGAAGTTTACATCTTTAGTGTATTAAGCATTTTTTCTAAAACATGACTTCTCCATGGATAAAAGCATTTTAATTTTTTGAAAATTTGGTTGTGTCCTTCATTGAGTGTTAAAATATTTTTGTTACCTTTCTTACCTGTTTTTACTTGTGTGGGTGTGTGTTTCTATTGTGACTGTGATCTTTTCTCCATCATATTGTTAGTATTTAGGAAAATTCTTTGTCTATTTTTAAATTTTTTAAAAACTCTCTTTGATTTCTACTAGGTAGATAATAAAATTATCAGAAAATTATTTTTTCTAATATTTTCCAATTGATATATTTGTGAAAATTTTGAGTTTTGTTTCACTGGGGCCTCTAAAAAGACCTGTAATAGTTGAGGGGAGGATGGGTTTTAAAACTTGATTCTAATAAAAGTGTGCCCACTTTTTAAAAAAATTATTGTTATGTGGGTGGGAGTACATTGGCATATTTACAAAAGTTCTTACAATGTATCAAATATATCATACTTTAATTCATCTGATCCCCTGCACTCTTTCATCCCCCTTCCACTCCCCCTAAAACTGGAACAGTTTCAACAGGTATCATTTTTGCATTTACTTACATATGCATACATTATTTGGGCCACCTTCCCACTCAACCACCTCCCCACTCAACCACCTCCCCCACATCTGGGCAGAACCTGTTCTACCCTCCTGTTCTCAAATTTTGTATAAGAAAAACAAAAGGTACTAAGAAGAACATGGTGGTTTTGCTAGTTTGAGATAAAGATAGTTATACAGGGAGACTCCTTGTGTTGTTTCCGTACATATATACATTTTACAACCCAAATTGGTTCATCTCTAACAGACCTCTTCACTCCTCCCTAGTCCCCTTCCCATAGTGGCCTCTGCCAGTTTAAGATTACTGTATTCGTTTCTTATACAGTAAGCCCATCAACCACATTCAAGTTTTGGTTTCCCTCCCTTGCCCTATCGCTCCTGTGTGTGGTCTCCTCTTAGTGTGACCCATGTCCATTAACACTGCTGCATTTGCTTTAGGTCTGTAACCCTCATGTGAGGGAGAACATGTGATTTTTGGCCTTCTGAGCCTGGTTAACTTCACTTAAGATGATGTTCTCCAGTTCCATCCATTTACTTGTGAATGATAAAATTTCATTCTTTTTTGTGGCTGAGTAAAATTCCATTGTGTATAAATACCACATTTTTCTAATCCATTCATCAGTAGTGGGGCATCTTGGCTGTTTCCATAGCTTGGCTATTATAGTGTTGCAATAAACATGGGTGTGCAGGTGCCTTTGTAATAACCTGAGTAGCGTTCCTTCAGGTATATCCTTAGGAGTGGTATTGCTGGATCATATGGCAGATCTATGTTTAGTTTTTAAAGGAGCCTTCATATTGTTTTCCATAGTTGGTTGTACTAGCTTACATTCCCACCAGCAGTGTATGAGGGTTCCTTTTCCCCCCTCATCCTCACCAACATTTGTTGGTGGTGTTTTTGATGATAGCTATTCTAACAGAAGTGAGGTGGAATCTTAGTGTGGTTTTGATTTGCATTTCTTTTATGATCAGGGATAGTGAGCATTTTTTCATGTGTTTTTTAGCCATTTGGACTTCTTCCTTTGAAGAAGTTCTGTTTGTTTCATTTGCCAATTTCTTTATTGGGTCATTCATTTTTGGGGAGTTTAGTTTTTTGAGCTCCCTGTATATTCTAGTTATCAATCCCTTCTCTGATGTATAGCTGGCAAAGATTTTCTCCCATTTTATGGATGGTCTTTTCAGTTTAGAGACCATTTCTTTTGTTGTGCAGAAGCTTTTTAATTTCATATAGTCCCATTTGTCAATCCTTCTCTTAGTGCTGAGCTGCTTGAGTTCTACTGAGGAAGTCCTTGCCTGTGCCTGTTGCTTCCAATGTTTTCCCTGATCCTTCCTGTACTACAAGGTTTCAGATCTGATATTAAGGTCCTTAATCTACTTTGAGTTGATACTAGTACAGGGTGACAGGCATGGATCTAGTTTCAGTTTCTTCAGGCAGATAACCCTTTTCCCAGTAACATTTGTTGAAGAGGCTGTCTTTTCTCCATCATATGTTTTTGGCATCTTGTCAAAAATAGGTGAGTGTAGCTGTGTGGCTTCATATATGGGTCCTCTATGCTGTTCCAGTGCTCTTCATGTCTGTTTTTGTGCTAGTACCATGCTGTTTTTAATTGCTATGGTTCTGTAGTGTAGTTCGAATTCAGTTATTGTGATACCTCCTGCATTGCTCTTTTTTGCTCAGTATTGCCTTGGCTATTTGTGGTCTTTTGTGTTTCCAGATGAACTTTAGGGTAGATTTTTCAATCTCTGTGATGAATGTCATTAGGATTTTGATGGAAATTGCATTGAAAATGTAGATTGCTTTTGGTAGTATAGCCATTTTTACTGTGTTGATTCTGCCAATCCACGAGCATGGGAGATCTTTCCACTTTCTGTAGTCTTCTGTCTCTTTCTTCAGTGGTTTGTAGTTCTCCTTATGGAGGCCATTTAAATTCTTTCTTAATTTTATTCCTAGGTATTTGATTTTTTTTAAGGCTATTGTAAATGGAATTGTTTTCCTATATTCTCTCTCAATTTGTTCATTGTTGGTGTATAGAAAAGCTTGTGATTTTTATAACTTGATTTTGTATCCTGCTATGTTGCTGAGGCTGTTTATGGTGTCTAGGAGTTTTTGTGTGGAGTTTTTGAGCTCTTTAAAGCATGAGATCATGTCATCTGTGAATAGGGACATTTTGACTGTTTCTTTACCTATTTGTATTCCTTTTATTTCTTCTTTTTGCCTTATTGCTTTGCCTAGGAATTCCATGACTATGTTGAATAGGAGTGGGGAGAGTGGGCACCCTTGTGTTATTACTGACTTTAAGGAAATGGTTTCAATTTTTCCACATTAAGTATGATGTTGACTATAGGTTTGTCATGTATAGCCTTGATAATGATGAGGTACATTCCTTCTATTCTTAGTTTCCTCAGAGCTTTTATCATGAAATGGTGTTGAATCTTTATCAAAGGTTTTTTTTCTGCATCTAATTGAGATGATCAAGTAGTTTTTGTCTTTGTGCTATATTGCATTTAATGATTGGTGAAGGTTGAACCATCCCTGCATCCCTGGGATGAAGCCAACTTAATAATGGTGTATGATCTTTTGTATATGTTGTTGGATTTGGTTTGCCATTATTTTATTGAGGATTTTTGCATCAGTGTTCATTAAGGAGATTGGCTTGCAGTTCCCTTTTTTGAATGTGTCCTTGTCCTATTTTGGGATGAGTGTAATACTGGCTTCATGAAATGAGTTAGGCAATGTTCCTTCCCTTTCTATTTTGTGGAAAAGTTCAAGGAGAGTTGGCATTCTTCTTTAAAGGTCTGATAGAATTCAGTGGAGAATCTATCAGGTCCTGGATTTTCTTTTTTGGGAGACTCTATTGCTGTTTCAATTTCATTATGTGTTATAGATCTGTTGAGATGATTAATATATTACATATTCCTTTGATTTGCACCTCTTCTCCTTCTTGGATGCCCATGATTCTCAGGTTTGGTCTTTTGATGGAGTCGCTGACTTCTTGCATATTGCTTTTGCAGCTCTTGAGTTGTTTGACTAAGAATTCATGTGTTTTTTTCTTTGATATCTATTTTATCTTTCAGCCCTGAGATTCTGTCTTCCACTTGTTCTAGTCTCTGGAGTGGCCTTCCACTGTATTTTTTTATTCGATTAAAGGGATTTTTTATTTCCAGGATTTCTATTTGATTCTTTTCTCTGAGGTTTCCCATATCTTTGTTCATCTCCTCTTTCATATTTTGTGTTGTCTTCTTTATTTCATATATCTTTTTTTAGTCTCCTTTGTTTTACTTTGGTATTTGTTCAAGTCCTCTCTGATTTCATTTAGTTGTTTCTGTGTCTTCTCAAGTTTTTTGTTTGTGATGTCTTGATTTTTCTTGAGTGCATCTTGTAATTTCTGGTTAACCTTGTCTTATAGTTTCTCCATGAGTTCCTCAATGATCTCATCTATGACTTCCTCTTTGAGAGATGTTTTGTGGGTGTTACTGAGCTCATTGGTGATATTTATCATTGTTCTGTTGGGATCAGGAGCTGGGTATTCATTTTCTACTAAATCCTTTATTAAATTGTTCATTTGAGGGGTGCAGTTTACTTGCCTTTTTCTTCTCCTCATGCTTCAAATTGGTAATGTGCAACTATGTCTTTGATTGCCTAATTGGCAGTTTTAATTGCCTGTTTTCTTTACCTTGATCTAGTTTTTGCATTGTGACTGGCTTAGTTGTTAGCTAGGTTGATGTGCTATTTCTGTCCCTGGCCTGGAGGTGTAATTTAGCAATAACAAATTCACAGGTTCAATAACAGACCTGTTGTTTACATAGTATATGGTAAACCTCTTGGTGATAATATCTATGAACACTGGGAGTTGGGGGGGAATGGTTGTTTGTCTAGAGATAGAAACTTGGGTAATTAGTAAAGGTGGTACTGGGGGGGGTGGAAAGGGGTGAGGGGTGAGTGGGGGAAGACATGTGGGGGCTGCTGGGTTTTGTGGCCCTTGCATGTGTTTAGGTGCATTTCTGCTGTTGTAATGGAGGGTGCTTGCCAGGGAATTCAAGGGGCTGGGGGTGTGCAGGGTTGCAGTAAGCTAATCAGTGGATGGTAAGTGTGTCAGAGGGAGGAGTAATGTGACAGGTTGGGGAAGGTGAGGAGGGGGAGGCAAAGACGGGGAGGGAGTGGATGAGAAAAGGCAGAAAGAGTAGTTGGAGGAAGAACAATGGTTTGTAGCATAAGAAAAGGAGAGAAAGCAAAGGGGATAAGAATAGGGATAAGAAAATAGTAGTAGCAAAATTAATAATGCTAAAAAATGAGGGTGGGGAACTAAGGAAAAAAAAGAAAAAGAAAGAAAGAAAAACCCCAGCTACAACAATAACAACAACAAAAAGTTCAGTCAGCTTGGCAAAAGTTCTAGGCTTATTTCTTTGGCATCCAGTCCTGGTATTGGTGCTTAGTATTCTGGGCTTTGTGGTGGGGAAGGTGCTGCCCCTTTTGTTGGACAGCTTGGGGGGGGAGGTGATGTGCCCACATTTTTTATGATGTTTGGTTTTGGTTATTGAATTGAGGTGATTGTCTTCATCTTGTTCTCTATTTAGTTGCTACAGTTAGAAATTGGGAGTAAGTCCTGATTCTTCCCTTTCCTTTAACCCATGTCTTCCAATTCAATGAAGCCTTCTAACCTAGTTGACATTAGCAGAATGACAGGTAAAATATATTTTGGTACTAAAAAGTGCTAGACAGACGAAATATAGCAATGATTTGAAAGAGAACAAGGCCTGTCTTTTTTAGGATCTTCTTTTTCTGGTGAGGTAACATTTGGAGTATGACTTGAGTGGAATGCTGATGAGTTAAACACGAGGGATCTAGAACCTTTCCTCATGGATCCCAATCTTGATTCTGCCACCTCCTAAATGCTGACATTCTATGCTTCCTTTCCTCATATATCAATTGGGATAATCAGTCTTTCATAGGGTTGTTGGGAAGATAGAGAGATGTAGTGTACAGCAGAGCACACCTCTCAGATCCCTCATTGCAGCCAGCACCATTGCTTTACAGGTCCAGCTGCTACACTCGGAGTCCACTGCCTCACCTGCACCAACACAACACTTCACACAGGGTTGCTCCAAGCCACGGACTAAACATGGCAGGGATAGTAAGGCAGACCCATTCCTGAGGGTCATTAAATGTTCCTAACAGGAGTCTTTGGCCTGAGGGGACTTGGTAAAGTTTGTAAAGAACTATGTGACAATTTAAGATGCACCCATCCTTTCCTTTCTTCATGCTTTTCTTCACCTGGGATCAAGGTCTGACAGCTCCTTCAGCTGCCCTTGTTCCTTTCCCATTTTCTCTTACAGGTGCTTTCCCTAATGAATTTCTTACATGTTTAATTTTTTCTTGGCGTCTGTTTCTTGAAGGACCTAGGCTAACATGAATGAGTTAAAATGTGCAACACTCTTAGAAGAGGGCTTGGCACATATTAGGTCTTGATGAATGTGAGGTTTTTTTCATCATTATTAACTTTTGGGAACAGACTATTCCTAGTTGAAGGAGGTTATAAACACCAAGTTCCTGACCTGGGAAAGAGGTGGGCAAATTCAGGGAACAGAAAGAAAAATCAGGTCTGAGTCATGGGAAAAGGGAGAATGAAATAAAGGACAAAGGAAACAAAGGGCCAGGTCATAGAGGCCCTTGAAGGTCCTTGTAAAGGTCTTGGGTTTTGCTCTGCTTTAGATGACCTGAGTCAGTAGGGGATTCAAGGGAATCTGGCTGTGGTGGAGAATGGAATACAGGGGAGACCAGAGGCAGAGAGACCAGTTAGAAGACTTTCAGAAGCTCGGGTGATGACTTCAAACTATATTACAAAGCAATAACAATAAAAACAGCATGGTATTGGCACAAAAACAGACATGAAGACCAGTGGAACAGAATAGAGGACCCAGATATGAAGCCACACAACTATAACCAACTTGTCTTTGACAAAGGAGCTAAAAATATACGATGGAGAAATAGCAGCCTCTTCAACAAAAACTGCTGGGAAAACTGGTTAGCAGTCTGCAAAAAACTGAAACTAGATCCATGTATATCATCCTATACCAACATTAACTCAAAATGGATCAAGGATCTTAATATCAGACCACAAACTCTAAAGTTGACACAGGAAAGAGTAGGAAATACTCTGGAGTTAGTAGGTATAGGTAAGAACTTTCTCAATGAAACCCCAGCAGCACAGCAACTAAGAGATAGCATAGATAAATGGGACCTCATAAAACTAAAAAGCTTCTGCTCAACAAAAGAAATGGTCTCTAAACTGAAGAGAACACCCACAGAATGGGAGAAAATATTTGCCAATTATACATCAGACAAAGGACTGATAACCAGAATATATAGGGAACTCAAAAAACTAAATTCTCCCAAAATTAATGAACCAATAAAAAAATAGGCAAGCGAACTAAACAGAACTTTCTCAAAAGAAGACATTCAAATGGCCAAAAAACACATGAAAAAATGTTCACCATCTCTAGCCATAAAGGAAATGCAAATTAAAACCACACTAAGATTCCACCTCACCCCTGTTAGAATAACCGTCATTAGCAACCAACAACAACAGGTGTTGGCGAGATTGCAGCGAAAAAGGAGCCCTCTTACACTGTTGGTGGGAATGTAAACTAGTAGAACCACTCTGGAAAAAAATTTGGAGGCTACTTAAAACACTAAACATTAATCTACCATTTCATCCAGCAATACCACTCTTGCGGATATACCTAAAAGACTGTGACACAGGTTACTCCAGAGGCACCTGCACACCCATGTTTATTGCAGCAGTATTCACAATAGCCAAGTTATGGAAACAGCCAAGATGCCCCACCACTGATGAATGGATTAAGAAAATGTGGTTTCTATACACAATGGAATTTTATGCAGCCATGAAGAAGAACGAAATGTTATCATTCGCTGGTAAATGGATGGAATTGGAGAACATCATTCTGAGTGAGGTTAGCCTGGCCCAAAAGACCAAAAATTATATGTTCTCTCTCCTATGCGGACATTAGATCAAGGGCAAACACAACAAGGAGACTGAACTTTGATCACAAGATAAAAGCGAGAGCACACAAGGGAGATATGAGGATAGGTAAGACACCTAAAAAATTAGCTAGCATTTGTTGCCCTCAACGCAGAGAAACTAAAGCAGATACCTTAAAATCAACTGAGGCCAATAGGAGAAGGGGACCAGGAACTAGAGAAAAGGTTAGATCAAAAAGAATTAACCTAGAAGGTAACATACATGCACAGAAAATCAATGTGAGTCAATGCCCTGTATAGCTATCCTTATCTCAACCAGCAAAAACCCTTGTTCCTTCCTATTATTGCTTATACTCTCTCTTCAACAAAATTAGAGATAAGGGCAAAATAATTTCTACCGGTGGGGGCAGGGGGGAGAAATGACCCAAGCATTGTATGCACATATGAATTAAAAAAAAAAAGAAGCTCAGGTGAGGAACGATGGTTGCTATGAGGATAAAAGAAGGAGAAATTGAGAAGTGCTGAGGCTCTGCATGTATTTTGGAGGTAGATATGAGAGAATTTACTGATGATTGTGTTTGGGTTGAAAGAGGAGTCAAGATAGTTCAAGTTTTTGACCTGAGCACCTAGATGGTTGTTAGTGCCATATAGTGAGATGGAAAAAGGTTTGAGTGCCAGGAGGGAATCTGGGGAGCTGGTTATAGAGATGAGAATCAGAAGTTCTATTTTTATCAGTTTGCCTGAGATTCATGTCAGATATTTAGTTGGAGATAATGCCATTGTGTGGGTTATGAATAAAAAAAATTTAAGAATTATCCTATATATAGATAAGGTATTTAAAGCCAAGGGATTGAAAGGGGTCTCTTAGGCAGAGGCTGTAGCTGGAGAAGTTGTGTACACAGGCCTTGGACAGTCCAACAATTGTTAGTCCAGTGGAAGGAAAGTCCTGTGAGGGAAGAGGAAGAACAGCCAAGATAGAGTAAGATGGTAATAGGAAGAGTTTGGGAAGGCAGGAAGAGGTGAAATATGGCTTTGGATTGGTTACTACAGCATCATATGGAGATAACTGGGTGGTTGACAAGTGGGGCTGGGAGGTGAACAAATGAAGGTGACAAATGAAGATGAGTTGTGTCATGGGATTAATTAGTTCTAGAAGCTGGAGAGCTACTTAAGGAGTTAGAATAGCTAGTCTGTCCCACAGCTGGAGTTATGCATTGCAAATGACTTTGCCTCTTGATTACTTTACTTACAGTAGCCCATGAGCATGCATATTTATATGTAATATACACCTATGTGCCTATACGTGCTTTAAATGAGCTATAACAGCAGATTTTATATAACAGGAAACATCTAGATCTTTCCCTCTTTCTTTTCATACATTAAGTTTCTTCCTCCTATATTTAGGATTTTTTTGGGGGGAATGCTGGTGATTGAATGCAGGGTCTTGCACATGCTAGGTAAATGCTCTACTATTTAGTTAATATTCTTGGCCCTGTGAATTTTTTTTTCCTTTTTAAGAATGGATAACCACACTTGGGTTTATTGAGTGGAAGGCTAAGAACATTTTTTAGATTCTTGAAAAGATCAATTTCTAAAAGGGTATCCTATTTTACACTTTAAAATTTGTTTATTTTCTTTTTACATTTTTATTAGCATATATTAGTTGTACATGGGACTTCACTGTGCCATTTTCATATATGCTTACAATGTAGCTTGGTTAGATTCATCCTTTCCATCATTCTCCTACACTCTACCTTCTCCCCTTCTTAAAACAATTTCAAAAGGTTTTGTTTTTCTATTTTCATAAAAGTATATATATAGTATATTGACTATTTTCATTCTCTTTCACCCACTCTGTTCACTCTCCTTCTCCTGCTAGTAGCCACCTGCAAACAGGATCTGTTGTGCTGTTCCATACTTCATTATTTTTTAGTGCATATGATTGTTCAAAGGGGTTTCACTGTACTATTTGAAGTATGAATATATTTTATTTTAATCAGATTAACACCCTCTATTACTCTCTCTTTTCCCTCTCCCCCATATTTTTTTAAACAGTTTATCAGCAATGTGTGAAATGATCTGCTTCACAGCAACTTCTCTGTGTGCTCCTAGACCCAGAGGTGAGGCAATGGAAGGCTCACCATTTTTTTTTTCTTCACAGTCTGCAGTTAATAGTTCTGCTCTTTACTTTCTTGGTAAGGGTCAACTCACTTGTTGGGTTCATTAAGGATGAACCCTGCCTCTTCCTCACCTTCCGGTTGTGCAGTTTTATTTGAGAATGTAGACTTTTGATTTGATATGAGTGCTTTTCAGTCAGTATGGAGGTTTGTGGCATACTGGCCCATGTTAAATTTCTATTATTATTTTTGGAAAGTACACATGTGTAAGTGTGTATGTATGCACTCACACATGCTGAACACATTTTTAAAAAAAAATTGAAGGGGGGTTTGGGGTGTGGTTCAAGTATTAGAGCACCTGCTTAGCAAATGAACACAAGGCCCCGAGTTCAAATCTCATACTGCTAAAAAAGAAAAGGGAAAAAGAATTGGAGAAAAGGCTTTTGGTATGGGAATACTTATATTTAAGTTCCTAAGTACTATTATTGTGAAAGGAAAATATATCTACTTATTAGTATAAACAAGGGCATGCAAAACAATAATAGAGTTTGCTGGTATTTCAGACATATTGAGAAATAGCTTTCCACCCTACTTTAAGATTTTTTGTTTTTGTTTTTGAGGTAAAATAAAGCCTGGGTACATGTCGGGCAGTGTATCTTATTTTTTTTTTTCCAATGGAAAAGATTGAAGACAGTTGTCAGAGGTCCATGGAACTGCATAATCTTTTTGCTGGAGTTTGTGTTTCAGGAGCTGGACTTTCATTGTTCTAACTTTAGTCTCATCAATCACTTGAAAAATACCTGATCTTACTTTTGGTCTCATGGTGCTTCGTGCATATATTAGAAATTTAATTTGGGTATATCCACATTATTTTGGTAACTCTTGTCTTCTTGACTGAATTTTCCTAAAGCCCAGTCCCAGCAAAAGTAAAATTATTTTGATGAATATCATTTAATGCAACAGCTTTCCAGTATGGAAACAGTATGGTACTGGTAAAAAAAAATTCCCAGACAAACAGACCAGTGGAACACAATAGAGAGCCCAGGAATAAACCCATGTAGCTCTATCCACCTGATTTTTGACAAAAGAATTGAGGATACAAATTGGAGAAAAGGTATCCTCAAATAAAAGGTGCTGAGAAAATTGGATACTCATAAGCAGAAGAATGAGGATAAATTCCTTTCTGTATCAGTTACAAAGATTAACTTAAAATGGATTAAAGACTTAAATGTAAAACCTGAAACTATGAAACTACTAATAGAAAATGGGAAATGCTTCAGAAAACTAGAACAGTAAAGGATTGCTTTTGTGGGACAAGACCTCAAAGACAGAGATATGAAAAAAAAAATTAGACAAATAGGGCTACATAAAACTACAAAGCTTTCACTAAATAGAGGAAACACTCAACAGAGTGCAGAGACAGCCTACAGATGGGAGAAAATTTTTGCAATGTATACATCTGGCAATGGGTTGGAATCCAGATGTATAAGGAACTCCAAAAACTCAGTAACAAAAAATAAACCCAATTAAAAATGAGCAATAAACCTAAATAAAAATTGCTCAAAAGAAGACATTCAAATGGCCAACAGGTACATGAAAAAATACCCAATATCATTAATCATCAAGGAAATGCAAATCAAGAGCACAATGAGATATCATCTCACCCTACTAGGAGTGGTTATTATCAAACACACTAAAAATAGCTGTGCACCAGAGGCTCACACCTATAATCCTAGCTACTTGGGAGACTGAGATCAGGAGGATTCTAGTTCGAGGCCAGTCTGGGCAAATAGTTCGAGAAACCCCATCTCCAAAATAACCAGAGTAAAATGGACTGGAGTTATAACTTAAGTGTTAGAGCACCTGCTTTGTAAGCTCAAAGCTCTGAGTTCAAACACCAGTCCTTCCAAACAACAACAACAAAACCCAAACCCAAACCAAAAAACAAAAAGCTTTCCCCCTGCCAAAAAAAAAACCCATTAAAAATAACATGTGCTAGTGAAGTTGTGGAGTAAGGGGAACCCTTAGTTTTGTTCCCTCCCACATTTAGGATTCTTTTCTGATGAGAGTATAAATTCTATAGCCATTATAGAAAATAGTATGGTGATTCCTCAAAAAATTTAAAATAGAGCTACCATATGATGCAGTAATTCTACTACTGGGTACATATCCAAATGAAATGAAATCAGTGTGCTGAAGAGACATCTGCACTTCCAGCACTACCAGTTCTCTGCAGCATTGTTCACAACAGCCAAGAAAGGGAATCAACCTGTGTCCATCAGCTGACGAATTTACAAAGAATGAAATGCTGTGATTTGGAGCAACATGCATGGGAATGAAGATCATTTTGTCAAGTGGAATAAGTCAGGCTTACAAAGACAAGAATCACATGATCTAAGTCATGTGGAATCTAAAAGCGTTGTATCTCATAGAAGTTGAGAGCAGATTGGTGGTTAACAGAGGCTGGGGACAGTGGGAGTGGGAAGAGAAGAGGAAAGGTTGATCAATTGATATTGTTATAGTTAGGATTAAGAAGCTCTGGTGTACAGTTGTATAGTATGGGACTAGAGATAACAGCTATATACTGTACATTTCAAAAAGCTAGAAGAAAGTTTTCACCACAAGTATGACAGATGTTTGAGGAGATAGACATGTTTAACCAGATTTAAACATTACGCAATGTGTCAAGTATTAGACACGACATGATATCTTAAGAATTTGTGCAAGGTTTACATTTTGTCTGTTAGTTTAAAATTAAAAATAAAAAAATTTGCAGTTTTCTGTCCAACCTTTATATGGAGTAAAATTCTGGCTTTTCTTAGCATATTACTTATAGGTTCATTTTTCCAAAACATTTTTTGCTCCATCTGGAATTTCAATATGTTTTTATAGGTTTATTCTATTTACATTATGTGTTGCACATCTAACTCTTCTATGCTATGAATCATCACTTTTCTTTGTGATGTTTTTGCATGTATGTTTGCAAAGAAGGGTAGATAGTGTCAATGGTGACAGCAGAAAAGATAGATTTTTACTATTTTGTCTGTCTTCTTAGTGTGGTAGTTAATCTTGTTTGTCAACTTGACTGGACTGCAAGCCCAGGTGATTGATAACACACCTTTTGTGTGGGTCTGTGAGAGTGTTTCCAGAGACAAGTAGATCATGACGATTCTGACCTAATCAATGGTTTAATGCCCTGATGGATTCAAAATTTAAACAGACTATTGGGGGTGATGGAACTATGGAAGGTGGGGCCTAACAGGGGGAAGTGAGTCATGGGGGGCCTATCCTTGGGGATTATATCTTGTCTTCACCTCTTTCTGTCTCTCTGCTTCCTGGATGCCATGAGGTGAATAGCTCTGCTCTATCACATCCTGTTCTTCCTCATCTCATGCCCACAGCAATAGAGACAGCCAACCATGGACTGAAATCTCTGAAACCACGAGCCAAAATGTGTCTCTCCTCTTTTAAGTTGGTTTTCTCAGGTATTTTGTCATAACAATGAAAGGCTTACACTTAGTTTCATCTTTCTTGTGATCAATGGCATGTGTCTGTGAGTTGGTAGTTGTTTGTGAAGGTTGTGGCTTCAGAGCAGTAACGAGTACATAGAACAGTACCCTCATAGTGGAGTGTAGTCTGTTACTGAAACTGTGGCATGAAGGATACAGAACGTACAGTGCTCTATATGTTAGAACCACAGCCTGTTAGGAGCTCTGTAGAGCAGGTCCCAACAGAGGAGAGAAGTGGTTATGAGTTTTGGAAGTAGTCTAAAAAAGTCTTGAGGAGATAATGTTCTTAATTTGAACCTCTTTTTTAAAAAGGGTTTTTTAAAATTGTTGTGCTGAGAGTAACTGTGACGGTTACAAAAGTTCTTACGATATATCAACTATATCATACTAGACACTTTCTTTTTAGAGTGAAAGGAACTGAGTTCACTAGCCTGTCTGTATTGTTGCCCATAGTACCTGTAATATCTTACATAGTACTTGCTAAATAATTATCTTTTGAATAAATAAATAGATGACACTGAGATACAGAATGATGAATGATTTGAAAAAGTCAAATGACTAGTAAGATTTTTGGCTGTAACCTCTGATTGCTTCTCTTGTTCTTTTGGTCAGTTCTTTGTTCTGCTTTATAAAGAAAATAAACATGGATTCTGCTCACTTTATGGTTGTTTGCTTTGTCTCATTTTAAAATTCTCCTTGCCAGCTGAGAACTCCAACAACAGGTTCTATCTGCTTGAACTCTTCTATTCTTCACAATAACACTATTGCTATTTACACCAGGTACTGCTGGTTTCAGCGTACAGCTAATCATACTGACTGAGAGATTAAATCATTTGACTGAGGAGACACAGCTTGCTAACCTGCTCTGTCTTTCTCTCTTGGTGGTGCTGGGGATTTGACTCAGGGTCTTATGCTTGCTAGGCAAGTGTTCTACCACTTGAGCCCTGCCCTCAGTCATTTTGATTTTAATTTATATGGTTTTGTGCCTTTGCTTGGGGCCAGCTTGGACTGTGATCCTTTTACCTACACCACCCTAGTAGCTGGGATTACAAGTGTGAACCATCGTGCCTGGCTTATTTTGAGATAAGGTCTCACTAACATTCTGTCCAGCTGGTCTTGAACCACAATCCTCCTATCTTTGCCTCACGGGTAGCTGGGATTATAGTGATGCACCAGCACACAGGGCTCCTCACTATGTCTCTTACACTGTCATTGTCACACCAATATTCAGAGCACATTTTAGGACTCCTATCTACATCATTGTTCCTAGATTTGATCTATATAAACAACTGAAGGAGAAGAGCTTTTCATTCATTTGTTGATTTGTTAAATATTTATTAAGTACATGTTCTTTGCTAAAATTTGAGCTAAGTGTTAGAGGAAAGAATGAATACGATATCTCCTATTCTTAAGGGAAAGGCAGAATAGAAATGATAAATTTGAACTTAAGTGTTATTACAGAGGTGTTCATTTATTAAAATATTTTACAGCTTGGGGGATGAGGCACAGTGTTCTAGGTGTTTTGAAAAACCAGTGCTTAAGAAGGAGTGCTTGCTCTCAAGGAGATTTTAGTTGTGGGATGACTGGCATACAAGTAGTCAAAATATGATAAAATGCATATTATAATGGTGGTCTGCACAATGTACATTGGGACCAGCAGGATGGAGTGCCCAAGTCTTCTCGGAACATTCAAGGCAGATTTCTTTGTAGGAATGATGGTGAACTATGTTCTGTAGGAGAGTTAAAATTTCTGGGTGGATAAGTTGGGAAATGGCATGTCAAACACAGACACAGACTGTGACAATGTATTACTGAGGCATGAGGCTGAAGAGTCAAATGAGAATCTGGTTATGAAGGGTCTTGGGTCTTAGTGTGCTATATGAAGGACTTTTAAAAAATTATTTTTACCTGAACCACTATCCTTTGCTTCCTGATGTCCTTCCCTGGGTTACTGATGGTCTTCTCCCACTTGTTTTGTGTTTGGGTTACTTCTAGCCTTGACTATACTATCTGCTTAGTTCTATTGGCCTTGGCTGATCTTGGTCTTTGCCTCTAACTTACTGGAAATTTAGCACGTTCTTTCTCTATTCTGCTTGGACCTCCTTGAGTCAGGAATGTTCACTTGAAAGTTTCCAAGAAGTGTAGTTGCATGGCTATTAACTGGGTGGATATTCTTTTCTTGTGGAAAGAATTTATTGACTAGAATCCATTGTTTTACTACAAGATGCATTGGCTAGATTGTGGTATCTGCATCAGTGGACATTATCTTAGTGCTTATTTCTTGCTCTGATTTCTGTTTTGATTTGGGTAATTTTCTTATCTCAAATTTGGAAGTATGTTTTTCCATGATGCCATTGAATATTAATGCATACACATTTGCTTCTGGAAAGAACCAAATTTTTTCATGACACTAAAATATGATATCAGATTCCTTTCTTCCAATTTATAATGATTTTCTTATTCTTTTTTTAATTTTATTCATATGTGCATACAATGTTTGGGTCATTTCTCCCCCTTTCCCCTGCCTCCTTCCTTCCTCCCCCACCCCCTCTTTTTCCCCCTACCCCCTTGCTACCAGGCAGAAACTATTTTGCCCTTACCTCTAATTTTGTTGAAGAGAAAGTATAAGAAATAATAGGAAGGACCAAGGGTTTTTGCTAGTTGAGATAATGATAGCTGTACAGGGAGTTTACTTGCATTGCTTTCCTGTATATGTGTGTTACCTTCTAAATTAATTCTTCTCAAACTAACCTTTTCTCTAGTTCCTAGTCCCCTTCTCCTATTGGCCTCCTTTAAAGTTTCTGCATTAGTTCCTTTGCATTGAGGATATCAAATACTATCTTGTTTTTTTTTTTTGGTTCTTGCCTATCCTCATACCTCCCTTGTGTGCTCTCACCTCATCATGTGATCAAAGTCCAATCTCCTTGTTGTGTTTGCCCTTGATCTAAAGTCTGCATATGAGGGAGAACATACGATTTTTGGTCTTCTGGGCCTGGCTAACCTTGCTGAGGATGATGTTCTCCAGTTCCATCCATTTACCAGCAAATGATAAGATTTCATTCTTCTTCATGGCTGCATAAAATTCCATTGTGTATAAATACCACATTTTCTTAATCCATTCGTCAGTAGTGGGCATCTTGGTTGTTTCCATAACCTGGCTATTGTGAATAGGGCTGCAATAAACATGGGTGTGCAGGTGCCTCTGGAGTAACCTGAGTCACATTTTTTTGGGTATATCCCCAAGAGTGGTATTGCTGGATCATATGGCAGATCTATGTTTAGATTTTTAAGAAGCTTCCAAATTTTTTTTCAGAGTGGTTGTACTAGTTTGCATTCCCACCACCAGTGTAAAAGGGTTCCTTTTTCCCTGCATCCTCACCAGGATGATGGCTATTCTAACAGGGGTGAGGTGGAATCTTAGTGTGGTTTTGATTTGCATTTCCTTTATGGATAGAGATGATGAGCATTTTTTCATGTGTTTTTGGCCATTTGAATTTCTTCTTTTAAGAAAGTTCTGTTTAGTTCAGTTGCTCACTTCTTTATTGGTTCTTTGATTTTGGGAGAGTTTAGTTTCTTAAGATCCCATATATTCTGGTTATCAGTCCTTTGTCTGGTGTGTAGCTGGCAAATATTTTTCCTACTCTGTGGGTGGTCTCTTCAGTTTACAGACCATCTCTTTTGTCATGCAGAAGATTTTTTTTTTTGGTCTAATACAACACAATTTATTTTCTTCCTTTCCAGGTTTTAGTAGTCCCTTAAAGACCAATATCAGGCTGTCAGCTGGGCATTGGTTTCTGTCTGGACACTCTGAAGAAGAATTTGCTTCCAAACTCAGCCAGGTTGTTAGTGGAATTATTTATTTCCAGTTATAGAACTGAAAGCCCTGTTTCCTTGCTTTCAGTTAGCTTTCTGGGTGCTCTCCAGTACTGACACGTGACTCCCTCCATCATCAAACCATCAACAACCTATCAAATGCTTCCATGCAGAAGATTTTTGATTTTATGAAGTCCCATTTGTCCATTCTTTCTCTTAGTTGCTGGGCTGCTGGGGTTCTATTGAGGAAGTCCTTGCCTTTACTTATTACTTCCAGAGTGTTTCCTGCTCCTTCCTGTAGTAACTTCAGAGTTTTGGGTTTGATATTAAGGTCCTTGATCCATTTTGAGTTGATACTAGTACAGGGTGATAGACATGGATATAGTTTCAGTTTCTTGCAGACAATTAACCACTTTTCCCAGCAACATTTGCTGAAGAGACTGTCTTTTCTCCCTCGTGTATTTTTGGAACATTTGTCAAAAATAAGGTGAGTATAGATGTGTGGATTCATATCTGGGTCCTCTATTCTGTGCCACTGGTTCTCATGTCTGTGTTTGTGCCAGTACCATGCTGTTTTTTTTTTTTTTTTTGCTATTGCTTTGTAATATAGTTTGAAGTTAGGTATTGTGATACCTCCAACATTGCTCTTTTTGTTGAGTATTGCCTTGGCTATTCACGGTCTCTTGTGTTTACAAATGAACTTTAGGGTAGATTTTTCAATCTCTGTGATGAAAGACATTGGGATTTTGATGGGAATTGAATTAAACATGTAGATTGCTCTTGGTGGTATAGCCATTTTTACTATGTTGATTCTACTAATCCATGAGCATGGGAAACCTTTCCATCTTCTGTAGTTTTCCTCTATCTCTTTCTTCAGGGGTTTATAGTTCTCCTTGTAGAGGTCATTCACATCCTTTGTTAAGTTTACTCCTAGGTATTTGATTTTTTTGAGGCTATTGTAAATGGAATTGTTTCCATATATCCTTCTCAGTTTGTTCGTTTTTGGTGTATAGAAAAGCTAATGATTTTTGTAAGTTGATTTTGTATCCTGCCCCCTTGCTATAGCTGTTTATGGTGTCCAGGAGTTTTTGAGTAGAGTTTTTTGGGTCTTTAAGGTATAGGATCATATTGTCTGCAAATAGGGATATTTTGACATTTCTTTACCTATTTGTATTCCTTTTATTTCTTCTTCTTGCCTAATTGCTCTAACTAGGAATTCCAGTACTAGATTGAATAGGAGTGGGGAGAGTGGGCATCCTTGTCTCATTCCTGATTTTAGGGGAAGTGGTTTCAGCTTTTCATCTTTAAGTATGATGTTGGCTCTAGGTTTGTCATATGTAGCCTTTATAATGTCGAGGTACATTCCTTCTATTCCTAGTTTTCTTAGAGCTTTTATTATGAAATGGTGTTAGACCTTATCAAAGGCTTTTTCTGCATCTATTGAGATGATCAGGTGGTTTTTGGTTTTGCTTTATTAATGTGCTGTATTACATTTATTGATTTGCATATGTTGAACCACCCCTGCATCCCTGGGATGAAGCTGACTTGGTCATGGTGGATGATCTTTCTGATGTGTTGTTGGATTCAGTTTGCCATTATTTTATTGAGGATTTTTGCAACAATGTTCATGAAGGAAATTGGCCTATAGTTCTCCTTTTTGGAGGTGTCTTTGTTGGTTTTGGGATGAGAGTAATATTGGCTTCATAAAATGAGTTAGATAGTGTTCCTTCCCTTTCTATTTCATGGAACAGTTTAAGGAAGGTTGGTATTAATTCATCTTTAAATGTCTGATAGAATTCAGCAGAGAGTCCATCAGGTCCTGAACTTTTCTATTTTGGGAGACTCTTTATTGCTGCTTCAATTTCATTTTGCGTTATTGATCTTTTCAGGTGATTAGTATCCTCTTGGTTCAGTTTTGGATGGTCGTAAGTATCTAGAAATCTGTCCCTTTCTTCAAGTCTTCAAATTTATTGGAATATAGGTTCTCAAAGTAGTCTAGATGATTTCCTGGATTTCTGTGGTCTTTTGATGGAGTCATTGAGTTCTTGCATTTTCTTTTCACAGGTCTTGAGTTGTTTAACTAATAGTTCTTCAGTTTTTCCTTTAATTATTATTTCATCTTTAAGTCCTGAGATTCTGTCTTCTGCTTGTTCTAGTCTGCTGGAGTGGCCTTCCATTTTGTTTTGTATTTCTGTGTCATTCTTTTTTTCTGAGGTTTTTCTGTATTATGGGTCTCTTGCTCTTGAATATTGTCAATTTTTGTCCTTAATTTATTTATCTCTCTATTTTTGGTGTTTTCTGTTTCACTTTGTGTTTATTTAGGACTCTATGACTTCATTTATTTGTTTTTGTGTTTTCTCATATTCTTTATTTCTGTTGTCTTGGAATTTCTTGAGTGCCTCCTGTACATTTTGGTTGACCATGTCTAGTAAGATCTCTATGAAATTCTCATTGATTACTTGCAGAATTTCTTCTTTTAGGGTGTTCTTGTGGGTTTCATTGGGTTCCTTGGTATAGTTTATCATTTTTGTTGGAGTCTGGATCTGGTTATCCATTTTCTTCATTTCCCTGTGAATTCTATACTAATTTATTTTAGTGGAGAGAATGGTTTCCATCCTTTTATGGTCTTCCCATCGTTCCACTTGGTACTGTTTCTGTCCCTGGCCTATGTGTAATTTAGGATTAGCTAATGTACAGTAGTAAAACTAACAAAACCAGGAAAGAAGGAGAAAAAATAAAAAGAAAAAGAAAGAGAAAAAAAATGGAGAACCAAATAAATCAACATGGAGAGATGCAGGACAATCAAACAGAAAATAGCACAAACAAACACTTAAAGAAAAGAAACAAAAAAGAAAAAAGAGAAAAAAAAAATCCCTGGTTCAGGAACAGTAGAATTTCAGTCTTAGTGGTTCTGGTGTTACTCCTTTAGCATCCAGTCCTGTTTGTCTGCATCTCCTAGGCAGGTTTGGAGCTGATGTCTGGTTGTGCCGGAGCCCTTCTGTGGCAGGCGGCAGCCTGATGGGCCAGCGCTGGGTAGGGGGAGTTGGGGGGGTGGCTTGCAGGCTGTCAGGCCATTGGGTGGACGGTAGCATGGTGGGCTGGCAGGGCAGTGGCCTGGCATGCCGTTGGGTGACCTGTTCTTTCAGTGTATCATGATGTGGGGAAGTCTTCCATGGGCTAGGGGTTTGGGGTGCTGAAGTTTCAGATCTCCCTGGTGCTTTACCTCAGCCAAGCGTGTCTCCTGCATCTCAGCAAGGTCCCTGATTCCTGGAGCTCACACAGTCTGCGTCTGTGTCCTAGTGACCATTTTGGATCCCGTCTCATGAGCTATTTGCCTGGGCTGGCTTTGAGCTGCAATCCTCTGATCTCTGCCTCCTGAGTAGCTAGGATTACAGGGTGCCTGGCTATATCCATGTTTTTAAAGTATTGTATGCAATAATGTTTTTGAAATTTATGTTTTTCTAATTATCCTTCTGTTGCTTTATATAAAATCTAGAGGAATCTAATCTTTTTCTTCACCTCTATGAACTATTAGGCTTTTATCTTTGGCAATTCTGTTTTGGCATTTAAAAAGAAGGGTCTAGTGGGAACCTAGCATAACATGAAAGGGATAAGTTAGAAAATTTAATAAAATGTAGCTGGAATGCAGAGAGCTATGTGCTTAGAAATTGGAGTTTATGACTAAAGATCATAGATTACTCTTCCTGACATACAGAAATTATAAAATCATTTGTTTTTCTGATAAAGTAAAGGTTTTTCAGAATTCCAATTTCTGGATATGGTTAAGGAGTAAAATTGTTTGGAAAAATAATACAAATAAAAATGTAAATATAAAAATTTCTATTCATTTTCAGTAGAAACTGAGAAAAAAATCCAAGTATTTTAGTTCAAGTTCATATACAACATTTAATGACTGATTCACCCATAATTAGTTTTTTTTTTTTTTTGGTCAGATCTACCCAAAATACAAACTCTATATGAAACAGCACAGTATGATGGAGAGAGCTGTATTCTTGGCCAGAAGTATTAAGCTCTAGCTTTGTTAGATAGCCTTGGAAAAGTCCTTTTGTGTCCTTGTGATTTCCCTTCTCTTCTGCAAAAGGAAGTTACACTACATTGTTCATTCACAGAAAAAATTCCATAAATGTATTCGTGGTGAAATGGGAAGAGTTGGTGGGAGATACTACCTTTAACCTTTGTTCTCCCACATAAAAACACAAACCATGAGGCCATAATCCCCTCAGATGGGTTTGAAATCTAAATAACATAAAATAAAAGGAGCTTGCCTGTTATCTTTGAGATTCAGTCAGAAGTTAAATTCTCATTTTCTTCAGAGTTCCTCTGGCTTCTTTGAATCTGTATTCAGTTTCAAATATCCTACACTAATTTTTCTAACTTCATATTTCTGCTAACACTAATTTTTGTATTTTTATAGTTTTTCTAACAATAGGAGGCATGTCATTTATTCACTCACAGTACTCAATTTTTGTTAAATGCTAATTTTTGGTGCAGAGTTGTCATCATTGGGATAAACCCATCTGTAACAAAGTACTCAGCTTTGTAATCAGAATAAATTGTTATATAGTGGGAAGAGTGACCATGGGATGATTCTCATAGTGGCATCATAAAAAAGTATACAATTTAAGCTATAAATACTGACTATCAAAAGAGCAATTCATTATGTAAATTTACATGCACTTGTGCATTTGCCAGGATGATATCATGCTGGTACATCTTTTTTTTTTTTTTTTACCAGCTTAACATTTTCTAATTTAAGATGGAGGCCAAGCTGCTGCAATGTGACAGTGTATAATTATTGGACAGCCAGCAGCAATTTTTAAAGAGAATTTCACACTCTTTGAGACTAGTGTCATTGCTAGTTTGAATTAATTTGTGGAAGTTATTTATATATCAGACACTTATTTATATATTGGACAATTATTTATACATCAGACACTTATTTATATATCAGGCAATTATTGAGAGATAGCATTCTATTAGTAAATTAGGCCTAAGAATTTATATTTACAAGGGTGATATAGCTACAAATAGGTATATTAAGTCACAGTAATATATTTAGAGTTTATTTTCTTTTGTGAAAAATCTCTTATTATTTCCCCACTTTTTTATACTTTAATTAGGACATGAACCTCAGCTTTCAATATTCACTGGAAAAGAAGCATGATTTGGGCTTTGCTTACCCACAAGACCTTCTCTACTACCTCCTGCTCTCCACTCCACCCCAAGTTACTTCTACCAGTGCCTCCCTGGCCAATTTCTCCCTTCTTGCCTTGTGATTGCATTTCCCATAGCAACTTTCAGGTAGCTCTTTGCTGGGGGTTTCGTGGTTTTCAGAGGACCCTCCCTTTCTTTCCTCTCCTCCCATGCACTTATCCTAGTCAAAATGAGAAGGGATAAATGTCAAGGGAAGTCCTAATTTGCCTCCTATTTTGTTATGTTACTTTACTTATACTTTTTCCTTCTGAAGATGTACCTTAGACAAGACACTGATAGGCTGATTTGTCAAAAATCCATGTGGGAAATGAAGCTATGGTTGGTTTGTGGCAGTGTAGATAGGACTTAGGACTTAAACAAGATGCACAGTCAACAGGCAGAGATTTGAGAAGAACATGATTGTAAAAAGACTGAAAAGAATAAAGACTTGTTTATAAGCAGGACACAACAGACGAGGAAGACTAGGATTTGGTTAACCGGCAGAATATGAGCATAAATAAGGAAAAGCAAAGTCAAGCCAGGTTTAGTTTCTTAGTCAGCACCACAGACAGTTTTGAGTACAGGCGTTTGCCCTCACAGTTGCCTCTGGAGCATAGGTATGGGCAGCGGTAATTCTTGGCCCAGTGACTACGGCTTGCTATCAGACCAGTAAGACAGAAGCACAAGTGGCTCTGAAGTGGATAACAACTTGTTACAGTAGGCAATACTTGCATATGCCTTTCAGTTTTCAGGCTGCATAATTAAGATTGGCCTCAAAGAACATCATTCTGAGTGAGGTTAGCCAGGCTCAGAAGTTCAAAAATCGTATGTTCTCCCTCATATGCAGACTTTAGATCTATGACAGATGCAGCAATGTGGTTAGACTTGGATCACATGATAAGGGGAGAGCACATATGGGAGGTATGGGGATAGGTAAGAAACCCAAAACATGAAAGTATTTGATGTCCCCACTGCAGAGGAACTAATACAGAAACCTTAAAGTGACAGTGGTCAACATGAGAAGGGAATCAGGAACTAGTGAGAAGGTCAGCTAGAGATGAATCAACTTGGGTTGTAACACATTTGTACATGGAAGCAATGCTAGGAATCTCTCTGTATAGCTATCTTTATCTCATCTAGCAAAAATGCTTTGTCTTTCCTATTATGCTTATGTCTTCTCTTCAAAAAAATTAGAGATAAGGGCAGAACAGGTTCTGCTTGGAAGTGAGAGGGGTGGGGGGAAAAAGTGGCCCAAACAATGTATGCACATGTGAATAAATGAATACAAAAAAGATTGGCCTCAAGGACTGGAAAAGTACAATAATATCTTGAAGACCTCTCTGGACATAAGGAGGAAGCAAATTATGGTTTAGAATGCATTTCTGGCTTTTAGTATCAGCTCTATTTTCTAGTCATCTAAGTTACTAAATCCTTCCAAGGCACAGTATCTCTATCGTGAGCATACTTCATTTATACACATGGGGTTGATTATAGTAGTGCTGATACTATAGGGCTGGAGAGAATTAACCATTAACATGGACTGGAGGTGTGGTTCAAGCAGTAGAGTGCATGCTTTGCAAGCACAAAACCCTGAGTTCAAATACGTCATACTGAAAAAGCTTTAAAATATTTACTATAATAATATTATATTTGTATATACGATATAATCTTACCTATTCCATCAACTTTTCAAAAATGGCCACACCGTCACATGGTTCTGAAGATCCTGGTGAATGTCATATGTCTGCCAGGCTTATTTGTATAAAAAGCTTTTGAAAGTCAGTAGGTAATACTTTATGTATCAGAGAAATGTGAGAAAGCCTGAATGAAAAATCACTGATAAAAGTACTTTATCATACAAACTAAAAAACCAGACTGCAAACCTAGAGTTACAAATGTGCTTGTATCCTTGGTGACCAAAGCTAACATTGGAGCTTTAACTTAGGGACTTGTACATTGATTTCAGAATCACCTATTTTATTCTTGGTTGCTTCATAATCATTCAAGGAAATAACCTGAAACAACCCTATTTGGGTCTATTTACTATTATGTACTACATAGAACCTACATTTGAATGAGTTGATTGAGAATAGTAACACATTTTCTGTACAAAAATTCCAATTAATAGTTGTGTGCACCTGTGGGGTGTATGTGTGTGTGTGTGTGTGTGTGTGTGTGTGTATGTGTAAGAGACAGAGAGAGAGAGAGAGAGAGAGAGAAATTTCCTTTTCTTTTCTTGTACACATTTCATTATTGTACTGTCAAATGCCCACAAATTCAACCTACTGCCTAAGGTGCAGGTAAACCTCAGACATCTCAGAACCGTACTTCACCTTAGCCAAACCACTCCACTTCTTTGAACATTTGATACTGTTTCAAAAATGCAGATAATATTTATTTTGAAGGTTGTCATGAAAATTAGAGATGACATTTAATAAACACCAGGTACCATATTTAATTAAGTTAATGAAGCAATTCAGCCAGTTGTTCATGCCAAATTTGTAAGTTTTTTCTTTTGTGATTTTGCCAAAAGTTAGACTTATTCTTTAAGAGGTTCTGCTTAAATGACAGTTTAACATCAAAATATTCTTACAGTTTAGTTTATTAAACTCAGATATGCTAAAGTACACATTTCCTTACTTTTTGTTGATTTTTAAAATGCCATTAAAAGCATTAGTTTTATTTAATCATTTTCTAATAGGTATCAAAGTATCACATTGTACACCACACCATAGATATATACAATTTTCTATTTGTCAATTAAAAATTAAAAAATTTACTAGTTCTTTCAGACAGTTCCATGAATAATGTTCATTCTTTTCTTGTGGTACTGAGGTTTGAACTCAGGGCTTTGCATTTGTTAGGCAGGTGCTCTACCACTTGAACCACACCCATAACCCAATATAGTTAGTTCGTTCTCTATTGCCTTTTCAGATCACGTGACTGCATATTTGTATGTACTTGGAAGGTCTACATGGCTGTTGAATATAAACAGTCTGTTCCTTTCATTAACTTTTGCATTTATGTATTATTATGTTTAAAATGAACTCTATCCCAAGGAAAAAACATTTTCCTTGGTGAGATGAATCACTGTTGTCTGATTCATCTCCCTCTCAGGGCGGAAGCTCGGTCTGGTGGTTCAAGCTGTGATGTGTGAGTCAGTTGTTCTTGTTCCTCTTTTGGCTTTCAATAGCTGGTTAAATTCTTTGTCCAATAGAGATGGTACCTCCCTATGCACACTGCACAGGGGGACTGTCAGAAAAGATGAATTTGTCCACGGGAATGAGATGATGGGGAAGAACAAAAAAAAATATTCCTCTGTTTAGAGCAATGCATTTGTTATTCACCTTTTCCCCTGGATCAGTATTGGCTTCAAGGATTTAGAGGCAAATCAGAAGTGCTTGGGTATTGAGACTTCAATTGCAGACTAGAGGAGATAATTATCTGTCTCTTCTCCAAAAGGGACACTGAAGTGACTGAAAAGGAAATAGGGATTGATTGTTAATCTGAAGGTAGGAGACCTGTTAAGGCTTTTATTATACTGGTGTTCCCTTTATTTTGTTTTATTTTTTAATAAGGACATATTCATTATATAGGGGGTGATTCATAGTGATAATTCTGAATAGACTTATATTGTACATTATTTACATTGCCCTCATCCCCTCTCCCACTCAGCCCCCTCTCCACCCCACTTAAAGCAATTGCAAGAGGTTTTTAAATTATGTTTCATATAAGCATATGACGTTCATCAACCATATACCATTATCTTAATCTCCTTCCTTCCCCCTTCCCCCTCTGGTGTTTTCCTTTAAAACACCATTTGACTGCAGGTTTTATCACTATAATTTAATTCTCATACAGAAAGGATACACAGGACTAACAACAAATGTATTGTTAGTACTTTTTATTACTTAGTAAACTTTCAGTTCTAAACAGGCTATAGATTTGTATTCAGCATGAGTAAGGAGGTCTTTAAGGCAAATGACAGTGGTGTCATATTATTGTACAGCTATTTTAAAAGAATTCATAGAGGAAGATATTTTCTTTACAGATCCATCAACAGGATTATAAATTTAGCATTAGACTAAGCTAGTCATCTCTTTATTAAGTAAGGATAGGCCAAAATAATCTTATGAACTTCATGATTTGGTATGTTGTTTATTTAAAACTATAGGATAATCATTAGGAGTCAGTTTGTGTCATTCACTTTAATGTTATATTATTGTTTAGTTTTTCTTCGAAAGTGGGCCCCTTGAGTGTTAAAGGGAACATTGTCTCCCTCATGGCACTTTCCCCAGTTGTGAGAGCATTTTTATCAAAGATTTGAATTTTTATTGTGTCCTAGTTTAGAATCATGCAGAAAGAGGCCTTAAGAGCAGGAACTGAGTGCAAGCAATTTGAGAGATGATCCCAGGGAATGTCATGGGGAGACAGAAGAAAGAGGGAAGGAAGTCAACAGTATATTGTCAAGCAAGTTACTTCAGTTTGCAGTACAGTTCAATCCCACAGGGGAGCTCTGGGCTACATGTATTACATGCCTTAGAGTTGAGGTATTTGTTTCCATTCAACAGTGGATAAGAATGGCTTTCTGGGGCAGTAATTCTTCAGCTTGACTTTGCCAAGGAAGAGTGAGAAAAATACTCAGTCAAGAAGACTCAGGCAAAGATTTCGTTCCCATTCTGTGGGAAGCCTCTTCAATCTGGTGACCATTTCTTTTGTTGTGCAGATTTTAATTTCATGTAGTCCCATTTGTCAATTCTTTCTCTTAGTTGCTGAGCCATTTGAGTTCTATTTAGGAAGTTACTGCCTATGCCTATTAATTCCAGTGTATTCTCTGCTCTTTCCTACGCTAGCTTCGCAGTTTCCGGTCTGATATTAAGGTCCTTAATCTACTTTGAGTTGATACTTGTACAGGGTGAAAGACAAGAATCTAGTTTTAGTTTTCTGCATGTTCAGAAAGTCAAAGGCCACATGTTTTCTCTCACATGTAGAATATAGACCTAATACAAATGCAAGCAATATTATGAAAAACATGTCACACTAAGGGGTGGTCACTAATGAGATGGACACTAAAAGAAGGAAGTTAAGAAGGTGAATATGGTTAATGTACTTCCTATACAAGAATTAATATAGAATTTTTAACCCTGTTGAAACTGCCATAACAAGGGGACTAAAGTAGAAAAGAGAAAAATAGAGGAGATAAACCAGTTCAGGTTATAATACATATATACATGAAAATATCACAAGGAAACTATCTTAAACAAACAAAAGTGTCATTTTTTTTTTTTACAAAAGTGGAAAACAGGAGGACAGAACAGGTCCTGCCTGGGGGGCTGGGGCCAGCGGGAGGGGGAAGGATGTGGGGGAGGGTTGGGAGGGTGAATCTGATGTCAATACTGTGTACACATGTGTGTAAATGGAAAAATGAGACCTGTTGAAACTATTCCAGGAATGGGGGAGGAGGGGGATAAAGGAGAGTGATGGAAGGGGTGAATTCAATTACGATATGTTGTAAGAATTTTAGAAGTGTCACAATGTACCCCCAGTACAATAATAATACACAATTAATTGTACAAAAACTAAAAAAATAAGATTCTGGCATTCCTAGTAAACATCCTTTAACATGTAGACATGGGTGCTGGGGATAAGAGCAGGCACGGTCAGTGTTTGCCAAGTACTCTTTCACTTGCAGCTTTTTAAACCTGGTAGTACATTTCCCAGGTGTTTGGCAATCCACCTGTCTTTCTTCTTTTTCTTCCATTAAAAGTATTGGCCTGCTAGCTTCCAATTCTCTCTATCTTAAAAAATTGTGGTAATGTAATCCTAGCTACTTGGGAGGCAGAAATCAGGAGGCAGAGATCTGGAGGATTGGGTCTGAGCCCAGCATGGGAAAAAAGTTAGAGAGACCCCATGTCTACTAATAAAAGTTGGGTGTGGCGATTCACACCTGTTATCCCAGTTGTGCAGGAAGCATAAATAAGTGGATCTGAAGTCCAGGCCAGCCTAGGTGTAAGCGAGAGACCCGATTAGAAAAATAACTAAAGCACAAAGGGTTGCAGGGGTGTGGCTCAAGAAGTAGAGCCTGCTCCTAGCAAGTACAAGGCCCTGAATTCAAGTCCCAGTATTGTCAAACCCAAATTGTAGTAAAGTATACATAGTTAAATTTAGAATTTAACCATACAGTTTGATGGTTCATTCACATAGTTGTGCAACCATCACCACCACCCATCTCCAGAACATTTTCATCTTCCCAAATGGAAACTCTGTAGCTCTCAACTCTTGGTAAGGCTTTTCTACCTTTTGTCTCTAGGAACTTGACTATTCTAGATGCCTCAGATAAGTGGAACCACATAATAGTTGTCCTTTTATGTCTGACTTATATTGCTTGCCATGGTGTCCTCAAGATCCATCCATATTCCAGAATGTATTAGAATCTTTCTCCCTTTAAGGTGGAATAACATTCTGTCATGTGTGTATACCACATTTTATTTCCCTATTTGTCTGTTGATGAGAATTTGTTTTGCTGCCACCCTTTGACTATTGTGAATAATGTTGTGATGAACATGAGTGTACAAATATCTACTCAAGTCTTTGCTTTTAGTTCTTTTGGCACTTGGTTCCAAAGTATGCCTTAGTTGAGCTAAAATTTTTTAGGGTACATTTTGTTTTTTTTTTGTTATAAATTGCTGAAGTATCATTATAAACGATTTGAAAAATATAAAAATGTATAAAACAAATGAAATTCATGTATGGTCTGATGAATTATGTACAATTGATGAGAAGATAATTCATTTAATAGTTTATTCAATGATTTGAATACATCATATCATTTTTAAATGATGATTTTTAAAGCATGGACTCCAATGCCAGACAGTCTGTGGTTAAATCCCAATGCAACTTAATATCTATTTGACTTTGGGAAAGTTACATGACCTCTCAAAACCTCAATTTGTTTATACATAAGGAAGGGGATAACAACCATAGCTTGGAGTTTGAGGATTAAATATTTTATGGTGCAATGGTGAACAAAGACAGATTGGAGGCATACCCCTATCTATCAGCCTAAGGGGAAAGGAATATTCATAAAGAAATTTCTCGCATGAATATTTAATTGCAAACTAAGAAAAATTCTGGGAAGAAATGAAAATACAGGTTAGGTAGTTAAAAAAAAAAGGCATTACCAAATCAGCGGTCCCAGAAGGCTTCCTTAGGAAGCTATGGGATCCTACTCAGTAATTTTTTCTTTTTTCTTCTTTTTGTGATATTGGGGTTTGAATTCAGGGCCTCATGTTTGCTAGTCAGGCGCACAATCACTCGAGTCACTCCACCAGCCCTTTTTTGTGTTGGGTATTTTCAAGAAAGGTTCTCCTGAACTGTTTACATAGGCTGGCTTTGAACCATGATCCTCTTGATCTCTGCCTCCTGAATAGCTAGGATTACAGGTGTGATCCACCAGCGCCAGCTGGTAAATCTTTCTAATCTAAAGATTTAGAGGGAACCAACTGGTGAGAAAACTTGTGGATAAGGATTGTCGTGGGGTGTATAATAGGCAAGGAGGGACAGTTGTTTTTTTTTGATGGGAGAAAGTAGAAAATACAGTAAGATATTCAAGAAGAAATGCTAAAGTCAATCTTGGGGTGTTTTAAAATGGTTTACAGAGGAAGAGCTATTGAGTTAATTTAAGAAGGAGAAGGAAGATTATCTGAATAGAAATTTGTGAAGATAGCCTGTATATTGGCAGAAGGAGTATTTCCGAGCCTTTATTCACAATGTGTTTTTAGAAGTCTGTTTATCCTTTGGTGTACAAAGCAGGATCCTAAAGTAAAAAGCAGGGAGAAGTGATAGGTTAAGGTGTAGAAGTGGGCAGAGACCAGGCGATGAAAGATGTCAGAGCTGTGCACAGTTTAGCCTTTTATTAGTGTGTGGGTAGCGGGAAGCTCTTGAAGGACTCACTGAGGAAAATGATCAGATTTGCATTTCTGAAATATCACTCTGCAGTGAGAGTGAGAAATGGATTGGGACTGAAGTGAGGTCGGAGGCAGGGAAATCAGTTAAGAGGTGTGGGGCAATTATCCTGATAGTCCTTTCAGGAAATGATGAAGATCTGAGTTAGAGCTGTGTTTGTGGGGATGAGTGAGATGGAATTTTGGAAGAGTAAGAGTTAGAATAACACTTAGTGGTCCATGTAATGTGCAAAATGAGGGAGAGGAACATACAGTAAGATACAACTTTCTGTCTTGGTGCCTGGGAAGACTGGGAATATGAAGTGTCACTTAATTTCCCTTTTAAAAGAAGTAGAGAGAAATAGAAATGATTCCAGTTTGGATGTAGTCACTATCAGGTGGTTGAAGCTGCATGCGAAGTTAGAGGTCAATGACAATTTTCTGGGGGTGGAAACACAAATCTGAGAGAGATTAATTCATAGATGACAGTTGAAGCCAGAGAAATATTTTTTGCTCCCTGGATTTTTTCCTCTCATCTCTTGTCAGTGCGAACTCCTTCTTACACTTTGTGTTTCAGCTTGAGATTGTTTTTCCAGGAGGCTTTCTCCTCATCCCAGAGTGAGTCTGGTGCTCTCTTGCACATTGAGGTGAATCCTGTGGATATTCAGAACTTCCCTTGAATGTTTTGGCATTGGCCACCGAGAGCCAGGACTGTCCCTTTTGTGTATCCACTGCCCAGCAGGATGCTGATTGACTGATTGAATAAATAGAATTGCTATGGGAAAGATGAGTACGATGAAAAAAATCAGGATTAAATCAAGAGGGAAATCAAATAAGATGCACATTTAAAATATCCTTAAGGATGCAATGATTGATCTTGAGCAATGTCTATTGTATGTCCTTCTGTCTTTGGTGCATAGTTTTAAAAATTCAACATAGTTATCATTTCAAGATTTGCAAAATGACTTCTTTTTCTCCCACTTAATATTTTAACACAAGGGTTTCCTTCATTTTTTTGAAATGTTTTTATTTATTTATTTTAGTGCTTTTGTATCAGGGTTTTGCTACCTAGCCCAGGCTGGCCTTATTTCACTATGTAGTCCACGGAGGCCTCAAACTTGTGATCCTCCTGCCTTTGCCTCCTAAGTGCTGGGATTATAGATGTGTACTACTATGCTCAGCTATTTTAAAATTTAAATTGTATGTCATTTTTGTAAGTTAAGTAGTAACTTTGTAGGCATGCATCCACTCTATAGTGGATTTTATTCATACAGGAACAGTGTCAAAGTTCTTGTTGCTTTGTCCTTGCAAACTTCCTCATTCATATGTGCACACAGTCAGTTAACAAAGTGGTGTTGGTTATATATGAGACCCAGATGTCAAAGGTCATCAGAAGATGGAAGAGACAGACATGCACACAATTATTGCAAAAAGAATAATAATTACTCCAGCAGAAGTCTGTGCTAAGTATTATGAGTCTACACTGACAGAATATTCTACAAATTTTTTGTTAAATCTAAATGCCTATTTCAGGATGATATTTTAAATTAAACACAGCTGTGTTTCCCACTAAATATTTCAGAAAATAAAAAATTTATTTTAGGATGAGTAATTATCGCTTTTTAATCCCCTTAATTATAAGCTTTAGATTGTATGTTTTCTTACCTGTCTGCATACAGAGAAAAGAAGCTGGCATCTGTTTATTAATTGCTATGTACCTGGCCCTGTAACAGGCAGAATCATTCATATTATTATTTTAATCTTCATTAAGTTATCTTTAAGATAACTGTGGTTATCCTTGTTTGAGAAGAGTTAAACTGCCTTCTTTGATCTTACAAATCATAAGCGAGGAATTTAGGAAACTAGTATTCAAACTGAGATCTGCCTAAGACCAAAGGCCATGTGTTTGTTAAAATTATATTCTAAATATGTAATTCTGCTGGTGTGGTGGCACACATCTATAATTACAGCATCTGGAAGACTGAGGTAGAAAGATTAGGAGTTCAGGGCTAGCTGGGATTACATAGTGCGACACTGTCTCACAAGACAAAACAAAACAAAACAAAAGAAACAAAAAACCCCAACTAAATATATTATTCTGTTAGTCTGAATTAAAAAAAAAAACTTGGACCTTGAAAAGTGACTTTGTATAAGTAGAGCATTTATATATTTACATTAGATTTCACATGCCAAGTTTTAATGTTACTGTGTCCAATTCTTATCATTTGGTTTGCCATGCTACTGTGGAAATGCTGTGATATAGATTCATTTGTACATGAATTCATACTTTCTCTTTACCAGTAGTTTTACCCTCTTCCTCTCGCCTCCCATCAAGTCTTTTTTCAGATCTATTACACAGGGGAAAAACAACAGATTTAGACCCCAATTCTCTTAAATGCCTGTTCTAGCAGTAATGAGAAGCAATAAATCATCTCTAAAAAATTACTGGTCAAAGGGAGGAAGAGCACAATAATACTTGAGTCATGTGTGTTTCCCATCATCTCAACTAAGGTAGTCTCTCTCTCTCTCTCTGTCTCTCTCTCTTTCTCCCTCTCTCCCTCCCTCTCTCCCTCACCCTATCCCCACAGAGCAGCTCACCAGAGTGCTAGTTATGGCACATAGCTGTAATAAATATGTGTTCAGTTGACAGAAGAAGGAGTCAGGCGCTGAGCTGATCTCACAGTGTAATGCCAGCCCCTGAATAATTGAGCATGGTCTGTGTGATTAATATATTTATGTATTCAACTTGTATTAGCAATGTCCTCCCTGCCATCTTCCCACCCATGTCTCTTTATCCTTCAGACATGCATTTGCAGAAAGGTATTCTATAAAGTGTGCTTGTTAATAAAATAAGCAGGAGGAGACGTGCTAGCATAAACAGGTTGGGAGTTATTTATTGGAAACTGTTTAGACAACTCATGTAAATGTCCTGCTTCATATGTATGTACAGATTATAGCTTATAGATGATCAATTGTTTCTCAGTAGAAACTGCTGAGATTGAAAAATGATCTATTCATGAACTGGTAACTTGAGTATACTAGCCAGGGCTATTTTTTTTTGCTGTGTTTCTAAGGGATATATTACACAGTGTAACAAAAACTATTTAAGGTCATAAGTGATGTTTTATTTTATAGAAATATATTGTATAATGCACTAAGCATGATTCCTATTAGCTATAATGATCCAAGCTGAAAAATGCCACTAGAAGAAATAAGTACTTGTTCTTTAGTTAACTAGGAAGAGATAAAACATATTCTTGGATGATACTTCTATCTTTTCAAACCCAGAAGGCAGTTGCAGAGGTAGAGGCCATTGAAGATTTTTCAGCTTTTACATGCACACCAATATAGAAAGGTTTAAGTCCACTAAGATTTAGCTATACTGTCTATAGCATTACCTAACAAGATTTGTAAGAGGGCGCCTTTTAGCAAAAGGGTTTGTGTGAAAATTACTTGGATACACTCCCTTTGTGGACAGTTAAAACTAATGCTTATGATGTGAACATTGCTAGCTACATGTCTTTTGCTTGACATGTGAGTTTTTTAGACCGCATACAGAAATTTAGCATCTTGCCATTGTCCAGAAGTCAGACATCCTTAAGGGAGCACATGTTTTTGTTGGCTCCGTTCTCTGGGGTCCTTCTTTATACTGATTTCTGGATTCTTTCCATAATGTCTTGATCTATTTCTTCTGAAACATTGGCTGTTAGTGTTGAGAGAGTTGTGGCTCTTGTTGCTAGGCAAATTGTAGGGGCTTTAATATTCTTACCGTGAATACTTTTGGGACAAGTCTTTACTACTAAGATGTTGTTAGATCCACTCTTCTTGGTATATATGGTGTGTGTGTGTGCTGTCCTTGTTGGTGGCCTTCTATACTCTACCCCTAACTATCTTTGTGTTTTCTATCTCTGTACCCAGCATAATGGGAGGGATCATTTTTAATTTTTATGGGAAACTAGTAATTTTTGGCAAGGAAATATTCGCTGGAACTATCACTTGGTAGATTAGCCACTTCAGAAAATACTTTGGATTTAGCCTGGTACCTGGGACAGAGACTCACAGATTTTTTTATTTTCAAGTATTTATAGTTATGTTATAATGCTACTAAAATCAAAGTGTATTTGGCCATCCTTTAATTTTAATCAGTATTAGTCAATTACTATCTAATGAACAAGTTATACTTTCTACTGACCATTTTTTCAAAACTTGTTTATTCATTCAATTTTAAGATTATAAATATAAAGGATTCCATTTCTTGGTGACTTCTAACTCCTTCTGAAATTTCACTGCTCAGTTTAATATTGGACCAAGATGGGTACTTGTCTCAAAGCCAATTAAGGCATGGGATGCCTAATGGACAGTATCTCTCTTTTAAATTAGGAGCTATTCATTGTACAGGGGGATTCATTGTGACAATTCAAGTAGGCTTATATTGTACATTGGTTAGGTCACCCCCCACTATCTCTCCCCCTCTACGCCCTCTCCACCCCACTCAAATCAACTGCAAGAGGTTTCTTTGTTTTATTTCATATAAGTATATGAAGTCCATCAACCTTAATCTCCTTCATTCACCCTCCCACTTCCCACAAGTACTCCCCCCCACTGTACCTATTTTATAGTCCTGACTTTCATTACTAATATTTAAGTTGATGTTCCAAGGGGTTTCTCAGTGTGTCCCCACTGTGAGGCTACTTTACTTTGGTCTGATCAACCCCTTCCATTGCTCTCCATTAGCCTTTTACCTCCCCCCACCATTTTTCAACAGCTTTCAATACATATATATCCTCTACCTTCACAGACGTTATCTTTTATGATATTGTTGATGCTTTATCATTCTCCTTTCCTTTCCCTCCTTCCCCAAGTTCCATAGGGTAGTTCCACTATTACAAATATGTTCTACATATGAGTTTGTATATGATCATGTGTGTTTTTGTGTATATGTTTATCTTTGGATCTATCTTCCATGTATGAGAGAAAACATGTGGCCTTTGTCTTTCTGATCCTGGCTTACTTCACTTAACATGATGTCCTCCAGTTACATCCATTTACTTTCCAACTACATGTCATTATTGCTTATGGCTGAGTAAAACTCCATTGTGAATATATACCATATTTTCTTGATCCATTCATCAGTTGGGCACCTGTGTTGTTTCCATAGCTTGGCTATGGTGAATAGTGCTGTGATGAACATCAGTGTCCAGGTGTTTCTACTGTATCCTGACTTACATTCCTTCAGGTAGATGCACAGGAGTGGTATCATGGGACCATGTGGCAGTTCTACCTTTAGCTTTTTGAGGAATCTCTAATGGACAGTCTCTTTTAGGATACCCTCTCTTTCAGGAATTTGAGGGATCTAGGTCAGTTGGCTGTTAGTGATCAGTAGCTTTACATATGGTCATGAAGACATCAGGTTAGTGGCCATGTCAGAACTTTGATTGGCTTGAAATTGGTCAAATTCCAACTCCAAAATGTCATGTAAGACAAAAGGTCTGGTACATCAGTAGAATCATTTTCTGTACTAGCAAGTGGGAAATGGAAAACAGTAACAATGTGTCCTCACATTTGCTAATATTGAGAATTTGATGTATTAGCTACTCCTTTCACTATCTATCTCATTGACTTTTCTTCACTCTGCTAACAGTTGTGAGTCTAAGAGGCTAAATGTTTTTGAGTAAGAAACCTGAGATTTTGAGATGTAAGAATTGTGTACTGATTCCTAGAAAAACTATCAAGAAGTCCTAAAGTAGGTAAATTTTGCAATATGTTTAGAAGTAAACTGATCTTGGGATGGTGGTTGTGTGGTATTATTAGGCAAATTTGCTAAGTTCGTGTAGTCGTTCAAAAGATATGAACTGCAAGGGGACGAAAAAAAGCACCAGGAGCCTTTGAAAGAGTAGGAATCTGTCCTCTGGAGCACCAAGCTAGTTTGGAGGAATGTTATGGGTAAATAAATCATGACTTTAATTTGATGTCTAGATAGTTGTTAGTACTACCTATCCTGGCTCTCAGGGCAGAAGGTACACTCCAGGTTAGTGGGAGACTTTTCTTGTGTCTGTGGTACTAGGGTTTGACCTCAGAGTCTCATGCTTGTTAGGCAGGTGTACTACCACTTGAGTTACACCTCCAATTCCCCTTTCACTTTTAGGTTACTTTAAGGTAGTATCTCGATTTTTCCCCAGAGCTGACCTTGGACAGTGATTCTCCTACCTATGGCCTCCCACATAGATGGGATGACAGGCATGCATCACCATGCCAGCTTATTGAATGAGGTGGGGTCTTACTATATTTTTTTATCCTACACCCCTCCTGAGAAGCTGGGATTATAGGCATGAGCCACAACACCTGATTTGAGTGGGAGACTTCTATTTCCCTAAGAACATTAAGACTTTATTCTTAGAGGCTCTGAACTTCAATATAGTTAAATAAAATAGAGGCAATAAAACTGTAGTCAAGCGAGACAGCCTCAAAGGGAAGAGTAGTCCATTCCACAGGGGAAAGAATGTTTACCATTTATTGTGTGTCAGCAAGTGTTGAAAATACTATTAGGCAAGTAAGATTATTTTTATTCTAGCAGTAAAGATGCAACATATGTAGTATTTCTATTTTATTGAACAGGAAATTAATGCTTAGAGAGATTGTTTCATTATTTGCTACTAAAAGGAATAAAAACTCAGACCTTTGATTTTAATGACAGTTCTGACAGAATCCTGCTTTATCTGACTTTAGAGTTTCTTATATTTTCCAGTAAGAGCCAGCACACAGAAGAGATCATCTAAACTTCATTTCTGGATAAATGGAAAAGTGTCTAACCAGGGCTTTATTATATCCCCAAACAAACAATAACGAACAAAGAAAAATATCATTTTCCGACCAATCTTTCTAACAGCTGCTTTCATGATGCTTCAATCAAAAATAGTGAGGACTGGCAGAGTGGCTCAAGTGGTGGAGCACCTGCCTAGCAAGATGAGGCCCTGAGTTCAAACTCCAGAACTGAAAAAAAAAAAAAAACTGGGCTCCAGTGGCTCACACCTGCAGTCAATCCTAGCTACTCAGGAGGCAGAGATCAGGAGGATCACGTTTTGAAGCCAACCCAGACAAATAGTTTATGTGACCCTATCTTGAAAAAAAACCCCATCACACACAAAAAGGTCTGGTGGAGTGACTCAAGGTGTAGGTCCTGAGTTTAAGCCCCAGTATTTAAAAAAAAAAAAAAAGTAAGTGAGTCCTGTATTGAAGGAGGTCTATACTATTTAGATTGGCATTCAAAGCCCTTGGTTTCAGTAGTCTTTGAAAATCTCAATATGGTCCTGCCTGTTTTGTTCTATGTCATCCTTCTAGGTGCTCAAGTAGAAGACCACTGTGTACAGATGTAATTCTGTTTTCCTTTCTCCTCTTGCCATCAACACAGGTTGCACCATCATATGAAACTTTCTTCATATGCTTCATTCTTGACTTTTGTTATGTCTTTAGCCTTATGGCTAGACACACTATAGTCATTTGTCATTATTTAAGGGCATCTAGCTGGGTGTGGTGGTGCACATGCGTGGTCTCAGCTACTCTGGAGGCTAAGGCAGGAGGATCAGAAGTTCAAGATCACAGGAAGACCCTGTTTAAAAAAAAGTAAAAAAGAATCTACTAGACTCTGTACATCTTGAAGAAGAAGCAATGTCTTAAATATCTTTATATATGGCCACTCAGAAGATTTTTTTTTCTTGCAGTGTTGGGGATCCAAACTATGGCCTTGTGCATGCTAAGCAAGTATGCTAATACTTAACGGGCCTCAAAATTTTATTCAATGACTATTATAAGCAAGTAACATGTTCTCTCAGGGTGATGATTGATAATAGTACTACTAGTTACCATGTATTGAGCATCTATTATGTGTAAGATACTGTGGGAGAAGTTTCATATAAGTCACTTCTCATTCCATAATAGCCTGGCTGGGAGTAAGGAGCTGAAGTAGCTGGCAGTCTTCCCAGGAACTAAGGGAACCCTCCTGGGGAGGAAAAGAAAAGGCTGTGATCCAGTATAATCTCCTTGAAAACAAAACAAAAAAAAAGGAGGTATGTGGGAAGCCCTGGGTTGTGCTTAGAGCACAACAAGCAAACAAAAACAAACACAAACAAACAAAAACAAAAATGGATCTGCAGGTAATAGTTTGATTATATTTTGTAGGAAGATGTTCTTTTTGAAAAATATTTTTATTGGTGTATAATAATTTTACAAAGTAAAGAGTTTCATTGTGATATTTGATACATGTGTATAATATACTTTGATCATATTCAGCCTTTTATTACTCTTCCTAATCCCCCTTACCCCCTTTTTAAAAACAATTTTAGTGAGTTTCATTATGACATTTTCATATGTACATATAATATACTTTGATTATATTCACTATGTCATCACTTTCCCTTTTCTACCTTTCCTCTCTCATTGGTCCCCCCTCCAAATAGCCCTCTTGTATCTTTATGTCCTTTTTAAAAGATCTATATTCTGCATATGAGAGAAAATGGGATATTTGTCTTTCTCAGCCTGGCTTATTTTGCTTAACATGATATAATCTCTAGTTCCACTTGTTTTCCTAAAAATGACATAATTTTCTTCTTTATGACTGAAAAATTTCCATTATATATACATCTATATTGCATTTTCTTTATCCACTCACCAGTTAATGGGCATCTAGGCTGATTCCATAGTTTGGCTATTGTGAATAATGCTGCTTCAAACATGGGTGTGCAAGAATGCCTGTTGTATGGTGCTTTACTTATCTTTGGGCATTTAGCCGAGAGTTGTATAGAAGGATCATAAGGTAGTTCTATTTTTAGTTTTTTGAAGAACCTCCATATTTATCTCCATAGTGGCTGGACTAACTTACATCCCCAAACAGTGTATAACCTTTCCCGCATCCCGCATCCTTGACAGCATTTGTTGTTTGTTTCCTTGACGACAGTCTTTCTGACGGGGGAGATGGACTCTCAGTGTCATTTTGATGTGTATTTTCTCTGTGGTTAAGGAAGGATGTTGATTGTTTCTTTATGTATTTGCTGTTTGTGCTTCATTTGAAAACTGTTCAATTCATTTGCCCATCTATTGATTAGATTATTTTGTTTAATTTTTTTGAGCTCTTTATATATTATGGCTGTTAATACCTTGTTGGATGAATATCTGGCAAAGATTTTTTCCCATCTTGTAGGTTTTCTCTTCACGCTGGCAATTATTTCCTTTGTGATACACAAGTTTTTAAATTTGCCAATTCTTGCTCTTATTTCTTGAGCTATTGAGTCCTATTCTGAAAGACATTGCCCATGCCTGTATCTTGGAATGTTTTCCATATGCTTTCTTCTAGTGGTTTCAAAGTTTTGGTTTTTACATTAAGTTCTTTGAGGTTTAGTGTTCTAGTTTCAGTCTCTAAATGTATATCTGCTTTTCTCAGCATCATTTGTTGAAGAGCCTGTCTTTTCTCCACTGTATGTTTTTTTCACCTTTGTCAAGAATCAGGTGGCTGTAGCTGCATTGGCTTATTTCTGGGTCTTCTATTCTATTCCATTAGTCTGTTTTTATTCCAATACCTTGCTGTTTTTTTCATTATGGCTCTGTGGTATAATTTGAAGTCAGGTATTGTGGTACTTTCTGTATGCTCAGGATTTCTTTGGCTATTTGGGGTCCTTTGTGCTTCCCTATGAATTTTGTGCTTGTGCATAAGTGGAGATTGCATTGAATCTGTAGATCACTTTTGATAATGTAGCAATTTTCACAGTAGTAATTCTGAAGATCCATGAATGTGGTATGTCTTTCCATTTTCTTCTGTCTTCTTCAACTTCTTTCCTTAGTATGTTATAGTTTTCCTTGTAGATGTCTGTGACCTCCTTAGTTAAATTTATTCCTAGTTTTTTTGGAGCTATTTTTTATAGGAGTGTTTTCCTGATCTCTTTCTCAGCACATTTTTTATTGGCATGTAGAAAAGCTACTTATTTTCCATGTTGATTTTGTATCCTTCTACAAAAGACTTCTATAAAGACTTTTGCTGAAAGTCTTTATAAGATCTAAGAGTTTTTTGGTGGAGTCTTTAGAGTCATTTAAGTATTGAGTCCTATAATTTGCAATTCAGGATAATTTGACTTCTTAGGGAGATAATTTTAATCTATAGATGCTTTGAGAAGGATATCCCTAGATTGGTTATGGTCAGTAATTCAACAGTTTATGGGTTTTTGAAGCATGACTCTCTGGGTGAATATCATATGTGCTCACAACCATCTTGGATCATAAAATGGAGGTGTTTTCATAACCTAAATGTTCCCCAATATGTGGGGTGATCTTAGAGATCCCTCCTATTATTCTAGATCAGAGAGCACATGTCCAAATCAACAAGGAAGACCTTGGGAACTGGAGGGTGTCTCAGACCTCTTTTCACTTTGTCTGGGCCTCTTAATTGTTTGTATCTCCTGGAACTTGTGAATTGCTATATTATATTACATGGCAAAGGGGAAATAAAGGAGCAGATGGACTAAAGGTTGCTAAGGAGCTGACTTTAGTATAGGGAGACTATGTTGGATTATCCAGATGGATCCAATGCAATCTCAGATGTCTTTAAAAGTGGAAGAGGGAGGTAGGGGAATCAGTGTCAGTGCAATGCAATGTGAGAAAGACTTGAGTAGTCATTGTTGGCATTGAAGACAGTAGGGGTCACCAGCCAAGGAATGCAGTCAGCTACTAGGAGCTGAAAAAAAAAAGTTCAGGAATGCAGCCCTGACAATGCTTTGATTTCAGTCTAGTGAGACTCACATCAGACTTGCGATCTGCAGGACCATAAGATAAATTTGTGTTATTTTTAAGCCACTCAATTTGTGGCAATTTGTTACAGGAGCAAGAGGAAACTAGTGTAATAGAATAAATCCTACAGATCTCCTTTTGGAAATGATTTGCTCAAGTTTACATGATTGTTAAGTGGCATGACCAACATTTAAACTCAGGTTCATCTGTTACAAAGTCTCTGTTCTTTCTACTGTTTCAGGAATTCTGCTATTATTAAATGATGCTGTTGAATTTTCTCTTGGATAATAACTACGGTTGTTGGTCTTCTGATTTTATTTATAGTACTTTCTCCTGTTACACTTTGATTTTTTTTTTTTTTGCGCTTCCCAGTGGTAGAAATAGTTTCTACCTGCTGTCATGTCCAGCAATAAGTCATCTTCATGTGTTTGGATGGGCCTTAAAAATAGTAAACTCACTCTAAATATTCATTTGAGACATTGAGGTAAGAGTGACTCTGACTCAGGAATCATATAAACTAAAAATGTTTGCAAGTCTTATAGAAACAAGACAAATAAAGTTAAATTAAAGTTATGCAAACAGCTTAGTGTCTTTGGGTGGCATCTTATGTCAAGAACTTCTACTGCTTACGTGCATAGATATGAAGCATTTATAGTCAGAAAAACTTTTATTGATATTAATGTTCCTACTTCTTTGTGTTATACTGGAGTAATTATCTCTGAGCTTTAATTTCCTGATTTTTAAAATGGGGATATTATAACTATGTAAGGTTCAAATGAGAATTCATGTGGAACACATTGAGATCTGTAAAACACCATACAAATATAAGATGTAATACTGATTGTTGTTAGGAGATTTGGAGAGAATATATGAGTCTATTTGAATGCAATTTACTTGCCGTATGAAAAGTTTGGCTGATTACCATAGCCCTAAGGAATTACTACTGTCGGTTTTGTTCAAACAATTACTGGCTGATCAAGGAAAAATTATGAATCAATTTCAATGATACACATTATTACTAGCTTTCCCAAACTAATTTAGAGCACAGAGGTCCCTCAGTGTTCAAAACTCGTAACATTTATTGTTTATAATAACGGTCCACAAACTTGACTACACATGAAAATCACAGGGGGAAATTAAAAAAAAATTCTGGACCCCATGTTGAGATACTGCATTTCTTCCTCTCTATCTTCCCCACATCCTCTCTCCTTTTTCCTTCTCTCCTTCACACCCGCTGATTCAAATTACTATCCAGGTCAGAAAACTGACACATGCCAGTCTTTTGACAGCCAATGGTCTTATTTACCTATAACTGATGGGTAATTTTTCCTGTTTTAAAAGTGTTCTCAGTTAAGGTTGGGAACTTTGTATCTCCACACAAAGTGGCTTGCACTGAGTATTATTGTTGGAGATGTTTACATAAGGAAAAGTACTGGATTGTTCACAGGCCACAAATGGTAGTTTGTAGTTCAATTATTTGGAGAGATAATAGCAAGTTTTTAATTATTCACAACATGTGCCTAGAAAACTTGGAACTTGAAGAAACCATAGAAATTATTTGGTTCATTTTGTCTTTTTTTCCATAGGTAAAGAAACTTAGGCCAAGAGAAATTAAAAGGTTCATTCAAGGTGACTCAACTAGTCATCGAGGATGAAAAGCACCAGACTTTTTCTTTTTCCTCAATTCACAGGAATTATAGAAGGCAAAATTGAAATTCACAAATGGTCAAATTCTTCATCTTAGCAGGAGCTCAATCTTCTCTCTTTTACTTGAATTCTTAATAAGTGCTAAAACTCACAGACTGTACTTTACATTTTTTTCCTCTTGGATAGTATATGGTAGATGTACTAAGGAAACATCTCAAAATTCAAAGTGAAGGAGAAATGCTTTGAATCAAAATGTGTTTGTACGCTGGGCACTGGCAGCTCACACCTATAATCCTAGCTATTTAGGAGGCTGAGATTAGGAGGATATGGTTAGAAGACAGATGGGGCAAATGGTTGGCAAGACCCTATCTCAAAAATATTCAACACAAAAAAGGGCTGATTGAGTGGCTCAGGAGGTAGAGTGTTTGCCTAGCAAGTGTGAAACTCTGAGTTTAAACCCCAGTACCGTCAAAAAAAAAGTGTACCCTTGATTGTTTTTGCGCTATTTTTCTGTTCTCCAGTATGTTATCCAGTATGAAAATTATTGCAATATTTGATGTTAAAATGCATAACAAAGACAACATACTAAAACAAAAGAAATTTCAACCTTACTACTAATCAAGCACTTTTCTACTTGAGATTTCATGCATTCAGATAGAGGAAAAAATTTCTTCTATATCAGTTTTTGCAAAGTAGACTGGTTATGTTTCAGGAACTATACATTTCAGATTCCATGTATCCTTAACTACTCTTTGCCTGCTTTGAAGTAGCACAAATTATCTGTTTCTTTGTTATTCCTATGCAACTCTGCATTTTTTCACAGTAGGTCATGTCTTATTTATTTTTGACCTTCTACCACCTACTTCACAGTTGACTTTCAAGAGATAGTCTGTCCTATTGAACTGATGAGGAAAGAAAAACCTTGAGAGTGAGTCAAACCATATTTTTACAACTTCAGAGCTATTTTTATTTCCAAAATAAAAATATGAAAATGTTTTGGAACTAAAGTTTATGTAGAAATTGATTCCCTTGCTTTTTACCACATTAATTTGGGTTGACTTTTGACAATGCGATAATGTCATAATCAAGAGATACCAATGTTTTGAGCTGTAAGTATTAGAAGATAGGTTGTTATTTGAGAGAAGTTATATTAAAAACCACAAGGCTGGCAGAAGGGAAATAATTAGGATGGGGTAAAATCTATTTTTTCAACCAATATCAAGCACTGTTCCAGGTAGTGAAGATAAACAGTGAACAAGGGAGTTCCAAGTCCATGCTCTCTCAAAGGGGAAGATTAAATATAGATAAATATTTACTACCAGCTGGTAAGTGTCAGGATGAGAAAAATGGAGCAAAGGGAAAAGGACGATTGAGGAAGTGTGTACCATTAGGTACGGTGGTTATAAGGACTTCATAACTAATTTTGTGTGCACTTAATTTATTGACCCGTTATTTTTTAAGTCTAAAATAACCAACTATTGTTTTTAAGAGTACAACATATAGAGCACATCTTTAGTACAAATCTTCCCATCTTACAGATGAAGAAACTGAAGCCTGATGTGGATGGATAGTGCTCAGATCAATGACTCATTGGTGACTTACAACTAAAACAGGGTTCCTTAGACTCCAGGCCAATGTTCTCTCCAGAATACCAAGTTCCTCTCTATCAGTTTTTGCATGGGGCCAGTTCTCTGTACTTGCACCCCAGCTGTGTTTTCTTAGCACAAGTTGGTAGAGAGCAAGTTTTTTTTTTTTTCTTGGATGTTTCCTTGAGTGGAGGCTTTATCACTAGTATCATGGAGACCCTAAATGTTGAGACCCTGAAATATTCCTAGCTTTATCTTTATAAAATAGATCACTCTATCTCTCAGGATATTCCTATTTGCTTTTAGGAGACATTGGTTATTGATAGAGAGAAACAATGAGATCATAGAAACCAGCAGGACAACCAGTTAACCAAAAGCTTCACTGGTTCATACTATGTCAACTACACCTGCTCTAACCTTCATATTTCAATATATGAGGGACACATGAATCTATGACAACAGGATGAATCAGACATTTCATTTTTCATAATGTCATCAGTCATGTTTACTTGAATGTCATAAATATCAACATTTATTTAAAAGAAAAAATGAACAAACTCAAATAATTTGGAAGTTTCATTTGAAATGTTTAAGTCAATTACTAACAGCATCTTTTTTTAGGTTAGAAGCTTTTATAGTCAAACATATTTTTAATACTGACTTTATATTTGAATTAAATATCCATGGTCGTATTTAATACTAACAACATCTTGATATTATTGCTCTTATCCACTAAAGTTTTCAAAAAAGCATATTTTAATAACATGTATTTCCTATTTGGTGTCTGAGAACAACACAGGAGGCAGTATTTGTATTTATTTTGTTCAACTGTTACAGAGATACAAGAAGTATATATGATGCCCTCAAATCAGGGTCAATAGAAACATGCTTAATGAATATAGGCTATTTTTATCATGCTTATTTGGGGTTGTGGGGAGCACTGGACTAAAGCTGCCAGTTGTCTTTGCTAGTCAGTGTCTGTAAAATTAAGAACAAAATCTGTAGAGTAGCCTGTAGGAAAAACTTTGGGACTGGATATAGAAAACAAGGTTGAGTCTTCAGATAATTAAGCTATAGTAATCAGAGAATACATTAGCACAAGGGAAATACTTTAATGGATGAAAATAGAGAGTCTAGAACTGGACCCAGGCATATAAGAATATTTGACTTACAAAAGTCCTGGCACTGCAATATTTTGACTTAGGTAAAAATAAGAATAGAAAAGAAAGTGAGAAGAAAGTGGGAACAAGACGAGTATCATCTCATCTGAACTAAAGACACTGGTGTCTTCTAGATAGATTCTTTTAATATTGATGTCAGATTATTCAGTGAATATAACATTAAGCTTTCTCATTTTTGGGAGGGTTCTGCTCTCCAATGTGGGATGTACTGTATATGCCATAGGAAGGAATGGCCAATTTTTGCATTTGCTATTGTAAGGAAATTATTAAGAATTTGGGATTTTGAACACTTTCAAGTTATAGGGATCTATATGTTTAACTGAAATAATGGATATATAATTAAAAGAGCTTTGGCCATGTAGTTTTACTTATTGTAAAATGTTCTTCTAATAAGACAGAGAAGTGCTGTTAAAGGAATTTTAGCTATGTACATGATGTGGTAAGATTCACAGGTATAATAGTTTTCAGAAGTGTGACAAGTTAGGGGGAAAACATCTGTTAAGTTGAATGTCCTTTTTCATTCCTGAAATATAATTCAACTGAGCTTTTTAAAAAAAATTGCTACTGACCCTCATGGTTCTTTTTTTGAGTATATAGCCTCAAAAATTATGGATCTGGCAAGTTTAATTATATACCTTAGCATTTTTAGTGGACCTCTGAAGCCCTTGTGCACAATCCACTGAACTCTCCTCAAACATCATTCTTTGACATTTCACGGTTTTAAGGTCTAAAGCCAACTTAAAATCACTTATGAAACAAATGTAAAAATGACATATTTTGAATATCCCATTTTCTGTTAATTGTACTAATGGAAAGGAGATATGGGCTATGCTTTTTCATTAATTATTTAGATTTTTGAATATTAAATAAGAATCACACTTGCAAGGAAAACAATTATTATGATTGTGAGAGTAATTGCATTCCACTCTCCTCTTTTTTTTTTCATTTTTCTTTTATTATTCATATGTGCATACAAGGCTTGGTTCATTTCTCCCCCCTGCCCCCACCCCCTCCCTTACCACCCACTCTGCCCCCCTCCCTCTCCCCCCCCAATACCCAGCAGAAATTATTTTGCCCTTATTTCTAATTTTGTTGTAGAGAGAGTATAAGCAATAATAGGAAGGAACAAGGGTTTTTGCTGGTTGAGATAAGGATAGCTATACAGGGCATTGACTCACATTGATTTCCTGTGCGTGGGTGTTACCTTCTAGGTTAATTCTTTTTGATCTAACCTTTTCTCTAGTACCTGTTCCCCTTTTCCTATTGGCCTCAGTTGCTTTAAGGTATCTGCTTTAGTTTCTCTGCGTTAAGGGCAACAAATGCTAGCTAGTTTTTTAGGTGTCTTACCTATCCTCACCCCTCCCTTGTGTGCTCTCGCTTTTATCATGTGCTCATAGTCCAATCCCCTTGTTGTGTTTGCCCTTGATCTAATGTCCACATATGAGGGAGAACATACGATTTTTTGGTTTTTTTGAGCCAGGCTAACCTCACTCAGAATGATGATCTCCAATTCCATCCATTTACCAGCGAATGATAACATTTCGTTCTTCTTCATGGCTGCATAAAATTCCATTGTGTATAAATACCACATTTTCTTGATCCATTCGTCAGTGCTGGGGCATCTTGGCTGTTTCCATAACTTGGCTATTGTGAATAGTGCCGCAATAAACATGGATGTGCAGGTGCCTTTGGAATAACAGTCTTTTGGGTATATCCCCAAGATCCACTCTCCTCTTTTGATGGGTATGGGATCATGTGAGCAGAGAGACAGAAATCTCGGTGCTAAAGCACATGGATTACTGATACTGGTAAGGTCTTAGGACTTCATCATATGTGATTTCCCTTTCTCTTGAAGATGGTTTTATGGAGTTGTAGGTGAGGAAGAAACCCATCAGGCCATCACATCTACTATCCATCTCCCAGAGGTCTAGCATTTGAAATTCCCTCTGAAAATGGAGTCCTTCTTGGGATACAGTCAGGACTTTCTAAATAAGGCTCTTAATAGCTTTTTTCCTGTGTGTTAAGCACTCATACTATTGAATTTTTCCTTGTGTCTAGCATTCTGTCACTCAAGCATTTCCTGCTGTTCGAATCTTCAAGGGAATACTTTGATATCCTTTTCTAAATTCATGGAGGTACCACTGACCTCTGTCTTCTTAAAACCTCCATAGACTCTGTAGTTCACTGACCCTCATGAATACTCATATCCCTCAGGACTTTGAGATTTGGAGAAGGGCAGCTGTTCCTAGTTCTTCTAATTAGGAGTGAATGCATGCATAATATTTGGATACTCAGTGGAGATTGGAAATGTTTATAAAAACCATGTTTATACCCACAGTAGCTTTTCTACTTAGGGTACACACTTGTGGATATGTTTTCTAAAACTAGAAGTCACATGTAATACATCTAAGGAAAAGAAAAAGCTACACTTAAAAAAGAAAAAAATTTACACCTCATGGCATGTGATATCTGAAAGTATTACATCTTAAGGAAGTAGAATTGTTTAACAGGAATACAGGCATAGTTTGTAAAGCTTGTGTGAATGGTAGCTAAGGAATGAAGCTATTTGTGGTAACTTTGTAGCATGTGGGCTGTGATGCACTGAATTGAGTCTCACATCCAATAGCAGCTTGGCCAAGATGGGGCAGAGATTGTGTGTTGTGCTGGTTTTTGACTGAAAAATGAATCTAATCTTTCTCAGACTCTATTATTGCTTCCTCAGAATTCTTTCATTGTAACAGAATGCACCAGGGTTGTTATTTTTTTTAATGGAGTAACAAAATGGCCCAGTTTATTTCCCTTTCTTCCTAATTTAGAAATTTCTTCATGTATTTGTTAAAGAAAGGCACACATTCATCCTCTGTATCCACCTGAGGGGATTAGTTTCAGGACTTCCCACTTGATACCAAAATCCACGGATGCTCAGGTTCTTACATAAAATGGCATAGTATTTCATAGACCTACAGATAACCTCCTGTGTGCTTTAGACCATCTCTCAGTTACTTATAATACCTAACACATTTTAAACACTATGTAAGTAGCTGTTACACTCTGTTTAGGGAATAATGACAAGAAAAATGTTCAATACAGATCCAGTTTTTCTTTTTAGTATGTTTTCCATCTGAGGTTAGTTGAACCTCCAGAGGTGGAACCCATAGATAGGGAAGGTCAACTGTATACACAATCTGGTAAATAAATTAAAATAGAGGGAAAATTACAATCTGGGATCAATTTGAATCAGAGAAAACTTAGACTAAAAAACAGGAGACACAAAATTAAGTTTTGTTCCTGATACTTGCTAATTTTCTGACCATGGACAAAACATATCAGACTTTTATCCTCAGATTTTTCATTGGTAAAAGATGTGTGTGTGTGTGTGTGTGTGTGTGTGTGTGTGTGTGTGTTAGTGTCAGGGGTAATTTTAAAGTTTCCAAATAAGGTGATACTGACCACCAAGGCAGTGTTTAGAAAACTGCTTGTCATTTTTATTTGTCACATTGACTTGGGATATTACTGGTATTCCCTGGTTGCCAGTGTGGGTTGGAAAACATCATGTAATTCACAGCACCACCTTACCCATGAAGGATTGTCCTGCTTCAAATGCCAATTATCAGAAACCCACCATAAGGGAACTGTAGATGATTCTTTAGGATCACTTGTGGTTCCAAATCCAAATCAAGTCACACAACTGGAAAGACAATAATAGATGAAATAAAAAACAGGTCGCATAGGTTAAAAATCCATAATCACAAATAAAACTCAAAATTTCACAAAACACTTGAGACAATAGTCCATATACATAGTTACTAGAAAGAGAACCTGTTGTGTGTTGAAAATTACCAGCCGTGTTCTCCAGTGTAATCTCATACATACTTTTTATTGAAAAAAGTGTAATTTTGATATTACAATTATTACTATTTTGCCAATAGTGAGACTGAAGATAAGCTTTGGTCTAAGACCAGACTGCAAGTAATAGAAGTGATAGAACCAAAATGTCTACTTGAACTTGTCTGGTTTCAAATCTGGGAGTTTTTCTCAATATTATGCTCCCTTGAAAATGGAAAATGGTAAAGATGAGAATAGAAAAATACAGAAGTGTTCATCACTACCACTATGTATGTTTTTTTTTTAACTTCCTTGAATGTACCATACCCTTTCTCCTCTAGTCTTTGCAAAGGCTGCATTCTTTCATCTGAATTTCTCCACACCTGGCCTACTTATCTTCATCCATCAGGTCTGGCTCATGCCTTGCCTCCTCTGGGAAGCCTGCCTTGACCACACAGAATGAATGTCAGGCCTTACTTTGTTTGTGTTCCAGCTGTGCTTCCTTGGTCACCCACACTCATACCTTAGTGCAGCTGTGTGATTGTCTGACTTGCACGTTGGCAGCTTCATGAGGATGGGTGGAGGAGGGGGTCATATTTCCCCAATTCCTAGTACTGCCTCTCACACTTTACTAAATATTTGTTGAATAAAGGGGTGAAAAATTAATGTAGTAGTTTATTTTAAGAAACAAAATGATATTAATGGTGACCATTTTGATATTTTTTTCTTTGAGCATTGTTTTATAACATTAGGTTACACTTCATCTTACATAAACATATAATTTTTATATGTACATTTAGTGCTGTAATTCTTTGTAGTAGACATTTCTAAAATTCCCCTTACTCATGATTTCTTTCTCTTCTACTTTTATGGTTTGATATCTTTAATGTATCTTTGTATTTTTTTCTTTAGACATATTGCATATGAATTAAGTGAATTATGCTAATATACTTTAGGGGAAAGAATAGCAGAAAAGGAAGAGAGCAGACTGTGGGACCAGGTGGCCTGAGATTGACAACTCTGGTGCCATCATTTACTGGTGGCTTTTGACAAGTCACTTGGCCTTTCTTCACATGTACAGAATTAGCGTATAGGAGTACTTATCTCTTATGACTGTTTTGAGCCATTTTTTTTTGAGATAGGGTCTCCCTATGTACCCCAGATTGACTTCAAATTCCATGTAAAGCTGGGTGAAAGTGGCTCACATCTGTAACCTTAGCTACTTAGGAGGAAGAGATTGGGAGAATTGGTCTGAAGCCAGCCTCTATGGATAGTTTCCAAGACCCTATCTCAAAAATACCTAACACAAAACAGGGCTGGTAGAGAGGCTCAAGTGATAGTACACCTGACTAGCAAGTGTGAGGCCCTTAATTTAAGCCTCAGTACCACCAAAAAAAAAAAAAAACCCTAAAAATAAAAAACCAAACTCCCTATAGAGGATCTTCCTCTCACGATCTTCCCGCCTCCATCTCTGGAGTGCTGGGATTAAAGGTCTGTGTCACCACACTCCACTGTTTTGGACTATTAAATGAGCTAGCACAGTATGAGTAAAGCATTTATGGGGCTTGAGGAAAAAGTGCCATCTAGTAGAAGTACAGCTATTATCTTTCTCTTTGATTAGGACATTTTTAAGGTAGGTTTTGGAAAAAAGTGCATTATAAGAAATGGGTAAATGATTAACTTGGTTACAAAAGTCAAATTTTGATTGACAGAAACCAAGGTGATTTATGCTAATCCATGCTAGTACAGAGAGGCACAGGAGCTCATAGGCTGTTCTGCCAGGAAGCTTGAGGGCAGCTCCCTGAAAGAGGGTATCTCCTGTCTGGTGTCATTTTGTTACTCGAATACAGCTTTGCCCTTCCCCACCTCCTTTGTGCTATTGCTATTGACTATAGGCTCTTCCATTACTCTTTATTAAAAGGGTGATATTAAAGGCTGGTAAACCTGAGAAGCAGCAGGTTTTTGGCTAATTTTGGTGATATATTTTTGTAGTCTGGCTGTATGCAACTTTAATGCTCAGTTGAGGAAGTTCCGAAATTGTCTTTATGATAATTTAACAAATGTTTTGTATATACATGAAGGAATTATCACCAAAGCTTTTCTCTATTTGGGAAGTTTGACTCAGATTAGGCCTTATAAAACACAGGTACATACCTAAGAACAAGACGTTAGCTGGGCCCCAGTGACTCATGCCTGTTATCCTAGCTATTTGGGAGGCTGAGATTGGGAAGATGGTGGTTCCAGGCCAGCCATGACAGGAATTTGCAAAATCCCCATCTCAAACAATATCTGGCATGGTAGTAAGCACCTGCCATCTTAACAATGGCAGGAATCCTAAAATAGGAGGATCATAGTCAAGGCCAGTCTGGGCTGAAGGTAACACCCTAACTCCAAAATAATAAGAGCAAAGAGGGTTGGAGATGTGGCTCAAGTAGTAGAGTGCCTGCCTTACAAATGCAAAGTCCTGAGTTCAAACCCTAATACTGACAATAAATACGTAGATAAATACACAAATAAATAAAGCTAAGATTTTAATGTTTTCCCATTCTTGTCTTAATGATGGATCACTGTGTATCTCTATATTGCAACAATTAATAGGTGACAGCTGTATTGCTTTTCTCAATACTATTTCCTGTTACTCTTGACTGGTCATGCAACTCCTGTGGGGACTCATTTTCAATGAGAACAATAAAATCTTGTTAGTCAAGGGCATCTAATGATTTCCTAACATGTTGAAAGGCTGGGTTAACAAATTTATGTTTTGTATACTTTTCATCAGTAATGAGACTTGGTCTGAGAGACATGGAATTTTAAGTGAAGGAGTTTTATACTTTTCTCACTTTTGGAATATTTAAAGTTTATATTTTATCTGTTTGCTAAACCATGAATAGAGAAAACTGTCATATTATTATGTAATAACGTTAAGAGAGCCAAATTTATTTCAGACACAATGCAACAGACTTTGAAGGTAAGGAATAGATAGTGCACAGTTCGGAAAACCAGATCTTAGAGGAATATCTACATTGTAGTACTAACGACTGTTTCTATTTCCCATCTGCTATGTCGGTTTGTTCTATCAGAGAGTTTCTTATGTGTACACATGTAGAAATACTCTACAAAAATGTTTCTGAGAAAGCAAAGCAATGCTAGGATTTTACTTTAATGTTTATCAAATATTTATAATTCTAAGGCTATTTTTATTGGTAACTATCTGGTATCTTTATCTGATTATTGCCAATTAAGAAATGGGTAAAGTGGGGGAAGATATATTTCCATGTTTTACACTGTTCTGTGAATATATTTCATGAACTTATACAAATGCTAATGTTTCCCAGATGTAGTAGGTATCACAGCTGCTCATTTGGTCATGACAGTTTCAGGAATGCATTGCTATGAATATATGGAATACCTCCCTCCTTTTTGCTCCGTGGTTAAGGAGAATCACAACTAAATTAAAGAATGAAGAAAATAGGACAAGCATATATTTATAGAGTATGTTATATTAAACTTTGTATTTGCTGTTTTTGTGTCTCTTCATTTCTTCTTATGGCTTCAAGTTGCCATTTGGTATCATTTTATTATTCCAATAGAGCCTTTTCATTTTCTGTCTTGTTTGCGGTTTTAAACATTATATTTCTATACGTTACAGCTTCAACAGTGCAATTACGTGCATATTACTTCATACAACTATTTTTAAAATTAGTTAAGGTGCAATGAAAGTCTTTTTTTTTTTTTTTCATTTTTCTTTTATTATTCATCTGTGCATACAAGGCTTGGTTTATTTCTCCCCCCTGCCCCCACCCCCTCCGTTACCACCCACTCCACCCCCTCCCGCTCCCCCCGTCAATACCCAGCAGAAACTATTTTGCCCTTATCTCTAATTTTGTTGTAGAGAGAGTATAAGCAATAATAGGAAGGAACAAGGGGTTTTGCTGGTTGAGATAAGGATAGCTATACAGGGCATTGACTCACATTGATTTCCTGTGCATGGGTGTTACCTTCTAGGTTAATTCTTTTTAATCTAACCTTTTCTCTAGTTCCTGGTCCCCTTTTCCTATTGGCCTCAGTTGCTTTAAGGTATCTGCTTTAGTTTCTCTGCATTAAGGGCAACAAATGCTAGCTAGTTTTTTAGGTGTCTTACCTATCCTCACCCCTCCCTTGTGTGCTCTCGCTTTTATCATGTGCTCATAGTCCAATCCCCTTGTTGTGTTTGCCCTTGATCTAATGTCCACATATGAGGGAGAACATATGATTTTTGGTCTTTTGAGCCAGGCTAACCTCACTCAGAATGATGTTCTCCAATTCCATCCATTTACCAGCGAATGATAACATTTCGTTCTTCTTCATGGCTGCATAAAATTCCATTGTGTATAGATACCACATTTTCTTAATCCATTCGTCAGTGCTGGGGCATCTTGGCTGTTTCCATAACTTGGCTATTGTGAATAGTGCCGCAATAACCATGGATGTGCAGGTGCCTCTGGAGTAACAGTCTTTTGGGTATATCCCCAAGAGTGGTATTGCTGGATCAAATGGTAGATCGATGTCCAGCTTTTTAAGTAGCCTCCAAATTTTTTTCCAGAGTGGTTGTACTAGTCTACATTCCCACCAACAGTGTAAGAGGGTTCCTTTTTCCCCGCATCCTCGCCAACACCTGTTGTTGGTGGTGTTGCTGATGATGGCTATTCTAACAGGGGTGAGGTGGAATCCTAGTGTGGTTTTAATTTGCATTTCCTTTATTGCTAGAGATGGTGAGCATTTTTTCATGTGTTTTCTGGCCATTTGAATTTCTTCTTTTGAGAAAGTTCTGTTTAGTTCACATGCCCATTTCTTTATTGGTTCATTAGTTTTGGGAGAATTTAGTTTTTTAAGTTCCCTGTATATTCTGGTTATCAGTCCTTTGTCTGATGTATAATTGGCAAATATTTTTTCTCACTCTGTGGGTGTTCTCTTCAGTTTAGAGACCATTTCTTTTGATGAACAGAAGCTTTTTAGTTTTATGAGATCCCATTTATCTATGCTATCTCTTAGTTGCTGTGCTGCTGGGGTTTCATTGAGAAAGTTCTTACCTATACCTACTAACTCCAGAGTATTTCCTACTCTTTCTTGTATCAACTTAAGAGTTTGGGGTCTGATATTAAGATCCTTGATCCATTTTGAGTTAATGTTGGTATAGGGTGATATACATGGATCTAGTTTCAGTTTTTTGCAGACTGCTAACCAGTTTTCCCAGCAGTTTTTGTTGAAGAGGCTGCTATTTCTCCATCGTATATTTTTAGCTCCTTTGTCAAAGATAAGTTGCTTATAGTTGTGTGGCTTCATATCTGGGTCCTCTATTCTGTTCCACTGGTCTTCATGTCTGTTTTTGTGCCAGTACCATGCTGTTTTTATTATTATTGCTTTGTAATATAGTTTGAAGTCAGGTATTGTGATACCTCCTGCATTGTTCTTTTGACTGAGTATTGCCTTGGCTATTCGTGGCCTCTTGTGTTTCCATATAAATTTAACAGTAGATTTTTCAATCTCTTTGATGAATGTCATTGGAATTTTGATGGGAATTGCATTAAACATGTAGATTACTTTTGGGAGTATCGACATTTTTACTATGTTGATTCTACCAATCCATGAGCATGGGAGATCTCTCCACTTTCTATAGTCTTCCTCAATCTCTTTCTTCAGAAGTGTATAGTTTTCCTTGTAGAGGTCTTTCACATCTTTTGTTAGGTTTACACCTAGGTATTTGATTTTTTTTGAGGCTATTGTAAATGGAATTGTTTTTATACATGCTTTTTCCGTTTGCTCATTGTTAGTGTATAGAAATGCTAATGATTTTTCTATGTTGATTTTATATCCTGCTACCTTGCTATAGCTATTGATGATGTCTAGAAGCTTCTGAGTAGAGTTTTTTGGGTCTTTAAGGTATAGGATCATGTCGTCTGCAAATAGGGATATTTTGACAGTTTCTTTACCTATTTGTATTCCTTTTATTCCTTCTTCTTGCCTAATTGCTCTGGCTAGGAATTCCAGTACTATGTTGAATAGGAGTGGAGATAGTGGGCATCCTTGTCTGGTTCCTGATTTTAGAGGGAATGGTTTTAATTTTTCTCCGTTAAGTATAATGCTGGCTGTAGGTTTGTCATATATAGCTTTTATAATGTTGAGGAACTTTCCTTCTATTCCTAGTTTTCTTAGAGCTTTTATCATGAAATGATGTTGGATCTTATCAAAGGCTTTTTCTGCATCTATTGAGATGATCAAGTGGTTTTTGTCTTTGCTTCTGTTAATGTGGTTTATTACGTTTATTGATTTTCGTATGTTGAACCACCCCTGCATCCCTGGGATGAAGCCTACCTGGTCGTGGTGAATAATCTTTTTGATGTGTTGCTGAATTCGATTTGCCATTATTTTGTTGAGGATTTTTGCATCAATGTTCATTAAGGAGATTGGCCTATAGTTCTCCTTTTTGGAGGTGTCTTTGCCTGGTTTTGGGATAAGTGTAATAGTGGCTTCATAAAATATGTTTGGCAGTTTTCCTTCCCTTTCTATTTCATGGAACAGTTTAAGGAGGGTTGGTATCAGTTCTTCTTTAAAGGTCTGATAGAATTCAGCAGAGAATCCATCAGGTCCTGGACTTTTCTTTTTGGGGAGACTCTTGATTGCTGCTTCAATTTCATTTTGTGTTATAGGTCTATTCAGGTGATTAATTTCCTCTTGGTTCAGTTTTGGATGATCATATGTATCTAGAAATCTGTCCATTTCTTTTAGATTTTCAAATTTATTTGAATATAGGTTCTCAAAGTAGTCTCTGATGATTTCCTGGACTTCCATGGTGTTTGTTGTTATCTCCCCTTTTGCATTCCTGATTCTACTAATTTGGGCTTTTTCTCTCCTCATTTTAGTCAGGTTTGCCAGGGGTCTATTGATCTTGTTTATTTTTTCAAAGAACCAACTTTTTGTTTCATTAATTCTTTGTATGGTTTTTTTGGTTTCTATTTCGTTGATTTCAGCTCTTATTTTTATTATTTCTCTCCTTCTATTTGTTTTGGGATTTGCTTGTTCTTGTTTTTCTAGGAGTTTGAGATGTATCATTAGGTCATTGATTTGGGATCTTTCAATCTTTTTAATATATGCACTCATGGCTATAAACTTTCCTCTCAAGACTGCCTTAGCTGTGTCCCATAGGTTCCGGTAGGTTGTGTTTTCATTTTCATTGACTTCTAGGAACTTTTTAATTTCCTCTTTTATTGCATCGATGATCCATTCTTCATTAAGTAATGAGTTATTTAGTTTCCAGCTGTTTGCATGTTTTTTGTCTTTACTTTTGTTGTTGAGTTCTACTTTTACTGCATTGTGGTCAGATAGTATGCACGGTATTATTTCTATTTTCTTATATTTGCTGAGGCTTGCTTTGTGCCCTAGGATATGATCTATTTTGGAGAAGGTTCCATGGGCTGCTGAGAAGAATGTATATTGTGTAGAGGTTGGATGAAATGTTCTGTAGACATCTACTAGGTCCACTTGATCTATTGCATATTTTAGATCTTGGATTTCTTTATTGAGTTTTTGTTTGGATGACCTATCTATTGATGATAATGGAGTGTTAAAGTCTCCCACAACCACTGTGTTGGCGTTTATATATGCTTTTAGGTCTTTCAGGGTATGTTTGATGAAATTGGGTGCGTTGACATTGGGTGCGTACAGATTGATGATTATTATTTCCTTTTGGTCTATTTCCCCTTTTATTAGTATGGAATGTCCTTCTTTATCTCGTTTGATCAATGTAGGTTTGAAGTCTACTTTGTCAGAGATAAGTATTGCTACTCCTGCTTGTTTTCGGGGGCCATTGGCTTGGTAAATCTTCTTCCAGCCTTTCATCCTAAGCATATGCTTATTTCTGTCGGTGAGATGAGTCTCCTGTAAGCAACAAATTGTTGGATCTTCTTTTTTAATCCATTTTGTCAAACGGTGTCTTTTGATGGGTGAATTAAGTCCATTAACATTAAGTGTTAGTACTGATAGGTATGTGGTGATTCCTGCCATTTAGTTATCTTAGTTGTTTGAAGGTTTGATTGTGTGTACCTAACTTGATGTTACTCTCTACTGTCTTGCTTTTTCTTATCCTGTGGTTTGGTGCTGCCTGCCTTTTCATGGTTAAGTTGGGTGTCACTTTCTGTGTGCAGGATCCCTTGCAGAATCTTTTGTAATGGTGGCTTTGTGGTCACATATTGTTTTAGTTTCTGCTTATCTTGGAAGACTTTTATTGCTCCATCTATTTTGAATGATAGCTTTGCTGGGTAGAGTATCCTGGGGTTGAAGTTATTTTCATTCAGTGCCCGGAAGATCTCACCCCACGCTCTTCTTGCTTTTAATGTTTCTGTTGAGAAGTCTGCTGTGATTTTGATGGGTTTACCTTTGTATGTTACTTGTTTTTTCTCTCTTGCAGCCTTCAATATTCTTTCCTTAGTTTCTGAACTTGTTGTTTTAATGATGATATGTCGTGGAGTAGTTCTATTTTGATCTGGTCTGTTTGGTGTCCTGGAGGCCTCTTGCATTTGTATGGGAATATCTTTCTCTAGATTTGGGAAATTTTCCGTTATTATTTTGTTGAATATATTACGCATTCCCTTCGCTTGCACCTCTTCTCCTTCTTCGATGCCCATGATTCTCAAGTTTGGTCTTTTGATGGAGTCGGTGAGTTCTTGCATTTTCTTTTCACAGGTCTTGAGTTGTTTAATTAGTAGTTCTTCAGTTTTTCCTTTAATTACCATTTCATCTTCAAGTTCTGAGATTCTGTCTTCTGTTTGTTCTATTCTGCTGGATTGGCCTTCCGTTTTGTTTTGCAGTTCTGTTTCGTTCTTTTTTCTGAGGTTTTCCATATCCTGGCTGTTTTCTTCTTTATTGTTGTCTATTTTTGTCCTGAGTTCATTTATCCATTTATTCATTGTGTTCTCTCTTTCACTTTGGTGTTTATACAGTGCTTCTATGGTTTCCTTTATTTCTTCTTTTGCTTTTTCAAATTCTCTATTTTTATTGTCTTGGAATTTCTTGAGTGTCTCCTGTACATTTTGGTTGACCCTATCCAGTATCATCTCTATAAAATTCTCATTGAGTACTTGTAGTATGTCTTCTTTTAAATTATTCTTGTAGGCTTCATTGGGTCCTTTGGCATAGTTTATCTTCATTTTGTTGGAGTCTGGCTCTGAGTTTCTGTTCTCTTCATTCCCCTCTGGTTCCTGTACTAATTTTTTGCTGTGGGGAAACTGGTTTCCTTGTTTTTTCTGTCTTCCTGTCATTGTCTTTGGTGTTGTTACTGTCCCTGTACTGTGTGTAATTAAGTATTTTCTAGCTTGTAATAATAACAATGGTAATATTGAGAATGGAAGAGTGAGCTGAGATGGAAAGCAAGAAGTTAAAGAAAAGGGGAAAACAAATATACAGACAAGAGGGAGAAAGCAGAACAAGGTATCAGACAAGAGAGTTTCAAAGGTATAAACAGGGAGTGTTAGTGTACTAATCGACAGTAAGCTGAACAGACAATAGAGTGACAGAGAGAGGATTGAAAATCAAAGATAAAAAAATAAAAAATAAGTATATGAAAGTAATATCTATTTCTAAAATGAATTAAAATAAAATGGAAAATAGAAAATTAAAAAAAACAAAAAAAACCAAAAAACCAAAAAACTTCCAAGTTTATATGCAATGCAATTTCAGTCTTAATAATTTGGATGTCCGTCTCAATCTCCAGTCCTGGAGTTGGTGCCTCAGATGTTGTTCTGTAGTTGTCTCATCAAAGGGGATGCATAAAGTAGAACAAAACTACACTCACACACACACAGAAGAAAAAAAAAAAAAAAGCCCCACCAAGTGTCCCCAGTTCAAATGCAATACAGTTTCAGTAAGTTTTTCGGCTTGCAGGTGTAATTCGGTTGTTCTCTCATCAAAGGTAGGGAGAAAAAGAAAAAAAAAGCGTCTGGAGGCAGTTCTGAGAGTGGTATCTGCAACTGTGGCTTGCCTGCCTGCTGCTCTCAGCCTGTAGCTGGCGGCGTTATTTATGCAGATCTCTGGGGTGGGCTTAGCACTCACCTGGTCCCACAGGCTTTGTTTGCTCAGAGTTCTCCTGTGCCGGGGAGGCGGGCCTCTGCTACAGGCTTTTCCCTTTCCAAGCACTGGGAAAGGCGACACTGCCCCGCGTTGTCAGGCCTGCGTGTTTATTTACAGTTCACGTGGGAAGTGGGTCTTCCCTCCTCTCACAAGCGTCCCCGCTCCCGGTTGCTGGGCGCGCCCTGCTCCCGCCAGAGCCTCTCCGGCCCGCCCGGCTCGTTTATTTACAGTCCCGGGAAGGATTCCCTTCCCCCAATCTTCAGCGTTCAGGGCGCCCCACCCTCTTTCCAGCGTCTTAACTGTTCTTATTGCTTAGTACTCAGTTTCTCTTTTTTTCCCGGGTGGAGGTCAGTCTGTCCAGGGGGCTATGCTGCTCTGGCCCAGGCTTGTCTGTGGGGAACCGCGGTACCGCGAAGCTCACCTGGTCCACGTCTTCCCAAGCCATATGGGCGCCGGCCACTGGCGGCCCGGGGGCCTCCTCGGTTCTCTGTTTAACGTGAAGTGGAGATTCTCTGCGCCGGCTGGAGGTGTGGAGGGGTCAAAGTTATGCCTTTTCTCGGTGATTATGACTGCAAAATGTGTCTCCAGCGTCTCTCCAAGATTTCACTATAGGAGGGTCGCTTTCTGCTTCCTACCTCTAGCCGCCATCTTGGAATTCTCCGAAAGTCTTTTACAATTATCTTTCTTAGAACTTTTCCATTTTCTGTTTATGTGTAGATTCAAATTACTGTTTGCTATTCCTTGCTTTCAGCCCAAAGAATTTCCTATAGTATTTCTTGTAAGGTGGGTATGCTAAGTAAAAAAAAAACCAAAAAACCTCAGTTTTTGTTTATCTTGGAATGTATTTATTTTGCAGTTGTTATAAAATTAAGTTTAATTTAGAAACTATTAAATTTTCTCATTTAAAGTATACTATTTGGTTGTTAAAATCTCCACAAACTTGAGCAACCATCACTACGATCTCATTTCAGAACATTTTCATCACTTTAGAAAGTCCATACTCATTAACAGTCATTTCTGATTCCTCCTCCTGTTGGAACTTGGCAACCATTTGATTTTTCTATGGATTTGCCTGTTATGGACATTTCATTAATGAAACCATATAATATGTGGATGACATGCACCTGACTTCTTTCAATTAGCATGTTTTCAAGGTTTAATTATGTTGTAATATGCATTAGTATTTCATTCCTTTTTTATGGCTGAATAATTTCCACTTATGGATATACCATATTTTATTCATTACCAGTTGATGCACATTTGAGTTTCTGCTTTTTTGAGTATTTTGATTAATGTTGCTATGAATATATGCATAAATGTTTTTGTGTAGACATATTTTCAATTCTTTTGGGAATGTAACTAGAAGTTAAATTTCTGGGTCATAAACTAATGGTAGGGGCTGTAGGTATGACTAAGTGGTAGAGTACTTGCCTAGCAAGTGCAAGGCCCTGAATTTAAGCTCCAATACCACCAAACAAAAACAAAAACAAAACCTCAGTATTTTCCTTTTTTGAGAAACTGCCAAAGTAGTTTTAATAGAACCTACATCAACAATGTATTGGTATCAATTTCATCATATCCTTGCCAAAACTTATTGTCTCTCTCTTTTTTTAAAATTTTTTTTATTGTTTTATTATTCATATGTGCATACAAGGCTTGGGTCATTTCTCCCCCCTGCCCCCACCCCCTCCCTTACAACCCACTTCCCCCCCTTTCTCTGCCCCCCACCTCCTCAATACCCAGCAGAAACTATTTTGCCCTTATCTCTAATTTTATTGAAGAGAGAGTATAAGCAATAATAGGAAGGAACAAGGGTTTTTGCTGGTTGAGATAAGGATAGCCAAACAGGGAGTTGACTCACATTAATTTCCTGTGTGTGTGTGTTACCTTCTAGGTTAATTCTTTTTGATCTAACCTTTTCTCTAGTTCTTGGTCCCCTTTTCCTATTGGCTTCAGTTGATTTTAAGGTATCTGCTTTAGTTTCTCTGCGTTAAGAGCAACAAATGTTAGCTAATTTTTTAGGTGTCTTACCTATCCTTCATAGCTCCCTTGTGTGCTCTCGCTTTTATCATGTGCTCAAAGTCCAATCCCATTGTTGTGTTTGCCCTTGATCTAATGTCCGCATATGAGGGAGAACATACGATTTTTGGTCTTTTGGGCCAGGCTAACCTCACTCAGAATAATGTTCTCCATATTGTCTCTCTTTTTAATTAAAGCTATCCTACTGGGTATGAAGTCTTTGTGTCATCCATGGTTTCTTTTTTTCTTTTTATTGTTGTGCTGGGTGAGGGCACATTGTGGCATGTACAAAAGTTCTTACAATGTATCAACTATATCATACTTGAATTCACCCTTTCCAATGTTACCCTTTATCCCCCACAACCCCTAGATTCATGGAACAGTTCCAACAGGTATAATTTTTACATTTACATGCATGTGTACACATTTTTTGCAGTGTATTCACTCTCCTACCCTCTCCCCTCCCCGCTAGGCAGGAACTGCTCTGCCCTCCTGTTCTCTGATTTTGAAGAGGAAAAAAGAGAAAATATAAAAAGAAAAACATGACATTTTTGCTAGTTTGAGATAAAGATAGATACACACGGAGTTTCCTTGTGATAGTTCCTTTCATACATCTATTATAGCCCTAATTGGTTTATCTCCTCTGTCTCCATTCTGTCTTAGTCCTTTTTGTATGTTGGTTTTAGCCATTTTAAGATTTCTATATTCATTCTTGTAAAGAGAGTATATCACCCATATTCAAATTCATAGTTTCCTTCTTTTACCCTTCCTGTGTGTGACCTTCCTTAGTATGACCAGTGTTTCATAATATTGCTGCATTTGTATTTTAGGTCTATATTCCACATATGAGAGAGAACATGTGGCTTTTGACATTCTGAGCCTGGCTAACTTCACTTAAGATGATGTTCTCTAGTTCCAACCATTTCCCTGCAAATGACAAAATTTCATTCTTCCTTGTGGGTGAGTAAAATTCCATTGCATATAACTACCACACTTTCTTAATCCATTCATCAGTAGTGGGGCATCTTGACTGTTTCCATAGCTTAGCTATTGTGAATAATGCTGCAATAAACATAGGTGTGCAGATGCCTTTGTTGTAAACTGACTCACATTCTTTTGGTTTATCCCTAGGAGTGGTATTGCTGGATAGTATGGCAGCTCTATTTTTAGTTTTTTAAGGAGCCTCCATACTGTTTTCCATAGTGGTTGTACTAGCTTACGTTCCTACCAGCAGTGTGTGAAGGTTCCTTTGTCCCTGCATCCTCGCCAACATTTGTTGTTTGTGTTCTTCTTTTTTTTTTTCCGAACAGAATTTTTTTGTTGTTGTTTGTGTTCTTGATGGAAGCCATTCTAACAAAGGTGAGGTGGAATATTAATGTGGTTTTGCATTCCTTTATTCATCCGTGGCTTCTGATGAGAAGTCAGGTTTTAACTTTCTGTAAGTTCCCATATACAGATGAATCTTTTCTCCTAAGTTTTTTCTATATGTATATCAATATTTTGACTATGATGTGAGGATAATGACTCCTTGCACTTATTCTACCTGGTATTTGTTGGGTTTCCTGGATGTGTGGATTAATGGTTTTTATCAAATTTAAAAAGTTTTAAGCCACTATATAGAAACAATCTTCAAATACATTTTCTGTTGTTTTTCTTTCTCTTTTTCTACTTCCATTATGCATATGCTGGTGGATTAATTGTGCCTCACCTTTGTCTGAGGCTCCATTAATTTTTTTTTCTTTTGGTGGCACTAGGGTTTGAACTAAGGTTTCACACTTGCTAGGGATGTGCTCTATTGCTTGAACCATGCTTCTATCAAATTTTTATTTATTCCTTATTCCCCTCTGCTTTACAGATGGAATAGTTTTATTGATTTATCTCCAAGTTTGCAGATTATTTATTTTGACTGCTCAAATCACTGTTGAGACTCTAGTGACTTTTTGTGCTTTGAAATAGCACTTTTCAACTTTAGAATTTTTGTTTTTATGGTTGTTTTGTATACTTTATATATTTTTCTTGATATTCTATATTTGATGAGATACTAACATCATATTCTTTCACTTTTTTTTGATGGTACTGGGGTTTGAACTTAGGGCCTCCACTTCAGCAATGTCCTAGATCCTTTTTGCTTCAATTATTTTTGAGGTAGGGTCTTTTCTTTTTGCCCAGGTCTGACCTTGTGCCACAGTCCTCCTACCTGTGGCCTTCCACATAGCTTGGATCAGAGGCACACACCAATATGCCCAACTTGTGTGATTAAGATGGGATCTTGCTTGCTGACTTTTTGCCCAGGGCTTGCACCACAATCCTCCTAGTCTCTGCCTGACTAGTTACGATCTCTTTAATAGTATTTTTTATCACATTTATAACAGTTGCCTTGAAATCTTTGTATGAAAAATCCAACAACTGGGCCCCCTCAAATAGTTTCTAATACCTATCCCTGCCCTGTGATCACACATTCCTGTTTCTTTGGGTGTTTCATATTTTTGATAACTGGACATTTTAATTAATAAATTTTAGTAATGATATACACTGATTTCCTACCCCTTGGGGATTATTTGCTTCTTTATTAATTCAGTAACTTGGCTAGATTAGTTTGATGAGATCTGTGTAGCTGCCTGTGACAACTCTTCTGAGAGGGCACCTCTCTGGGCATACCCAGTATTTCTGATCACCAGGGTTTTAGACTGTGGTTTTAGGTAGGCTATCCTTGTGTCTTTCCCCTTTAAGCTTTAAGCTTTTAAGTGGCTAGAACTGCTAGCTGATTTCTTGAAGCTGAATCAATTACTGGCTGATAGTTCTGCTATATATATATTTTTAGAATACCTTAAGCCCTTAATTCCATAGTCAATACACTCTGTGACAGAATGTGGTTGTTGCCAGTCTTTGAGGCTGGTTCTGACTTTCACCTGGGCAGAACTTCTATGTTATGGGGCAAGAGCTGATGGATGATTTCTGTCTTCCTTGGCTGTTATACCTGAATTGTCCCTGTAGAGATGGTTCTCTCTCTTTCTTTTTTTCTTTCTCTCTTCTTTTTCTTCCCTTTCTCATCTCTCTTTCTTCCTCCTCCTCCTCCTCTTCCTCCTCCTTCTCTCTCTCTCTCGGGAATACAGGGAAGCTTAGAACTGGTGCTATGCTGTGGCTAAGGCCACCGTAACCCAGTACCAGAGAGGAAGAGAAAGTTAATGTTCACCAGCTGTCACATGGTCTTTTCCTTAGGGATCTGGAGCAGCTCAGTGCTTTGTAGGAAAGCAGTACTGCACCCTTTATTAGCTGTTCTGCCCGGTACCTACCTAACTAATAGAGGTTGATGTGGTGGAACAGGTGCCTCACAGCTGCCACCAGCTGTTTGACATAGGCCTTTTGCTATACAGAGCTGTGGAAAATGGGATCTACTGATGTTCCCTGGCTGCTGAAACCATTCAGTACATTCCTCCAACTCACTGAGGCTGGGGGAGATGGGATCTGCTACCTGTATGCCATGTCCCCTGGCTCACTGAGACGGTCTGCCCTTTTCTGCAAGGCAGAACTGTTAGTGGATGGGTGAAGCCCCACAGCTTTCCACTGTTCTGAGCATCCATAGATTTTATTGAATAAATGCTTCTCAATTTGTCCTAATCGCTTTGATTAGTTTCCAGAGACTTTAAATAATTGTTTTTGCTAATTTTGATCAGCTTAATTGATACCTCTCCAGTGGAGAGGTTTTTCTGAGTTACTAACAACATTATCTCAGAAGTGCTATCTCCCACAATTAGGTAATTGTCAAAAACAAACAAATAAACAAGCAAACAAACAAACCCTGCCTTATCTTTTAAAGCATTTCTTAAAATGTACTGAAAAGATTTCCAGCTGAGCAGCTCATTTCACCTTTATTAAGGCTTGAAGAGCTGGGCTGAGGCATTGTCTCTCCCATTTTATCAATGGCATATTTGAAAAAACTGGAGGTATACTAGTAACTGACCTTCAGGAAACTCAAACCAGATATTCTTATTTGAGACCAGTTTATCAATGAGCTTAGATCATACTACTTAGATTACCAACATCATGGATAGCTATATTTTACTTTGTTCCAAGACACACAAAATCTGTTTGCTGTGTCAGTCTATTAGCACTTTAAATGAATTCCATTTTTCATGTCCTCATTAACTTGGGAGCTAATCTTTCTATTTTGAGAAAGACACCCAAAGAAATTCAGTTTTCATATAATTTTCCTTTGGCCTTGGGAAGGGGTGGCTGGCCTTTCTGGTTGTCCAGGGAATGTTGGCTTGGCTGCTGGATGTTGAGAGCTCAAGGGCAGCCTGAATATGCACCTGCTACAGCGTTGTTTCAAATACAGGTGGTTTGTGACTTACCACTGTCCAGCTGAATGATTTTTTTGACTTCACAATGTTGCAAAAGCAATACACGCTCAGTAGATCCATACTTTGAATTTTGATCTTTCCAAGGCTGTTTGTGGTGTGGTAGATACTCTCTAGCTCTGCTGGGTAGTAACAATCAATTGCACGCAGCTCTCAGCCACGCGATCCTGATGGAAGCAGCCAACACTGCACAGTGTGTTGTGTGGCTAGGCAAAGATACTGGTAGGTTAGGAGAATTCAGTGCATTTTTTACTGTGACAGTTTTACCTGCATTGAGGAACATCTAAATATGCTGAGGCATTAGCCTTTACCAAGAGCCAACAGAGACAAAAACCAAGTTAAGTTGTAGGTCTAGATTCCAGATCTGCCATTTTACCCCCAATAATCAGAGACCCAAGATGTTTTCAATTAACTACTGTAATCTCAATTAAGAGAAAAAACATCTCACCTTTGTATCCCATCACTTTCAAAATTATTTCCCCTTTTGTGTTATTATTTTATTCTTGTCTTTATGTAAATGATTCTTGTATTATTAAAATTTTAAGTTTAAAAAAATTTGCACCATAAATTTCTCTCTTTCTCTCTGTGTCTGTCTGTCTCCTGGCAGTACTTGGGATTGAACCTAGGGTTTCATGATTGCCCTTTTGTATGTATGTATGTATATACTTGTTTATTTATTTATAGCCATACTGGATTTGAACTTAAGGTTTCACACTTGCTAGACAAGTACTCTAATATTTGAGCCATGTCCTTGGTCCTTTTTCACTTTAGTTATTTTTTGGATAAGGTCTCATGTTTTTGTTGTGGTTGTTGTTTTTATTTTCCATTTATTTTCTTTTCGCCCAGGCCAGTCTCAGACCACAGTCCTCCTACCTAAGATTCATACCTAGCTGGGAAAACAGATAGGCACCACCATCCCCAGTTTGTTTGTTGAGATTGGGGTTCTTGCTAACTTTTTGCCCAGGTTGGCCTCTAGCCAGGATTCCTTCCAATCATGGCCTCCCAAATATTTGGGATTGCAGGTATGAGCCAATGCACCTGGCCTATTTATTTAATTTTGAGATAGGGTCTTACTAACTTTGACTGGACTGACCTTAAACTCTGTCCTGTCTCAACTTCCTGAGTGCCAATATTATAGGCATGTACCACCATTCCTGGCTAGATCATATTTTTAAGAAATTAATATTTATAGTTAGTAAAACTTTTGGAGCTGGAAGGAATAGATCATAAATCTAATTATTTAACTTTTACAGAAGAGGGAAAAGGCCTGAGAGGTTACAAGACTTGCCAAAAGAGAAAAGTAGCCAGCAGCAGCTCAATATTCCTGGCTCCTATGTGCTTCCTTCATTTTAAACAAGACACTTTACACTAATGAACACTATCAAGAAAAAGCTGGAGCCAGGTGCTGGTGGCTCATACTTGTAATCCTAGCTACTCAGGAGGCAGAGATTAGGAGGATTGCGGTTTAAAGCCAGCCTGGGCAAGTAGTTCCATGAGACCCTATCTCAAAAAAAACCTTCACTAAAAAGGGCTGGTGGAGTGGCTCAAGTTGTAGGCCCTGAGTTCAAACCCCAGTACTGCAAATAAAAAAAAAAAGAAAAGAAAAAGCTGAACAAGTTTTTAGCTAAATCACCATCCCATTTGTGTAGAGCTCAAATATTAGCTTTTGGGTTTTAAACATTTGCTTCCTGAAAACCTGACTTTGTATGCAGTAAGAATATAAACATGATTTCTCTTTTTCTGGAATACAAACAGAAGGGCTGCTAGGCTCCCCAAAGTGCCTGTGAAGCATAGCGAGACAGGCCTCTGATTGGGCACCGCCTGTTGGGTCTCCATGGGCCTCATTAGTTTGACGCGCTTTGCTTCTGTGACAATGGAGTGCTGGCCCAGTCAATTACTCGCACCTGCACCTCTCAGCTTGTCACACTGCCTCCCTGTTTTTGGGGTGTGGAAATTACTGGGAAAGAAAAGCCTCGTTGAAGGGAGACACCTCCATATTTTTTTCCCTTCTGTGCCCAGGTAAAGGATGCAGATCTTCCCTCAAACAAGTGGAGGTGAATCTATTCCTTTAAATTTTAAAACCTGTTTTCCTTGCAAGATATGGGAACTTCCAAGTTTTAAGCACTGGCAACTCTTTGGTATAATTAGTACTTATCTCTTTCATTTTTCTCTTGGAGGGTTTTTCCTGTTTCCACATGTAAAGATAAGCAATGTAGTTTATTATGTTTGAACATATCAGATCAGTAAATACTACCCATCCTGATATTTAAAAATAGCTATTATATGGAATAGTTTTATTCTAAACTGACATTAACATTCACACTCACATTTCATTCTTTCTTTTCTTTTTTAATGAATGGAAATCATAGTCTCAATCATTTTCTGAATGGGAAAGGACCATAGTGAAAGAAAGAATGGCAAGTTTCTATTCTGATGTAACTGGAAAGTCAGAATCTCAGTGTTTTTTCAGTCTCATAACAGTTTCAGGACCCTTATGTAAGCAACAACAGTCACGTTGGGTCTACTTTAGCCATAGGCAACTTTCACTGTGAAAAAGTGAAGAATCTTGAGGCCCTGAGCTCAAACTCCATATTGCCAAAACAAGAAACAACAAACAAAAGTAAGGAATCTGCTGTTAACTTTTATATTCATATGCTACTTTTTTCTTAAAGAAAAAACTCTGAGTTTCTTTTTATTTTTAGTTAATTATTTCTTTTATTGCTAGTATTTGAGAAATTCACTTCCTCTACCTGTGTGTTCTTAAATCTGTTTTCTCTAATCTCCTTGAATTGGTATAATAGATATCTTGGGTTCAAAGTAAGTAAACACTCTCAGCAACATTTCATAAACAAGGCCAGGTAGCACGTGCAAAACCTTATAAGGAGTAAGTAGGAGAGTTGAGGCTTAACCTGAGATTGACATAAAAGCCTAAACTTCTATCCACGGTGCTGAACAATTCTAGTTTTCCCCATTTCTTTCCATTACATTCTTCCCCCAACTTCTAAGCATGTGCTAGTGTCTCTTTCCTTAAACCAGTTACAGTGATTTCTTCCCTAGATCTTACTCCTCCAGGTCATCTTTTCTTTTCCTTTTTTGAGACAGGGTCTCGTTATGCAGTCCATGCTGACCTTGAAAACCCACATCTTTCCCTATTCTTTAGGTTTATATGAATAGTTCATTTTTAAATGAATGAATCACAAATTACTTATTTCTACTAGTGATGGAATGTGGATTTTTCCATTTTTTTTCCTACTTTTAGTAGAGCTGTCATGAGCAATCTTATATGTGACTTTTGATGGACAAAGCACCATCTTGTTTATGTATAAATACAGGAGTGGAAATTTTGCCTCATAGACTACAAGTTATTTGTTAAGTTTTAGTAGATATGCCCTAATCCTTTTAATACATTTTTATTGGTGCATATTAATTGTACAAAGGGGTTTAATTGTAGTATTTCCACAATGCATATATTTTACTTTTAGTAAATTCACCCCCTCTATTACTGTTTCTTATGTTCCTCTTGCCCCCGCCACCTTATTTTTAGATAGCTTTTAGTGAATTTCATTATTTTTTTAGACACAGATATAATATGCTTTGATATTATTTAACCTCCATCACCTCGTCTTTCCCCCCCCCACACACACTGGTTTCCCTCAAACAGTTCCACATTGACATTCATGTCACACACACAGACACTTAGGCCTACATTCCAGAGAGTCCACACATGGGAAAAAACATATACTACTTTGTCTTTCTGAACCTGTTTTATTTTGCTTGACATGATGATCTCCAGTTCCACCCACTTTCCTTAAAATGACATAATTTCATTCTTTTTTATGGATGAACAGTACTCCACTGTGTATATATAAATTTCAGTTCACCAGTTGATGGGCACCTAGACTGGCTCCATAGCTTGGCTATTATGAATAGTGCTACAATATTGCTGCAAATGTTTATAATTAAAGTAAAATAGTGTGTAGATGTCTTTATTGTATCCTGACTTACATTACTTTGGATATTTGTCCAAGAGTAGTGCAGCAGGGTCATATTTTAGTTCTAATTTTAGTTTTTTAGGAACCTCAATGCTGATCTCCATAGTGACTGTACTAGTTTACATTCCTATCAATGATGTGTAAGGATTCCATTTTTCCCTGCTTCCTTGCAAGAGGTTTCTTTGTTCTATTTCATATAAGTATATGAAGTCCATCAACCACATACGCTCACCTTAATCTCCTTCATTTACCCTCCTCCTGGCATTAGTAACTAGTGTCTGTTTAGTCTATCAGTACTGTGTCTATTTCACAGTCTTGTCTTTCATTATTAATATTTAAGTTGATGTTCAAAGGGGGTTCTCTATGTATCCCTGTGGGTATACTTTATCTTGGTCCATTCAACTCCATTACTCTCCCTTACCCCTTTACCTCCCACCCCTCTTTTCAACAGTTTTCAATATTCATCCTTATATCCTCTACCTTCACAGATGTGATGTTTTATGATATTACTGATGCTCTATCACTCTCTTTTCCTTGCCCTCTTTCCCTGAGTTCCACAGAGCAGTTCCACTACTACAAACATGTTCTACATATGAGTTCATAGTGATCATACTTGTTTTTTGTGTATGTGTTTATCTTTTGGATCTATCTTCCATGTATGAGAGAAAACATGCGGCCTTTGTCTTTCTGAGCCTGGCTTACTTCACTTAACATGATGTTCTCCAATTGCATCCATTTACATTAAAACCCCATGTCATTATTCCTTGTGGCTGACTGAAACTCCATTGTGTATATATACCACAATTTTTGATCCATTCATCAGTTGTAGGGTATCTGGGTTATTTCCATAGCTTGGCTATTGTGAATAGTGCTGCAATGAATATTGGTGTACAGGTGTCTCTATTGTATACTGACTCACATTCCTTTGGGTAGATGCTCAGGAGCGATATCACTGGATCATATGGCTCTTCTATCTTTAGCTTTTTGGGGAATCTCCATCTGCTTTCCATAGTGGTTGTACTAATTTGCATTCCCACCATCAATATATAAGGGTTCCTGTTTCACCATATCCTTGCTAGCATTTGTTGTTTTTGCCCTTGATTATGGCCATTCTAACTGGAGTGAGATCAAATGAGTGTAGTTTTGATTTACATCCCTTTTATAACCAGGGAAGTTGAACATTTCTTCATGTATTTACTGGCCATTTGTATTTCTTCCTTTGAGAATTTCATGTTTAACTCATGTGCCCATTTCTTCATTGTGATGTTGATTCTTTGGGGGCTGAGTTTTTTGAGTTCCCTGTAGATGCTGGATATTAGTCCCTCATCAGATGAATAGCTGGCAAAGATTTTCTCCCATTATGTGGACTGTCTCTTGAGTCTAGTGACTATTTCCTTTGCTGTGCAGAAGCTCTTTAGTTTGATGCAATCCCATTTGTTCATTCTTTCTCTTAGATGCTGAGTCTTTTGAGTTCAGTTTAGGAAGTCATTCCCTATACCTTTATGTTCCAGTGTATTTCTTACTATTTCTGGAGTTGTTTCAAAGTTTCAGGCTTTATATTAAGATCTTTGATCCACTTTGAGTTGATTTTGGTACAGGGTGAAAGACAGTGATCTAGTTTCAGTCTTTTACATGTGGAGATCCAGTTTTCAATATTTGTTGAAAAGGCTGTCTTTCTCCATCATGTATTTTGGTCTCTTTTGTCAAATCACAGTTGGCTGTAGATGTGTAGGTTTATGTCTGAGTCTCCTATTCTAATCCATTGGTCTTCCAGTCTGTTTTTGTGCCAATACCAAAGCATACATGTTTTGACAAATAATCCCTCCCATAGACAAAATGAACAAACAATAGTATTGACTACAAAAATAAAATTGATCATAATAAAACTCCTTTGTGCAATTAATACATGATAAATGGAAAAACTCAAGTCCTATGGAGACCTATTTTTCATTCTTGTCCTTTGTTGTTTAAGTGTCTGTTTATTGTTCACTGGATTTTTTGCCTTGGTATTATACCTGTATTTGTATTGTGCTTAAGTCAATGTAACCCCCTCTCCACTGCACTTCCTTGCCCTTTCTCCCCCCATCCTGTGTTAAGTTTTCAGCGTACTTCCTTGTGTCTTGTTCCTACACAGGTGTGATGTGCTTCATTATTATTTGCTATCTTTCTTTTTCTTTCCATCTTTTTCTCCTTTCTTGGTCTCCTCTACCAGTCCCACTTTTGGATACATGTTCTGTAAATATTTCTATGTTTTACCCTCCTATATGAACAACTACATTTGCAGAATATTGGATCTTGTAACTATTTTAAATTTTTGTTACCTAACTCATTTTTCTTCTTCTTTGTTTTTTTTGGTAATACTGGTGTTTGAACTCAGGAGTTCATACTTGCTAGGCAGTACTCTACCACTTGAGTTAATCCACCAGGTCTTTTTTCCTTTTGGGTATTTTCTGGACAGGGTTTCATGAACTACTTGCGCAGGCTGGCTTTCACCCACATGACACTCCTGGTCTTAGACTCCCAAGGAGCTAGGATTATAGGTGTGACCAGCCAGCTCCTGGCCTGACTCATTTCTTAATAGCTGAGTTTTACATATTCTAGGAGTGTTACATATTCTAGGAGAGAGAAGATACTCCTCAAATACATGATCTATGTAAAATCACAATCAAAGTTTGCTGAGAATTTGTCTAGTTCTTTAAATATGTACAAAAACAATATATGTAGCACTGGGCTTAATATATTCATATGCACCTTCCCATACTTGTACATACAAACACAACAGAAACAAAGCAAAACTCATTAAAATAAAGAACTTTAATAATATAGCGAGACATATTCATTTGAACACATGGGGCTGGAAATATCTGTTTACATATCTGGGGTCTAATCTGTTTGGAATATAATGACATTTCCTTTATGTCTATGTTAAGAATATTTTATTCTTTTGGTTGAATTAGGGGTTGAAATATAACTTACGGATAATTAATATGGGAGTTAAAGGAAACTATACCTAAGCTAACAGTATTGGTGTTAGAAGAGAAAAAAGAAAAAATATTTTCACATTTGGAAAAGAGAACAGTAATAAAAGTATTGCTCTTTTAAGAACCAAGCATGAGAGGTTTGTGTGTGTATGTGTATATATGTGCGTGCTTGTGTTTGAGTGTGTGTACATGTGTATTTGTGTGTGTCCATGTGTGTGAGTGCCTGTGTGTGCATGTTTGTGTTTGTCTGTATATAAAAGAAATAATAGCAGAAAATAAAGGTTGAATTTTAAAACAACATGTTACAATGACTTAAAGTAGTTCAAAACTTTCCAGTTCTCTGTTGAAGGCCATGTACACATGAAGCTGCATGTGGACTCTGTACTCTCCTGGCCTCTGGCTAGCCAGGACTGCCTGGAGGACTTGGGAATGGTACCTGGCCAATCCTGTGCCAAAGAAGATGGGAGCTGACTCTTTTTCTGGAACAGAAGTTTAAAAATAAAGACTCAGCCATCACCCAGATGGGCAGGGGTCTGCAGCTGTTTGTGCACCCTGTTGAAACTGGAAGTTTGATATTGCTATTCTAATAGAGGTGACTGGGAAGGAGTGGCAGGGACAGGGTGGCAGGGAATTGGATGGGGCAGAGACCTAACCCTACTTCCCCAGGCTCTGTTTTAGATCATCATGAGCCACCCCCAACCCCTATGATCCCAGAAGGTGATACATGGGCTGCCCAGCCCTTCCTGTTCCTCTGGCTTCTAGATCTCACATGGCACATCAGTAGGGCTCGGGGGGGGGGGGGGTGGGGGGGGGCAAGCTGCCAGAGCCTGTCCTTGTGTGGGCTCCACCATCTCAATGAGGCTCACCTCTTGAAGGTCATACTGCTATGCCTTCAGCACTGCCCTCTCATTTTCATACAGGACAAAGAATTCTCCCATGGTGTCCATGGCTCTGGACAGCTGGTGATAGAGATGTTCTAGATCCTTCAACTTCTTCCCAAACTCCAGCTTCTCTTGCAGGACCTGCAGGGCCTGGTGACTTTGCCCTCCCTCTGCAGCCCCCACAGTTGTCCCAGACAGCTGTCCCAGGAGTCAGGCCTGCCAGCTGAGCCAGGTACTGGCAGTGTGTCTTCTGCTTCCTCCGTCGCTCCAGCAGCTGGGCCTTCTCTTCCTCAGCTCAGGTGAGAGTGACACTGAGAAATGCCACCATGGCTTCAGGGCTGTCCTGACCCTCTGGGATGGTGTGATCAAGTGGAGGAGACGCCTCATCATTGTTCATCTTATCAACTCCATCTTCTTCCTCAGGGACAGACAGGAAGCTTAGCTGGGCCTACAGGTGATAGTTTTGCTGGTTGGTTGCTTCCAGCTCATTCTAGGTTTCCCTCAACTCCTGGTGGACCATCTCCAAGGCCATCTTGCCTTGTACCTGCCCGTGCTGCAGCTGCTCCAGGAGCTGGGTCTGCATTAGCAGCTGCCCATGCAGTGCCTTCTCGTCAGAGGTCAGCAGTTGGTAGGTGGCCAGGTGTTGCTAATATGCGGCCACTTACTGCTACAGGTGAGAAAGGTACTGGTCTTGCTGCCCCTGTAGGCCACAAGCCTCCTGGCTGTTGGCTACCATGGTTGCCTTCATGTCTCTCAGTATCTCCTGCAGCTGGCCTACCTTCTTAGCCAGCTGGGTCTTGATGTGCTGCTCCGAGTGCAGGGCTCTGGTGAGCTCCACATTGTTTCTAAGCATGATGAATTCATTCTGCAGCTCAGCCAGCTGATCTTTGAGCTGGCAGTTCTGTTGGAGTGTGCAGCTGACTGTGGTTCAGTCGTTTTCCACAGTTTCTAAGATCTTCTTGTGGTCTTCAGCCTGCTGGCTCCAGACCTCTGCCCTGAGCTGCAGCGACAGCAGCCGCTCCTCCTGCTCCTGGTTGAGCAGAAAGGGGTGGTGGCTGAGCTAATAGAAGTAGTTAATTGAGAAGCAGACTGGGATAGGTATGAAGGATCAAGTAGGTATTAAGACAGGAGAGAGTTGGGGGAGAACAATGGGGAAAATTGAAAAGATAGACAAACATATAAATACCACAGAATAGAAAAAAAAATCTGGAAATCTGTACATTAAAAACATTGGTGGTGAAGAAGGATTGTGGGTAGGTAGAGAGAGAGAGAGAGAGAGAGAGAGAGAGAAATTGGAGGCTAAGAATGCAAAACTTTTGTTGGGGTGTACAGAAAAAGAAGCTACAAATAAGTAAAAAATTCTACAGCACAAATTTAGCTGCAACAAACACAAATTCTACATAAAAATTGTGAATTTTCTATTACTTTTCTGAGCTGTTGATCTCTGTCCACCCTGTGTTTGAGTATTTCAGTCCACTAAATGGCAGGCTAATTGGATACCTGCCTCAGGATGGTGCCTGATGCTGGGGAGAGAGAGGTGTTTGAAGATCTAAGAGGGATCTCTGGAGTTTTTACTGTCAACTTCCCTTCCTCACTCCCTCCACACTTGCAACTTTTTCCTCTCTCAAGCACCCCAGAACTTACAGACTGTAGTTGTACACAAATGCGGTTTTTTGTCTAGATGTCTTCACTGGTGTTGGTCTCCAGTGGGGTTTGAGGTGCAGCAACTTGTTGGTGTTGCTATCTCTGCTACACCTGCTGTTGTGCATCCCACAACTTCTTAGGCTGCACTGTGCCATGTTCCAATGACTGTGGGCTACTGCCGGTTCCCAGTAAGTTTTCCCTGGTGGGTACCTTTCCCTGCTGTCCTTCACTACCCCTGCAAATGGGTGTGTGGGTTCCAGGGATTGTCATGCATGGGTTCCAGGAAGGGTCTTTTTTCAAAGGTACCCATGCCATGTGGCTCCACTTCTGCTCCCTGGATCCCAGCAGCTTTCCTCAGCAATTCACCTTTCTTGTTTGGGTGCAGTTCTTGGGGTGAATATTTCAGTTTCCCCTTCCCTGCTGGAGGAGGAGGAAGGTGTTCATCTCGTGTGGGGGGAGTGCACACTTACAAACTGTTTCTCCATGAATTCTGTTGCTTCACTCTTTGTGGGTTCAGAACAGAGCTCTTCTATTTGCTAACTCTGGGACCAGGTGTGGTCTTCAAGGGCCCTCAGTTTCCACCTTTGTTCAGTTTTGTCAGAGCTCCAGGATTTGGAGCTGTCAGCAATCTGACATCTTGCTCCTCTTTCTGCAAATGCCATCTCATTCCTAATTATGTTAATTTTGGTCTTTTTCCTCCTAATTTTAGTCAGATTTGCTAGGTGTTTATTAATCTTATTTATCTTTTCAAAGAATCAACTTTTTGTTTCATTGCTTCTTTGTATTTTTTTGCTCTCTGGTGTATTGGCTTCACTCCTTATTTTTACTATCTCTCTCCTTCTGGTTTTGGGTTTAATTTATTCTTGTTTTTATAGGCATTTGAGATGCAGCATTAGGTCATTTATTTGAGCTCTTTTTGTGTTTTTAATATATGCATTCATGTCCATAATCTTTGTCTTTAGCACTGCCTTTACTGTGTCTCACAGGTTGTGGTTAGTTGTGTTTTCATTTTCATTAAATTCCAGGAACTTTTTTGATATCCCCCCTTATTTCTTCAATGACCCACTGTTCATGGAGCAATCTGCTGTTCAGCATCCAGGTGTTTGAATATTTTCTACTGCATCTTCTGTTGTTGATTTCTGGAGTATTATTCTGTTGTAGTTAGACAGTATGCCAGGAGGTTATTTCAATTTTCTTTGTTAAGATTTGTATTGAAAGTGAGAGCACACAAGGGAGATGTGAGGATAGGTAAGACACCTAAAAAACTAGATAGCATTTGTTGTCCTCACTGCAGAGAAACTAAAGAAGATACTTTAAAGCAACTGAGACCAATAGGAGAAGGGGACCAGGAACTAGAGAAAAGGTTAGCTCAAGAAGAATTAACTTAGAAGGTAACACACATGCACAGGAAATCAATGCGAGTCAACTCCCTGTATAGCTATCCTTATCTCAACTAGCAAAACCCTTGGTCCTTCCTATTATTGCTTATACTCTCTCTTCAACAAAATTAAAGACAAGGGCAAAATAGTTTCTGCCAGGTAGCGAGGGGTAAGGGGGGGTAAGGGAGGGAGTGGGAGGGGGAGGGAAGGGAGGGAGTGGGGGAAGGGGGGAGAAATGACCCAAACATTGTATGCACATATGAATAAAATAAAAATTAAAAAAAAAGATTTGTATTGAGACCTAAAATATGGTCTGTTTTGGAGAATATGTCATGGGCTATTGAGAAGAATGTATATTGTGCTGTTGCTGGGAGAGAATACTCCACAGACGTCTGTTAGGTCCCTTTGATCTATGGCATCATTCAATTCTAAAGTTTCTTCTTTATTTTTGTCTAGATGGCCTATCTATTGGTGATAGTGGAGTATTGAAGTCTCCCACTAACACTGTTTTGGGGGCTCTCTGTGTTTTTAAGTCCATTAGTGTATGTTTAATGAAGTTGGGTGCACTGACATTGGGTGCATCCAAATTAGGAATTGCTATTTCCTCTTGATGTATTCCTCCTTTTTACTAGTATTAAGTGAACTTATTTGTCTCTTCTGACTAATTTAGGTCTGAAATCTACTTTATCTGATATAAATATTGCTACTCCTGCCTGTTTTAGGTAGCCATTATTAGCTTGGAAAATCTTTTTCCATTGCTTCACTCTAAACTGATGTTTGTTTTTGTTTATTAAGTGGGTTTCTTGTAAACAACAAATCATCACAACTTTCTTTTTACTCTAGCTTCCCAGTTGGTGTCTTTTGATGGGGGAGTTGAGGCCATTAACATTCAGTGGTAATTTTGAGAGGCATGTGCTGATTGCTGCCATTTAGTTATTTTTGTTGTATTAGGGCTTGTGTGTGTGTGTGCAATTGATTGTATGATATTCTCAAATTACTTGTGTGCTCTTCCTTTAAGAATTAATAATTCCCATCCTTTCACAGAAGTGTTTATTTTCATCTTCTGTGTGTAGGATTCCTTTGAGTTTCTTCTGGGGTGCTAGTTTAATGGTCATGTATTGTTTTCAGTTTCTGTGTATCATGGGAGGTTTTTGTTTCTCCTTCAATTTTGAATGATAGTTTTTCTGAGTTGGGTATTCTGGGTTTGAAATTGTTTTTATTCAGTGCTCAAAATACCTCACTCCATGCCCTTGATTTTAAGGTTTTTGTTGAGAAATCTGCTGTGATTTTAGTGGGTTTACCTTTATGTAAACCCACCAAATTATATATATATATATATATTATTGTTCTCTTGTGGCCTCTAATATTCTTTTCTTGTTCTTGGTGCTAATTGTTTTACTTATAATATGCTGTGGGGAAGTTATATCTTGGACTTCCTGTATCTGGATTGGCATCTCTTTCTTGAGATTTGGGGAGTTTTCTGCTATTATTTTGTTGACTATGTTTTCTATATCTTTGGCTTATACAACTTCTCCTTCTTTGATGCCCATGGTTCACAAGTTTGGTCTTTTGATAGAGTTGCAGAGTCCTTGTATATTCCTTTTATAACTCTTCAGTTTTTTTCTTGAAGTATGCCTCTGTTTTTTTCTTTCAGAATTTCTTTCTGAAATTCTGTCTTCCACTTGTTTCAGTCTGCTGGAGTGACTTTCAACTGCATTTTTAATTTGACTTAAGGAACTTTTTGTTTCTAGGCTTTGTTAAGCTGCTGTTTTGCACCTTGTATTGCCTTCTTTAGTTCATTTATCATTCTTTTAAAAATAATTTCCTTGGTTTTGTTCCAATGTTGTTGAAATTCTCTTTTAGTTCATTTAGTTGTTTCTATGTTTTCTTAATTTTTTAATTCATATTCTCTTGGGATTCATTGAGTTGTTTTTGTATTTCCATTTTAAGATCTTTAAACATTCTTGTTATTATTCTTCTGACCTCAGCACCTGAGTATTCATCCCTTTCACTGTCTGCCAAGTCCTCTATTGTGTGATTGTTAACCTTTTGAGGAGTCATATTTCTCTTCCTTCTTTTTTCCCCATATTCTGTTTTTGAGATTTGCTCATGTATTGTTGATTAGTTGGCTGGGTGTTTCAATCACCTGTTATCTGTCCCTTGACTTAATTTCTATGCTCTGGGTAGCTTAGTTGTTAGGTTGTTGTAACTTTTCTGCCCACTGAAGTATTGTTAGCAATAACAAATTCACAGATTTAATGCCAAACTAGTTATTTACTTAGTATATAAAACCCTTGGCATTATTATCTATAAACAGTATGTATTGGGGAAATAAAAGTTGTTTGTCTAGAGATTAAAATTTAGGTAATAAAAATGATGGGGATAGAATAAGAGATGGAGGGGAGAAGGAGATGGAGAATAGGTGTGAGGTGTGGGGCTACAGAGTGATAAGTCCTAATATATGTAAAGGTGTAGTTAAGTCATTGTGGAGGAGGGTTCTATTTTCAGGGATTGCAGAGAGATAGGGATGGGAGTAATGTATAAGGCTGGTAGTAGACTACTCAGTGAGTGGTTAGTATGGAGGAAATATGGACAGCGGGGGTAGAAGGAGGGTGAGGAGAGGAAGATAAGGAGAGGGAAGGAAGAAAAAAGAGAAAGAGAAAAAAGTAGGGTGAGAGAAAAGAAAATGGAACAAAAGAAGCTAAGCAAATTAAAATTTCAACAGAATGGAAAAAAAGATAATTTTAAAAATTAAAATATGTATTTATTGTCCACATATCTTCCTTGTGGAGGGGAGTGGGTTTTCTCTCAGCTCAATGAGTGTGCTGGGCACTTCCCTTGCATTTCTAATCTGGGTTCTGTCCTTTTCTGACAGGGGCTTTCTCTGGATCCCTGCCTCTCTTTAAGGTTGATATACTTGGCTGGATTGCAGTTGGTGGTCCTTCTCTCTATTGGATAGGTTTGGGAGGGTTCCACTCAGGATGTTTAAGCCCAAGCTTCTCTTGGTGGGGTAGGCAGTCAGGGTCAACTTGTTTGAGAAAGTGGGTTGTCTGAAATGGTCCAGTGAGGAGGTGATGTGTGAGTAGTGTCCAGCCCTTCCCATCAGCTGGGCAAGCCTAGGAACTGTAGTTAGTTGTTTGATCGAGAGCTCTTTTCTGGGGTTATTAGTTTCAACTCTCTACTAGCTTCTCCATGGTGAAGTATTGTTTTAAACAATGTTTTATAGTTTTCAGAACATGTTAGACAATTCTTTTGTAAAGTTTATTCCTAAGGATGTTATTATTTTTGATGGTATTACAATTGAAATTGTGTTTTAAGTTCCTTTTTGTTTATACAGCAAGTAAAATTGGTTATTGTATATTGATATTGATGCCTGCAATTTTGCTGGTTTTTTTCTAGTTCTAGTAGAAATTTAGTGGATTCATTGAGCTTTTCTATGCATAAGGTCATACCATTTATGCAGGTATAGTTTTATTTCTTCCTTTCCAGCTTGGGTTTCTTTATTTTAATTTCTTTCACCTAATTTCCCTGGCTAGCCCTCAAGCATAATTTTGAATACAGATGTTGAGAGCAGAAATGCTTGTCTTCTTTCTGATGGGGGGTAGTGCAATGAGATTCAATCTTTGCCTTTAAGTATTATTATAGTTATTTGGTTTTCTTTGTAGATATGCTTTATCAAGTTAAGGGTATTCCCTTCTATTTCTAGTTTGTTTAGACTTTTTTTTGCTTTTGCTTTGTTTGTTCATTTTTTACTAGTGGGGATTAAACCTTGGACCTCCCCACATGTTAGGCAGGTGTCCTTAATCTAAACCCTCAACCCTTTGGTTTTCAAAAAAATTGAAACAGAGTCTTGCTAAGTTGCCCAGGTTGGCCTCAAATTTGTGAACATCCTACCTCAATCTCCTGAGTAGCTGGGATTATAGGCATGTGCCATAATTGATGTACCATGACCAATGATGCAATTTTTTAAGATCATGAAACAGTGTTGAATTTTGCCAAATGTTTCTATTTTAATGATCATGTTTTTGTCTATTATTCCTTTGATATCATGCATTTGCATTAATGTATTTTGAGATGTTAAACAAACTTAGCATTCATAGGATAAATCTCACTGGGCAAAGGTTTAAAAACTTTTACTCATTATAGATCTATTCAGATTTTTTATTTCTTCTTGAGTCAACTTCTCTTGTGTGTGTTTTTCTAAGTATTTGTTCACTTCATCTAGCCTATGGCAGCTAGTCTTGGCCTTGGCCTTGAGACAGATTCCTTAAACCCCCATGTAAACTCTGCAGATCAACACTCTTGTTGAGGACATACTTATGTAGAGCAGCCCCTTTACTTACTGTCCATCTTGAGGACCACTTCAGTACTGTTTAAGATTCTTAACAAGTGCTCTTAAGTGAACACAGTGGCATTTAATTCTTCTTTCTTTAGAATACCAATCATACCCACATCAAGACACTTTGAACAGTCCCTTGCAGAAACTCTCTTCCCAACACTTTTCAACTGACCCCAGCTGAGAGTTTGGCTAGACAGACTGGTGTTTCTTGAAGTTCATATGTGCTAATAGCTTCTCTGATTTTTTCTTCATCTTGGGTTGTACTAATTTCTTCATTTTTGAATAACAGTTTAACTGGGCATAGAATCCTTGGTTGATTGTCTCTTTCAACACTTTGAAGATGCATCCCACTGTGTTCTGATATTCATGGTTTCTGATGAGAAGTCAACTGCAAATGTTAGTGAAGCACCCTGATAAAGTTGTTTTCCTTTGCTGCTTTCTCTGTCTGCCATCCATCAATTTGACTATTGTGTATGAAAGTGTGGATCTCTTTGAGTATATTTTGCTGAAATTCATTGAGCTATTTGAATGCATATATTAATATTTTTAATTGAGTTTGGGATATTATTTCTTTGACTGTATTTTCTGCATGTTTCTTTCTTCTATTAGGACTCAAGATTATATATGGAGAGATCCAAGATGGTGAGTAAGGTGCAGAAGCAGACAGCATGAGCTCTGTGACTCCAAAACCTTTCTGGGATGCTGGAGCCACACTTGGCAGAAATAGAGCAGCAAAGAGAATCAAAACTTTGGCACCCTGAACACCTAGCCCATGGAAAGCTTCTCCACACCACGTTACACTGAGAACACAGGAGGGCTGCTGTGCCACCAGATGCTGGCTCCAAACCTGCTTGGGAGACATTCAGCAAACCAACAGCAACCAAGCATCATGTGGTATTCCCCCAGTCACCCCTAGGATAAACCAGCATAGCACCCTGGGCAGACTGACCCCCCCCACCTGCAAAAAACAATCTGAACATTCAGCAAGGAACTGAAAACTAACACACAGCAGAAGGGTGGAGTTGCTGAAAGTGCACTGAGGAAGGGGGAGGGGCAAGGAGCTAATCTCCACACATACTTTCAATAAACAAAGGCTGGAAAAGCAGAAGGGCTGCTAGTGGGCAGGTGATGAGCTGCTGCCTGAAATAGAGCAGGTAGCAGTCCACAAAACTCATCTCCTGAGCCAGTGAGCAACATCCAAAGCAAATGACACTGCAAAATTGAAAAATAATCAGCAAACCATCACAACATGCTGACATCAGGGTGCTGGCTGACGGATCACTGACCTTGCCCCAGAGAAAGAGGGCAAGGCAAAGAAACAGGCCCCTAGTAAACAGCACAGTAAAAACCCAACTCCAAAGCAGGGCAGCTGGTGGGCTACAGAGCTGATTCTGGAACCTGAGGACAATATACAAACTTAAACTGCCACACCCCACTGAGGTAGGAGTTGACCAAGAAGCTGCCTCTGAAAGACAGAAGAAAAAAAAAAAAAAACCAACAACACTACCCAACCACCTGGCAAAACTACAACAGAGCTTCTGCTTATATACCAACACCAGGATTGGATTTTGGAGGAGTAACACCAGAACTCAAACTAAGATTGAAATTCTGTTGTTCCTGAACCCGGAATTGTTTGTTGGTCTGTTTGTTTGTTTGTCCTGTTTCTTCTTTGTTTGTTCATCTCTCCACATTGATTTCTTTGTTTTTTTTTTTTTGGTAAGTTTTACTATTGTGGATTAGCAAATATGAAATTACACCCAGACCAGGGACAGAAACAGCATACACACACTTAGCTACAACCCAGTACAGCCACAAAACAAAATTAAACCAAGGAAAAGAAAACAGGTGATGAAACCGCCATCTAGCCTATCAAGAACATAGTTGCACAGTACCAGTGAAGTGATGGGAAGATGAAAAAGGTATGTAAAACATTCTCTGCCAAAAATAATTCAATACAGGATTCAGAGGGAAATGAAGAAAATGGGTACCCAGTTCTGAACTCTAACAAAACAAAGATAAACAATGCCAAGGAACCCAACGAAGCCAAAAAGAACATCCTCAAAGAAGAAATCCTACAAGTAATCACTGAGAATTTCATGAAGATGTTACTAGACATGGTTAACCAAAATGTACAAGAGGCACTCAAAAAAATTTAAGACACCAAAAATAAAGAATACGAGAAGACAAGGAAACAAATAAATGAACTCACAGGAGCCTTAAGTAAACATCAAAGTGAAACAGAAAACACTATGAATAGAGAAATAAATGAATTAAAGATGCAAATAGACAATATTAAGGAGGAAGTGACCCATGATATGGAAAACCTCAGAAAAAAGAATAAAACAGAAATACAAAACACAATGGAAGGCCACTCCAGAAGACTAGAACAAGTGGAAGATAAAATGGATATTAAAGGAAAAACTGAGGAGCTATTAGTCAAACAACTCAAGATGTTTGAAAGGAATATACAAGAACTCACCAACTCCATCAAAAGACCAAACCTGAGAATCAAGGCATTGAAGAAGGAGAAGAGGTGCAAGCAAAAAGAATTAGTAATATATTCAACAAAATAATAACAGAAAATTTCCCAAATCTAGAGAAAACTATGCCCATTCAGGTACAGGAAGCCTCCAGGACACCAAACAGACTTGACCAAAATAGAACTACCCCATGACATGTTATCATTAAAACAACAAGCACAGAGAATAGAGAAAGAATATTGAAGGCTGTAAGAAAGAAAAAACAAATAACATACAAGGCAAACCCATCAAAATCACAGCAGATTTCTCAACAGAAACCTTAAAAGCAAGAAGAGCATGGAGTGAGGTCTTCAGGCACTGAATGAAAATAACTTCAACCTTAGGATACTCTACCAGTAAAACTATCATTCAAAATAGATGGAGGAATTAAAGTCTTCCATGATAAACAGAAGCTAAAACAATATATGACCACCAAGCCACCACTACAAAATCTTCAAGGAATTCTGCACACAGAAAATAAAAGCAAACAAAAGCATGAGAAGACAGGCAACACCAAACCACAGGAGAAGAAAAGACAAGGAATCAGAGAGTAACATTAATTCAGCTGCACATAATCAATCAAACCCTTAAATAATAAAAACAAGTAAATGACAGGAATCACTACATACATATCAATATTAACACTGAATGTTAATGGACAACTCCCCCATCAAAAGACACTGTTTGGTAAATTGGATCAAAAAGGAAGATCCTAAAATTTGTTGTTTACAGGACACTCATCTCATTGACAGAAATAAGCACCGGCTTAGGATGAAAGGCTGGAAGAAGATTTACCAAGACAATGGCCCTTGAAAACAGGCAAGAGTAGCAATACTTATCTCAGACAAAGTAGACTTCAAACTTACATTGATCAAATGAGATAAAGAAGGACACTCCATACTAATAAAAGGGGAAATAGACCAAAAGGAAATAACAATTATCAACCTATATGCACCCAATTTCAGTGCACTCAATTTCATCAAACATACTCTGAATAACCTAAAAGCATATATAGATTCCAAGACAGTAGTAGTGGGATACTTTAACACCCCCTTTCACCAATAGATAGGTCATCCAAACAAAAAATCAATAAAGAAATTCTAGAGCTAAATCATACCATAGATCAAATGTACCTAGCTGATGTCTACAGAATATTTCATCCAACTTCTGCACAATATACATTCTTCTCAGCAGCTCATGGAACCTTCTCTAAAACTGATCACATCTTAGGGCACAAGCAAGCCTCAGCAAATATAAGAAAATAGAAATAATCCCATGCAGTCTATCTGATCACAATGCCTTAAAATTAGAAATCAACAACAAAAACAACAGTAAAAAACATGCAAACAATTGGAAGCTGAACAACACATTGCTCAATGATCAATGGGTCCTTGATGAAATAAAAGAGGAAATTAAAAGGTTCCTGGAAGTTAATGAAAATGAAAACATGACCTACTGGAACCTATGGGACACAGCAAAGGCAGTCCTAAGAGGAAAGTTTATAGCCATGAGTGCATATATTGAAAGGTCAGAAAGATCTCAGATCAATGACCTAATGCTACATCTCAAACTCCTAGAAAAACAAGAACAAGCAAAACCCAAAACAAGCAGAAGGAGAGAAATAATAAAAATAAGAGTTAAAATTAATTAAATAGAAACAAACAAACAAACAAAAGCATACAAAGGATCAACAAAACAAAAATCTGGTCCTTTGAAAAAATAAACAAGATTGACAGATCCCTGACAAACCTGACTAAAATGAGGAGAGAAAAAACCCAAATCATGGATTGGAGAATCAACATAGTAAAAATGGCTATACCGCCAAAAGCAATCTACATGTTTAATGCAATTTCCATCAAAGTCCCAATGACATCCATCACAGAGATTGAAAGTCTACTTTCAAGTTTATTTGGGAACAAAAGAGACTGCGAATAGCCAAGGCAATACTCGGAAAAAAGAGCAATGCTGGAGGCATCACAATACCTGACTTCAAACTATATTACAAAGCAGTAGCAATAAAAACAGCATGGTACTGGCACAAAAACAGATACAAAGACCAGTGGAACAGAATAGAGGATCTGGATCTGAATCCACACAGGTATGCCAACCTTATTTTTGACAAAGGCACCAAAGACATATGGTGGGGAAAAGATAGCCTCTTCAACAAATGTTGCTGATAAAAGTGGTTATCTGTCTTCAAAAAACTGAAACTGGATCCATGTTTATCAACCTGTACTAGTATGGGCTCAAAATGGATCAAGGACCTTAATATCAGACCCGAAACTCTGATATCAGTACAGGAAATATCAGGGAATACTCTGGAAGCAATAGGTATAGGCAAGGACTTCCTCAATAGAACCCAAGCAGCCCAGCAACTAAGAGAAAGGATGGACAAATGGGACTTCATAAAATTAAAAAGCTTCTGCACAACAAAAGAAATGGTCTCTAAACTGAAGAGACCATCCATAGAGTGAGAGAAAACATTTGCCAGCTATACGTCAGACAAATGACTGATAACCAGAACATACAGGGAGCTCAATAAACTAAACTCTCCCAAAATCAATGAACCAATAAAGAAATGGGTAACTGAACTAAATAGAACTTTTTTAAAAGAAGAAATTCAAATGGCCAAAAAAACACATGAAAAAATGCTCACCATCTCTGGCAAATAAAGGAAATGCAAACCAAAACCACACAAAATTCCATCTCACTCCTGTTAGAATAGCTATCATCAAAAACACTACCAACAACAGGTGTTGGTGAGGATGTCAGGAAAAAGGAGCCCTTGTACATTGCTGGTGGTAATGTAAGCTGGTGCAACCACTCTGGAAAACAATATGGAGGCTTCTTTAAAACCTAAACATAGATCTACCATATGATCCAGCAATCCCACTCCTGGGGATATACCCAGAGGAATGTGACACAGGTTACTCCAGAGGCACCTGCACACCCATGTTTATTGCAGCACTATTCACAATAGCCAAGTTATGGAAACAGTCAAGATGCCCCACTACTGAAGAATGGATCAAGAAAATGTGGTATTTATACACGATGGAATTTTACTCATCCATGAAGAAGAATGAAATCTCATCATTTGCAAGTAAATGGATGGAACTCAAGAACATAATCCTGAGCAAGTTAGCCATGCTCAGAAGACCAGAAATTGTATGTTCTCCCTCATATGTGGACTTTAGATCAAGAGCAAAGGCAGCAATGTTGTTGGACTTGTTCACATGCTAAGGGGAGAGCACATATGGGAGGAATAGGGAAAGGTATGAAACCCAAAACTTGAAAGTGTTTGATGTCCCCACGGCAGGGGAACTAATATAGTAACCTTAAAGTGACAGAGGTTAATATGGGAAGGTGACCAGGAAGTAGTGAAGAGGTCAGGTAGAGATGAATCAATTCGAGTTGTTATACACTTGTGCATGGAAGCAATGCCAAGAATCTCTCTGTATAGCTATACCTATCTCAACTAGGAAAACCAGTTTTGTCTTTCTTATTATTGCTTATGGCTTCAACAAAATTGGAGAAAAGGGCAGAACAGGTTCTGCATGGAAGTGAGGGGTTGGGGGAGAGGGAGGGCATAGGGAGGCAGGGAGGAGAAATGACCCAAGCAATGTATGCACATATGAATATATGAATAAAGAAGAAAATATTTATCAGCTAACAAAAAAAGGATTATGTATATGCTGACATGCTTGATGGTGTTCATTTTCCTTTTCTTTTTCCTGTCTTGTCCTCAGACTGAGGAATGTTATTAGCTTAGTTTCAAATTCACTAATTTTCTTACCAGTTCATAATTGTTGAATCTTTCCAGTGAAATTGCACTTTGCTTGCTTGTACTTTTCGACTCAAGAATGTCTAGTCAGTTTTTTTCCTACAATGTGTATTCTTTTTAAATCTTCTCTGTATAGTGAGGCATTGTTGTTTTACTTTTGTTTAATTCTTGCAACATGGTTTCCTTCAGTTTTTAAATATATTTATAATAATTGATTTCAAATTTGTTTTCTAAGTACAAAATCTGGGTTCCTTCACAGGTATTTTTGTTGGCTGTTTTTCTACCCCTGTGTGTGTAGCATTCTTTTCTATTTTTTTGCATGTCTCATAATTTTTTGTTGAAAACTGGAAATTTTAGATAATATAAAAATTTTGGTTTCATATTTTTCTGTCCCCTAAATTTTGTCATTACTGTTTTAAAAAAATTTTTTGATGATTATTTGTTTGTCAATGTTCTTGGATTAATTCTGTAGATTCTGTATTCCTTGCAATATTTCTCACATTTTGGAGGTTAGTTCATTGATTTCTTTGGCTTCTTAGTTCTCTCAGATGTGCTTTTAAAAATCTAAGGTTTTATAGCATACATGACTTATGCTACTTAATTGAGAGTCACAGTAGTTTATGATTTTCTGCATCTAACTAGAAGTGGAACCCTTCCTAAGATTTTGAGATACTGTTTATTTTTCCCATGGTAGAGGTCTTGTTTATGCCCATTTCATAGGTCAGGAAATGTATATTATGTGAATTTCAGTGATTTGTTCTGGACTAACTACTCAGTGAATTTCAATATCTGTTTAAAATCAGGTCATTTTTTTTTTTACTCTCAATCTGGCAGTTTTCCCATTCATTATATTGTTTAGGGTGAAGAGAAAGGACTTAATGATTCACACATCAGAACTGAATTCAGGGAACCATCTCTTGGTGTTGGATTGTCAATTATGTGATTACCCATGAAGGTAGAGCTTAAACTGGTCCATCTTAAAGTAAATTGGGAACATTTCATGCATTTTTCTATTGAGAGTTACAATTTAATTCTAGTTTTAGTGTTCTTCTCAGTAGCTAGATAAGGAGACTTCAGAGGTTACACCTGCCAGGTAAAGGGCAATGGCTCTGTACATAATCTAGGGCATGTTTTCTGATGTACCTATTAACACCTGGCTTAGCAGAATTTTTGCACTTCTCAGTCAAGTTTTCCAAGACCCAGAGAGAGAATGTCCAGCTATTGACATAAGCTAATGAAGCATAAGCTAACTCCAATTTTGAAGAATTTCTCAAGTATAAAAAATGTATATAAACATTTTCATATTCCTAAAGAATATGTATGTGTATGTATATATAGCTGAAATTCTTTAAATTTTATATTGTGAGACTGCTAAAGTAATGATTCTTTGTTTACTAAGACAGCAATTAACACAAATGTTTGCCCTATGCCATTTTTGATTTTGTAAAGTGGGATCTCATTTTTCCAATTTAAGATTATTTTAAAAGAAACAAGCAGATGTTTCTTAGAGTTAATGGCATCATGGTACCTAAAGACATTTTTCAGTATTTCTCCCCAGCTCCAGTCATATTTCCTTCTTTGTGGCTATACTATTCATTGTGCTTTGACTTTAAGCATCTTTTTTCCCCCCATACTGGGATTGCTACTGTGTGCTTGCTAGGCATCTACTCTGCCACTTGAGCCATTCTGCCAGCCTTGTTTTGCATTGGCTATTTTTGAGATAGGGTTTTGCTGTATGCCCAGGTCAACTGCAGTCCTCCTCTTTGTGCTTTTCCTGTGTAGCTGGGATGACTGGTGTGCATCACTGCATCCAGCCATTAATTGAGATGGGGTCTCATGAACAGGCTGTCCTCAATCTGTGATCCTTCCAGTTACTACCTGCTGAGTAGCTAGGATTACAGGCTTGAGCAGCCATGCCCCATTGGCTTTAAGCATCTTTATATGTTAACTCAAAGGGAAGATTTTGTCCTATCCTACAGGCTGTATGTAGGAAGAAACATACTTATGGGCAAGTGGTGCCTTCTCTGTTTTATTTTCTCCTTCTTATCCGCCTTTCCCTTAACATCCATAATAATCAGAGTTTAAATGAAGAATAAGATAAGAACATATTTGTTGTAGTAATGGGGGAATGAAGAGTCTTCTGTCTGTCGAGTAAAAATGGCATTTGTGAAGTGAGGAAGTGAACAGATAGTTCCATAGTTGGCAAATGGCTCAATGGTTCTTTAGCATTTAACATGGAAACCGCCTCGCCCACACTCCTTCCATTGGGAAACACTCCACTCCTTTTGCTTCTTTGACAACCTTTTGTTCTTATGCTCCTCTCTCCTCATTGTCATTCTGTCTAACTTCAGTTTTGGACATGTTGATTTAGAAAGACACATGAGACAGCCAAGCAGAGATCATGTAGCCCTTTGGATCTAGAGATCCTAATGTCCTTTCTGAGTCTCCTTCAACTCTCAGGCCTGGGTTCTCTTCTCCTCTTTCCTTTCTCATCTCATTTCTCTTTTTTCCCCTCCTCACTGATCTTCTGTTTGGCAATGACTTTTGAAATTCATGAGAATTTTCAGATTTACATCTCTAGCCAGTAGTCCTCTGGGCTGTAGATTTTCATATAAGCCTGTTTGGAAATGTGTCTATTTTTCCACCATAATTCGAGCTGCCCAGGAATAGGCCCTATCTTTCTTGTGCACTATTGTATCTGTATTACCTAGAAAAAGTTCTTGGGATTCAATGGATGCTACAAAATTACTCAAATTAAGAAATGTCTAGATTTATCAGGTCTTTTGAGACTCTTAATTGAAGTAATCAATTTTCCTCCCCTTACTAGACTTGTGATTGGCTGTGTGGATGGTGTAGTGAGAAAAATGCACAAACCAATTACTGAGGTGACCATTATGGGGGCATTTTATAGAAGCTTTGGAGAATAAGACTGTACATTGTGCACCAATGGATTGTGCCTGTAATTGTAGTAACTTGGGAAGCTGAGATCAGAAGGATGGTGGTTCCAGACAAGCCCCAGCAAAAAAGTTTGTGAGAGCCCTCTCAAAGGAAAAAAGATGGTCATGGTGGTATGTGCCTATCATCCCAGCTATGGCAAGAAGCATAAAATAGGAGGATAATGGTCTATCTAGTCAGTCTATGCAAAAAGAAGACCCTATCTCCAAAATAACCAGAGTAAAAAGGGCTGGAAATGTGGCTCAAGTGGTAGAGTGCCTGCCTTGCAAACACAAAGCCCTGAGTTCAAGCCTCAGTGCTGTCCCTCCCTCCAAAAAGAATAAAGTCATCTGGAGGTGTGGCTTGGGCTATAGGGCACCTGCTTTGCAAGTGCAAAACCCTGAGAAAAGGATAAAGTAATAGATGTGCCATTAAATTTAGTCTGGCTTGTTGAATATTTGTGTGAGTACATCACATACTGATGTCCATTCTTCATCAATGGATACTTGGCATGTTTACATTTTTCTGTGATTAAAAGCTTTTATACTATTAATATTATTAACAAAGTCATATTCAGTGAAAACTTTATAGAGAAGCAGGGTCAAATAATTTTGTGAAAGAATCTATTTTAGTGGTTAAGATATTCTAATATCCTCGAAATGTTTTTTGAGCAACTGAATGAGAGCTAAGATTGAGACCATTAAAAAAATTTCCTCCTTTGTTATCTTTCAAAACATTCATAAAATAAAAAGTGTCCTATAACATATGGTAGTTATAAATCCTAGTTGTATAAGGAACACTGTGTAATTGACCCCCTTTCAATCCAATAATAGAACATTAAAAACCTTTAAGCTACCATAAATTCCTCTCCTTCTGCCATCTTTCTGCCTTCCTGCTACCTCCATGTCACAAGGTATCAACTATTCTAAAACTTTTATATTATGACATTGTTTCTTTAAAATACAGTTTTATTACAAATACATGTATGCCTACATAGGCCCATGGTCTGTATTTATGTTTGAGTTTCTTTTTTTGGGGGTGGTATTGGTGTTTGAACTCAGGATCTCATGCTAAGTAGGCATGTACTCTACCACTTGAGCCACACTTCCAGTCTTTTTTTGCTTTAGTTTTTCTTCATATGAGGTCTCTCACTTTTTGCCCAGTACTGGCCTCAGACCACAATCTTCCTACCTACGCTTCCCACATAGCTGGGATTATATAGTGCATCACCATGCCTGGCTTGTTTGTTGAGAGGGGTTTTATTATTTTTTTTTCTGGGACTGGTCTCAAATCACAATCCTCCTAATCTTTGTCTTTCAAGTAGCTGGGATTAATGGTGTGAACCACCATGTCCAGCCTGTTTTGGGGGTTTGTAAAGATGGTGTTCTACAGGTATCATTTTTCATTTGCATACCTGTGTGCACAGTATTTGTACTATATTCACCCTCCCACACCATCCTCCCCCACCCACTGGTTCCAGTCTCCCCAGACAGGATCTGTTCAGCCCTCCTGGAATGATGGAGGGGGTGAATTCAAGTATACTATCTTTGATATATTATAAAAATTTTTGTTTGTAAATGCCACAATGTATCCCCATCCAGCACAACAATAAAAGACTCCAAAAAAACCAAAGAGAAGGAATTTTGACTATCTGAATGTCCAGAAAAAATAGCAAAGGTTTTAATTCATTATCATTAATGCTGAAAATTCTGCTGACAAATTCATTTTTTTCTAAATTGAATATTGTTACCACATATGCTGAAATCTGTGCGTTATCATTTAATGTGGGTTGAGTAAAAACCAATGAATATAGAGAATAATTAAAAAAGAGATGGTATTCTATGTAGCTTATTGGGACATGGCTTTTTCTTGTTATATATTGTTTTCAAGGTATACCTATGTTGGTACAGGTAACTGTAGTTCAAACATTTTCAATAATATATATATATTTTATATATATTTCACAATTTTGCTTGTCTGTTTACAATCAATGGACATTTGTTATATTTCTACTTTTTATGCCATTAAAACTTTTCTCATACAATTTTAAAGAAAATATCTGTTTTGTTAACAAATAATTTTTCTTTACTGTTTAAAAACACATAGCTAATACATTATGTTATTTTTCTTTTTTTTTTTTTCATTTTTCTTTTATTATTCATATGTGCATACAAGGCTTGGTTCATTTCTCCCCCCTGCCCCCACCCCCTCCCTTACCACCCACTCCACCCCCTCCCGCTCCCCCCCTCAATACCCAGCAGAAACTATTTTGCCCTTATCTCTAATTTTGTTGTAGAGAGAGTATAAGCAATAATAGGAAGGAACAAGGGGTTTTGCTGGTTGAGATAAGGATAGCTATACAGGGCATTGACTCACATTGATTTCCTGTGCGTGGGTGTTACCTTCGAGGTTAATTCTTTTTGATCTAACCTTTTCTCTAGTTCCTGGTCCCCTTTTCCTATTGGCCTCAGTTGCTTTAAGGTATCTGCTTTAGTTTCTCTGCATTAAGGGCAACGAATGCTAGCTAGTTTTTTAGGTGTCTTACCTATCCTCACCCCTCCCTTGTGTGCTCTCGCTTGTATCATGTGCTCATAGTCCAATCCCCTTGTTGTGTTTGCCCTTGATCTAATGTCCACATATGAGGGAGAACATACGATTTTTGGTCTTTTGAGCCAGGCTAACCTCACTCAGAATGATGTTCTCCAGTTCCATCCATTTACCAGCGAATGATAACATTTCGTTCTTTTTTATAAAAATAACATTTCGTTATTTTTCTTTAATAGGATTTTGCCAGCAATGCTTGTACTTTTTGTCATATTGTAGGTGACAATTATTCTTGTAACTTCCTACAATCCCCTAATTTCCTCTTACTCTGGGGCCTTTGTACACACTTGAAGAATTTTTGCCTCCTACACCTAATTTTCATTTCCCTGAGAACTTCCTATTTGCCCTTCAGATTTCATCTTAAATGTCACTTTTTCCAGGAAGTCTTCCTGACCACCCCAGGTTGTGGTAGGTGGCTCCAAATCCTGTCACATTCTCCTGTACTGCTGTGTATTCCCTTTTCAAAGCACTCCAGATGTTCATATGTACAATAGCTTTTGGCTTACTCTCTGGCTTACTATTTACTAATACATTAATTTGAAATGGTAGACCTGTGCCTCATTTTATGATGTATTCTTGGAACTTAGCCCTGAGTCCTGAAGTAGAGAGCTATTCAACAAACCTTTGTTAAGTAACTAAATTCGGGAATTTCTAATCTCTTACCTTCTGCTCAAATTATCAATAAGGGCACCTATCTCTTGGTGAGTGGAATAGTAATATTTTCCCTGTGGGCCAGGTACTTTAACACTGTCAGCTGTCAAAGATGGAGATCAGCAAAGAACTAAACAAGCTGGGCCTCTAGTCATTCTGTGCCTCCTGGGCCCGCAGAGACATACCCCACAAAGGCAGCTATTGATTTCTGCCATTAGTCTGCCAGGCAAGCCAGCAATAATGGCTTTAGGAATTTTGTCCATGAATATTTCCTGTTAATTTCCCAGGAGTAAACCCAGCTGCTCCTCCTCTTTTAACAAAAAAAAATTAAGGAGCAGGTGGAAATTAGCATACTCATGAATGATTATTAGAAAAGAATTATTTACGTGAATTTGGTATAGCAAAGAATAAGAAGTAAAACACAGAAGCACTGAAAGTTTTCAAAGGATTTAATTTGCAATCTGAAATAAATAAAGCAACAACCCAGGTAGAAAAATATATCTGATTTATGGAAACACATTCCCATTCCATTTAAAAATACTTATTATTTTTTCAGGAACTGGTAAATCCTGAGATATCTAAGTCCTTCATTGTTCAGACAAAGGAACAGTTGGTTAGCTGAGTAATTTTCATCTCTTCTTGTATCTCAGATCATTTTAAAAAAGATATTATTTTCCTTTCCTTAAAGTACATCCCTGTAAGCATCCGTTCAGGGTGGTCTACTTGGACTGACCTCTTGGTTTTTGTCTGCCTAAGTATGTCTGTAATGGTTAATTTTGTGTGTTAACTTGGCTACATTGTGAGACTGAGATATTTGATCAGATACATCTGGATGTTGCTTTGAAAGTATTTGATTCATATGAGACCTTCATTATAAAGGTTATTTCTTTTAATTAATTAATTAATTATTTAGCAGTTTATATTTACAAAAATTTTGAGTGCAAAGAACAGAGGAATCTCATATGTCCATTGTTTCCGAGTTTTGTCTCTTATTAACATGTTGCTTTAAGTGGTACATTTGTTACAGTTGATGAACCAATGTTGATGTATTATTATTGATTGAAGTCTGTAATCTAGAGTGCACACTTTGTTTTACATTCCATGTGTTTTGACAAATGTGTAATATCATATATCCATCATTACAGTATCATTCAGAATAATTTTACCACCCTACTCCCAATGCTCATCATTACAGTATCATACAGAATAATTTCACAATCCCACTGCTCATCTCACCCACTCTCCCTTCCTAATGCATGGCAAACATTGATTATATGCTCTCTCTACAGTGTTGCCTTTTCCAAATGTCATGCACTAGGAACCATGGAGCATTTTCAGACTGGCTTCTTTCTCTTGGGAATGTGCTTTTAATGCTCACCCATGTCTTTTCAGGTCTTGATGGCTCATACATTTTTTTATATAATGTTCCATTGTAGGGCAATACGTCAACTTGTTTTTTATTCACTTATTGAAGGTCATCTTTATTACTTTCACATTTCGACAATTATAAAGTTGTTATGAATATTAACATGGAGGTATTTTTGTAGGTATGTTTTAATTTCTTTTGGGTATATACCAAGGATGGCAATTATTGTTATTTGTAAACAAAGATAGCTTTATTTCTTCTTTCCCTGTCTATATATCTTTCTTTTACTGCCTGCTACATTAGTGAGGACTTCTAATATGATTTGAAAAGGGGTGACCTTGCCTTTTTCCTGATCTTGGAGGAAAATCTAGCTTCTCACATTAATGTGATGTTAGCTGTGTAGGTTTTTAGATTTTAAAAAATCAGAGTTCCCCTGTATTTTTAGTTTACTGAGAATTTTTATCATGAGTGGGTATTGGGTTTTACCAAATGCTTTTTCTGTACCTATTGATTTGATATATGATTTTATTCATTAGCGTGGCATCTAGTAGACTGAATTATTTATTCTTTAATACTTTTATTACATTTTGAATTAGCATATACTAATAACATGAGGGGGTTTCATTGTCATAATTCCATACATGTATGCAGTATACTTTGATTAAGTTCACCCCCATATCACATTCCTATTCCAGTGTTGGTAGGTTTCATTATGCTGTGATGTACTTTGATCCTCTTTACCCCTCAGTATCCTTTCTTTTTCTGCTGATCCCCCCAGATCACATCTCTTTTGCATTCATCTATCATCTATCATCATTATCGTCATCATTGTCATTTTTGGTCTAGGTTCCACATATGAGCAAGAACATGTGATGATTTGTTTTTTGAGCTTGGCTTATCTCACTCAACATGATGATCTCTAGTTCCATCCATTTTTCTAGAAATGTTTTTCAGAATTTGAACCAACCTTGTATACCACGGATAGATCTATTTGGTCATGGGGTATGATTCTCTTTATACATCGCTAGATTTGATTTCCTTATATTTTGTTGAGAGTTTTTCATCTACTTTCATGAGAGATGTCAGTTTGTAGTTTTCCTTTCCTGTGATGTTTTTGTTTGGTTCTGGTTTTAGAGTAGTACTGGCTTTATAAAAACTTAGGAATTATTCGTTCCACTTCTATTACTTCTATTTTCTGAAAGTAATTGTAGAGAATGGGTAGAATTTTTCCTTAAATGTTTAGTTGGATTCAGTAGTGAACTAATTTTTGCCTGGTGATTTCTGTTTTGGAAAGTTATTAATTACTATTTGATTTCTTTAACAGATACAGGCCTCTTCAGATCGCCAAAACTCACACAAGAAGAGATGGATTGTGTCTTTCCAGGAAATGGTCAATTTCATCCAGATTTTTAAACCTGTGTGCATATTGTTGTTCATAAAATTTCTTTACTATCTTTTAATGTCCCTAGTATTAATATGTCACCTTTCCAGTCTAGCTCCTTTTTCCTAAATGTGCTTAAGATCCTTCAATGTCTTTTCATGACTTTATTATTCATTTCTTTTTATTACATTGAAAGATTGCCAGTTTGTTCACCCATTTACTGATTGAAGGACATCTTCGATTTTACAGTTTTGGCAATGACAAGTAAAGCTGCTCTAAACATTTTTTGTGAAGGTTTTTGCATGTGCAGGATTTCAAACCATGTGGGTAATTAACTTTTATGAAAATCAGTAAATCCTATGTTTAGATTTTTTTTTGCTGGTGGATGTATGGTTGCTCTAGCATCCTGCAATGAAATCCTGTCCTTTCTCCAGTGAGTTGTTTTGCTCTTTTGTCAAAGGTCAGTTGACTATATTTACGGAGAGCTATTTGTGGGCTCCTATTCTGTTCCATTGATCTACATATTTATTCATTCAGCAACATCACACTTCTCTAGGTATTTGGATTTATAGCAAGTCTTGAAGTTGGGTAAAGTCAGTCCTTTGGCTGTTATGGGTCTTTTCCCTTTTATATAAACTTTAGAATCGTTTGTAATCATCTATAAAATAAATTGATGAGATTTTGATTGCAGTTTTATCGAATCTGTCCATAAGATTATTAAGATTGACATCTTTACAGGATTGAGTCCTCTTATCCATAATTGTGGAATATCTTTCCATTTATTTCTTTCATTTGACTTGTCTAGTTAAAAATATAAATCTTGTACATATTTTATTAGATTCATGCTACTCTCAGTTTTTCTCTTTTCCACAGTCTTATTGAGGTAAAATTGACAAATAAAAATGATATGCATTTAAGGTAAGAATATGATGATATATGAATCCTTTGTGCAATGATTACCACAGTCAAATTTAATTAATGTATCTGTCAGTTCACAATGACCATTTATTTGGTGTGAGAACATTTAAAATTTGTTGTTACAAGTCCTTCATTTTTTAAACTACTAAGGCATTGAGCATAATTATTTAATATTGCTTCTGATAATCCCAATTCTTCTGTCTGTTTCTGTTGGTTCTCACCCATAGTGAGTGCTTGGCTTCCTTCTATGTTCATTTCTGTTGGACTGTGAAGTTTCATCTTTCCTAGTAAACTTAGTAATCTTGATGAAACCCAAATATATGTTTCTCCAGAAAAGTTCTGTTTGATTCCACCAGGGCCTGGGAGTACCACTACTTAGGGAATATTTTTAACTAAAACTTAAACTAAGTTTGTTTTGAGGATTTTTTCAACCATCCAGGTATATGAATTTAGGTTGAAAATCTGAGGCTATGAATTTTCAGGGAGATTCTTGCCCCTCTATTCCATTAAAATTGAAGTCAGGCAGTTCATGTTACAGTTCTGGGATAGTATAGTGGGATCCTGCTGGAAGTTGTGGTTTATTCCTAATTCATCTTTGTCTTGAGATCTCTTTTAGGTGCTGGTTTTTTGGGGAAGATGTTTGCTTATTAAACTGGCTTCCTTGGGCAGGTCAGGATTTGAGAGACCCTGTCATGAAAACAGAAATGCAAATTAACCCAATTTATGCTTTCTCTCAAAAAATCAACTTGAAGTCTTCTGCTGATGTCCCTCTGTCCCTTTCTTTTCTCATTCTGGTTGACTGTTCCTCTTTCTTTTTAGATTATTATACATGATGTAAAGAATTTTCCTCTAAAAATTAATTAAGATATTTTATTTAGCATTCCTAATGGATTTTAGAATAGTAGAAACTTGTACCCGACTGCTTTGGGGGCCCCAGCTCCAGTGTTTGACATTTACCTGGAGCATCTATGGCCATAGCTATAGCATGTGCACTTTCAGCCTGCTGGTGGTCCTCCCTGGAGTGGCAGCAGGCACATGCTCTGTGTCACAGCCAGCAGCACTTGAGGTCAGCTGATGACCACAGCGCTGTATTTCCATGTGTTGAGGATGGGGTTGAGATGGATGCTAGGGAGACTGGAGTTGCAGATGGAGTGAGCAGTATGTGGGGAGACCCAGATCTGTGGCTTATTCTTGGCTCCTTCAAGGGCTCAGGGAGAAAGTGGCTCCATTTATTTTGACTAGAAATTAATCTTTTGGTTTTTTTTTTTTATCTATCTGTGTTTGTTTATTTTAAGACTCTTTCTGGATTTGGCTTTGCTTACAAAATAATTTTTAAATTTCAACTTCAGTCTTGAGTTGTGTAGCACACTTCTAAGATTGTCTAGTTCTGATGTATGTTGGTCTTATGTCTTGAATCATTGACTCATGACACTGAGTTTGTCTTTAAGTAGAAAGTTGCAGTTTTTATCCCTTCTGTGACCATGTTTCTGGTATACTTTCATTGTCTTTTAGGGATGCTAATTTACCACTTTTTCTTTTCTTATAATAAATTTTCATGAGATTTGAGGGATTAAGAAACTGTTCTGTGGCCACTAAAATATTTTAAGCTCATTCATGCAACGAGAGTTTTACACACAGAGTTTTTTTTTCCTTTCTCCTTTTATTTTATCATTTTTACATTTACTTACAGGTGTATACATTGTTTGTTCTAACCCCCTCCAAACCCCTGCTTCCAGGCAGATCCTGTTCCACTCTCTTCTCTAATTTTGTTGAAGAGAAAACATAAGAGATAATAAGAAAGACATAGTGCTTTCACTAGTTTGAGATAAAGACAGCTATACAGAGAGAGTCCTAACATTGCTTCCATGCATTTGTGTGTTGCAACCACATTGGTTCATTTCTACCAGACTTCTTCACTACTTCTCGGTCCTCTTCTCACAGTGGCCTCTGCTATTTTGAGATTACTTTGTTTGCTCCTCAACAGGGAACAGCAGCACATCAACCACATTCAAGTTTTAGGTTTCCTTTCCTTTCCTTATTTCTCCCATGCATGTTCTCCCATTAGTGTGTGACCCATGTCCAGTAATATTACTGAATTTGTTTTGGGTCTGTAATCTGCATATGAGGGAGAACATGTGATTGTTGGCCTTCTGAGCCTGGTTAACTTCGCTTAAGATGATGTTCTCTAGTTCCATCCATTTACTTGCGAATGACAAACTTTCATTCTTTGTGACTGAATAAAATTCCATTGTGTATAAATACCACATTTTCTTGATCCATTTGTCAGTAGTGGGGCATCTTGGCTGTTTCCATAGCTTGGCTAGTGTAAATAGTGCTGCAATAAACATGGGTGTGCAGGTGCTTTTGTTATAAATTGAGTTGGATTCTTTCAGGTATATGCCTAGGAATGGTTTTCCTGGATCATATGGCAGATCTATGTTTAGCTTTTAAAGGAGACTCCATACTGTTTTCCAAAGTGGCTGTACTAGCTTACATTCCCACCAGCAGTGTATGAGGGTTCCTTTTTCCCTGCATCTTTGTAAGCATTTGTTGTTATTGGTGTTCTTGATGACAGCCATTCTAACAGGGGTGAGGTGGAATCTTAGTGTGGTGTAGATTTGCATTCCCTTTATGGCCAGGGATGATGAGCAATTTTGGTCATTTTTATTATTTTCCTGAGAAAAGTTCTGTTTAATTCAGTTTCCCACTTCTTTATTAGTTCATTGATTTTTGGGGAGTTTAGTTTTTTGAGCTCTCTGTATATTCTCATTATCAGTCCTTTGTCTGATAGCTAGCTAGCAAATATTTTCTCCCACTCTCTGAGTGGTCTCTTCAATTTAGAGACCATTCCTTTTGTTGTGCAGAAGCTTTTTAAATTTCATATAGTCCCATTTGTTCACCGTTTCTCTTAGTTGCTGGGCTTCTGGAGTTCTACTGAGGAAGTCCTTGCCTATTCCTATTGTTCCCAGGGTATTAACTGTTCTTTCTTGTACCAACTGCAAGGTTTCGGGTCTGATGTTAAGGTCCTTAATCCACTTTGAGTTGATACTAGTACAGAGTGTCAGGCAGAGTTATGGAAGTTTTTTCCTTTAGTTGGATATTATTGATAATAATTGCTACATATTAGTATATTACCCTTTTCAAGAAACTTTCTGTCATATTTACTCAATAACCCCAAACTAACCTATAATCTGAAACTTTATTTTGTATGTATCTGAAACTAGTAGGGGTAAACATTTTTAGGAACACCAATTCCACTTTAAAATACCATTATTTACTTAGTCCAAAGAATTTTCCCCTCAAACAAACATGGCGGCACGAGCAGCAGCACCGCCCAGTAATCAGGAGCAGGAAAGCTTGTAAAAGTGGCAGTGGGAGGAAAACTGCACAGGAGAGGGGGGAAGACCCACCTCCCACATGAACTGTAAATAAACACGCAGGCCTGACAACGCGGGGGCAGTGTCACCTTTCCCATTGTGCTTGGAAAGGGGAAAGCTTGTAGCAGAGGCTCCCACATAAGAGAACTCTGAACAAACAAAGCCTGCAGGCCAGGTGAGTGCTAAGCTCACCCCAGAGAACTGCAAAAATAATGCCGCCAGCTACAGCAGGCTGAGAGCAGCAGGCAGGCAAGCCACAGCTGCAGACACCATTCTCAGAACTATCTCCAGACTCTTTTTTTCTTTTTCTCCCTACCTTTGATGAGAGAACAACCAAATTACATCTGCATGCTGAAAAACTTACTGAAACTGTATTGCATTTGAACTTGGGACACTTGGTGGGGTTTTGAGTGTGTGTGTGTGTGTGTGTGTGTGTGTGTGTGTATGTGTGTGTAGATTTGTTCTACTTTATGCGTCCCCTTTGATGAGACAACTACAGAACAACATCTGAGGCACCATCTCCAGGATTGGACACTGAGATGGACACCCAAATTATTAAGACTGAAACTTCATTGCATTTAAACTTGGAGGTTTTTTGGTTTTTTGGTTTTTTTTTTAATTTTCTAGTTTCCATTTTATTTTAATTCATTTTTATATATAGATATTTCTTTCATTTAATTATTTTTAATTTTTATTCTTATCTTTATTTTTTTATTTTTGATTTTCAATCCTCTCTCTGTCTCTCTAATGTCTGTTCAGCTTACTGTCAATTAGTACACTCACGCTCCCTGTTTATACCTTTGAAACTTTCTTGTCTGAAACCCTGTTTTGTTTTCTCCCTCTTGTCTGTGTATTTGTTTTCCCCTTTTCTTTAACTTCTTGCTTTCCATCTCAGCTCACCCTTCCATTTTAAATATCACCATTGTTATTATTACAAGCTAGAAAATACTTAATTGCACACAGTACAGGGACAGTAACAACACCAAAGAAAATGATGGGAAGACAGAAAAAACAGGGAAACCAGTTTCCCCACAGCAAAAAGTTAGTACAGGAACCAGAGGGGAATGAAGAAAACAGAAACTCAGATCCAGACTCCAACAAAATGAAGATAAACTATGCCAATGGACCCAATGAAGCCCACAAGAATAATTTAAAAGAAGACATACTACAGGTACTCAATGAGAATTTTATAGAGATGATACTGGATAGGGTCAACCAAAATGTAGAAGAGACACTCAAGAAATTCCAAGACAACAAAAATAGAGAATTTGAAAAAGCAAAAGAAGAAATAAAGGAAACCATAGAAGCACTGTATAAACAGCAAAGTGAAACAGAGAACACGATGAATAAACAGATCAATGACCTCAGGACAAAAATAGACAACATAAAAGAGGAAACCATCCAGAATATGGAAAACCTCAGAAAAAAGAACAAAACAAAACTGCAAAACAAAATGGAAGGCCAATCCAGCAGAATAGAACAAACAGAAGACAGAATCACAGAACTTGAAGATGAAATGGTAATTAAAGGAAAAACCAAAGAACCATTAATTAAACAACTCAAGACCAGTGAAAAGAAATGTAAGAACTCACTGACTCCATCAAAAGACCAAACTTGAGAATCATGGGCATCGAAGAAGGAGAAGAGGTGCAAGCGAAGGGAATGTGTAATATATTCAACAAAATAATAACGGAAAATTTCCCAAATCTAGAGAAAGATATTCCCATACAGATGCAAGAAGCCTCCAGGACACCAAACAGACCAGATCAAAATAGAACTACCCCATGACATATCATCATTAAAACAACAAGTTCAGAAACTAAGGAAAGAATATTGAAAGCTGTAAGAGAGAAAAAACAAGTAACATACAAAGGTAAACCCATCAAAATCACAGCAGACTTCTCAACAGAAACATTAAAAGCAAGAAGAGTGTGGGGTGAGATCTTCCAGGCACTGAATGAAAATAACTTCAACCCCAGGATACTCTACCCAGCAAAACTATCATTCAAAATAGATGGAGCAATAAAAGTCTTCCATGATAAGCAGAAACTAAAACAATATGTGACCACAAAGCCACCATTACAAAAGATTCTGCAAGGGATTCTGCACACAGAAAGTGACACCCAACTTAACCATGAAAGGACAGGCAGCACCAAACCACAGGAAAAGAAAAAGGAAGGCAGTAGAGAGTAACCTCAACTTAGGTACACACACTCAAACCCTCAAACAACTAAGACAACTAAATGACAGGAATCACCACATACCTACCAGTATTAATGCTTACTGTTAATGGACTTAATTCACCCATCAAAAGGCACCGCTTGACAAAATGGATTAAAAAGGAAGATCCAATAATTTGTTGCTTACAGGAGACCCACCTCACCGACAGAAATAAGCATAGGCTTAGGATGAAAGGCTGGAAGAAGATTTACCAAGCCAATGGCCCCCCAAAACAGGCAGGAGTAGCAATACTTATCTCTGACAAAGTAGACTTCAAACCTACATTGATCAAACGAGATAAAGAAAGATATTCCATACTAATCAAAGGGGAAATAGACCAAAAGGAAATAATAATTATCAACCTGTATGCACCCAATTTCATCAAACATACCCTGAAAGACCTAAAAGCATATATAAACGCCAACACAGTGGTTGTGGGAGACTTTAACACCCCATTATCATCAATAGATAGGTCATCCAAACAAAAACTCAATAAAGAAATCCAAGATCTAAAATATGCAGTAGATCAAATGGACCTAGTTGATGTCTACAGAACATTTCATCCAACCTCTACACAACATACATTCTTCTCAGCAGCCCATGGAACCTTCTCCAAAATAGATCATATCCTAGGGCACAAAGCAAGCCTCAGCAAATATAAGAAAATAGAAATAATACCGTGCATACTATCTGACCACAATGCAGTAAAAGTAGAACTCAACAACAAAAGTAAAGACAAAAAACATGCAAACAGCTGGAAACTAAATAACTCATTACTTAATGAAGAATGGATCATCGATGAAATAAAAAGGAAATTAAAAAATTCCTGGAAGTCAATGAAAATGAAAACACAACCTACCGGAACCTATGGGACACAGCTAAGGCAGTCTTGAGAGGAAAGTTTATAGCCATGAGTGCATATATTAAAAAGATTGAAAGATCCCAAATCAATGACCTAATGATACATCTCAAACTCCTAGAAAAACAAGAACAAGCAAATCCCAAAACAAATAGAAGGAGAGAAATAATAAAAATAAGAGCTGAAATCAACGAAATAGAAACCAAAAAAAAACCATACAAAGAATTAATGAAACTAAAAGTTGGTTCTTTGAAAAAATAAACAAGATTGACAGACCTCTGGCAAACCTGACTAAAATGAGGAGAGAAAAAAAGCCAAATTAGTAGAATTACAAATGCAAAAGGGGAGATAACAACAAACACCATGGAAGTCCAGGAAATCATCAGAGACTACTTTGAGAACCTATATTCAAATAAATTTGAAAATCTTAAAGAAATGGACAGATTTCTAGATACATATGATCATCCAAAACTGAACCAAGAGGAAATTAATCACCTGAATAGACCTATAACACAAAATGAAATTGAAGCAGCAATCAAGAGTCTCCCCAAAAAGAAAAGTCCAGGACCTGATGGATTCTCTGCTGAATTCTATCAGACCTTTTTTTTTTCTTTTTCTTTTATTATTCATATGTGCATACAAGGCTTGGTTCATTTCTCCCCCTTCCCCCACCCCCTCCATTACCACCCACTCCGACCCCTCCCTCTCCCCTCCCAAATACCCAGCAGAAACTATTTTGCCCTTATTTCTAATTTTGTTGAAGAGAGAGTATAAGCAATAATAGGAAGGAACAAGGGTTTTTGCTGGTTGAGATAAGGATAGCTATACAGGGCATTGACTCACATTGATTTCCTGTGCGTGGGTGTTACCTTCTAGGTTAATTCCAATAGGAAAAGGGGACCAGGAACTAGAGAAAAGGCGAGATCAAAAAGAATTAACCTAGAAGATAACACCCACGCAGAGGAAATCAATGTGAGTCAACTCCCTGTATAGCTATCCTTATCTCAACCAGCAAAAGCCCTTGTTCCTTCCTATTATTGCTTATACTCTCTCTACAACAAAATTAGAAATAAGGGCAAAATAGTTTCTGCTGGGTATTGAGGGGGTGGGGAGGGGAGGTAGGGGGCGGAGTGGGTGGTATGGGAGGGGTGGGGGCAGGGGGGAGAAATGACCCAAGCCTTGTATGCATATATAAATAATAAAAGAAAAAAAAATTAAAAAAAAAAGAATTTTCTTCTCATTTAAGGCTAATTTTAAATGTCTTTCCCAAAACTATTTATTTTTGCTAAAATTACATTGGTTGTATCACCAAATAATGCTTAGCATCTAAAGAAACGAATGTAAGCAGAAAGTATCTATTTCACTTTGAAAACATTTCAGCACAGTAGAAGTGTGATGGATCTCCCTCCTTATTTTGAGGGCAATTTTAGGTTGCCATGGGATCTCCTTTGTTGTTGTTTATGGAAAATGTATTGTTTTTAGAGTTTTAATGATGATTTATGACAGTCAGGACTTTTTAAAATCGGAAAATATTTACTTTTTAGAGAGTTTCCTATATTTACTTCTGTGCTCTGGAGTTTCGTTCTAAGACACATTTACACGAAAATATAATGTTTACCTTTAACAGTACATTTATCCCTTTTATCCTGTTTCCCTGTTCGAAAGACAAATGTCAATATATATTTTCAGGCTTATACAGAAACAAGATAGCTCTAAAATTTTTAGTTAATTGAGACTCATGAAGTATTGAAAGGTAAAGCAGTTGTCTTTGCTTTTATGCATTTGTTAGTAATCCCCATCAAGGCAAAAGACAATGAGAATCTCACAGACCAAATGACATCTGATTAAATTATGTTTTAACAAAATTGTGACTGATTTGCACTTGTGAGTTTCTCTATTTTAGTAGAGTTCTGTTTAGTCAGAACACTAGTAAGCTGAATAAGATAATTTCATTTTTAAAAGATCACTCTCACTTTTTCCCTCAGATTCTAAATTTATAATTACTAGGAGGCATGTAGAACTGATTCTACAGGTTTCTGGTAGATTGTTTAGGGTATTCTATATGTATAATCAGATTGTCTGTGAATCATGACCACTGTATTTCTACCTTTCTGATTTATATGTGTTTTATTATTTTCTTATTTATCCCTTAATGCTGAATGGTAGTGGTGAGAGTGAAAGTCCTTGTTTTGTTTTGATCTTTGGAGAAAAGCATCAAGCCTTTTACCACTACACATATCCTTACCTGAAGTGTTATTATTATTTTTAATAGGTGCTGTATTTGCAATTTGCTCAGTTTTTTAAAAATTTATTTTTTAATTGACAAATAAAATTGTCTATATTTACTGTATATAGTATGTTGTTTTGAAGTATATATACATAGTGGGAATGACTACCAAGAATCTTTTTTTTTGCTGGGATTTGAACTCAGCACCTTATACCTGGTAGGCAGACACTCTACCACTTGAGTCACGTTCATAACCTTTTTGGTTTTAGTTATTTTCCAAGTAGGGTCTTATGTTCATTGCCTGGGATCGGCCTTGGACCACGATCCTCCTACTTATGCCTCTCATGTAGACATGTGCCACCTCACCTGGTGGCACATGGCCTCAAACCATAATCCTCCCAACTGCCTCCCAAATAGCTGCCGTTACAGGTATGCATGAGTCAATTTGTCCTATCTTCCAAGAATTTTAACATTGTTTTTGTTTCTTGATTCCAACTTTAAGGTCATTGATGCCAAGGAAAAAAGTGGATCTATTACATTTTTACTGATCTTTTTTGTTCTTTAGTTATTTACTCTCCTAACCATTGAATCCTATGCTTCCCCAGCTCCTGTGTGCTAGATCAACTGTGCTAACCAGACCTGTGAAAATGTGTTGTACAAGGTCCTTGCCATTATGGACTAACTTGATCTGACATGTAAAGTATGTCATTTGAAATACTGTAAAAAGCTGCACTGGTGTTTAAATTACATCCTAGCACTGGGAGAACTTATGCTCAACTCAATATCCTTACAAGACATCTCAAGAATAAAACAAGAGCAAGGGAATTCAATCCTAGAGCCAGTAAAAATTACTGCTGAGTTACAGAATCTGCAGAAATAAGAATAACTCAATACTAAAATGTGTAAACTACTATTCACCAAATTAACAGATAAGAAAAGACATCCATGATCATCTTTCTGTCTCAAAAAATTTTTTATGAATTTCATCATCCATTGTTGATAAGAAACTTCCAGTGTAATACAATTATGTTAATATTAAATATCCTTAACATAAAAATGTTACTATTTTTTCATATTTAAAAAGAATAGCATCTAAGACATCTGGAAGCCATTCCTTTGCATTTAAGAACAAGAGAAAGACTCATTATGACAGCATAATGTAGTCTGACTAACGTAATTAAATCAGAGAAATAATTGAGGATTGTGAAAGCTATAAAAGAGGAGGGAAAATAAATATTTGTAGGCAATAAGCATTAAAAACTTAAGAATAGAACAATATGAAAATTCAGTGAGGTGGAGTACATTAATATGAAAACAATAGTCTTCCCATATGAAAAATAAAACAAGATAAAAGACTAAAGGGATGCACTTATTAACTATAATCACAAAAGGTGACATACCTAGGAATAAACTTAACTAGAAGTATAAAATATGAATGAAAATTTAGAATACAACTAAAGTATCCAAGAAAACTTCAATAAATCAGACATTTCCTCTTCTTGAACATGGAAAGTCAACATTGTTGTGATGTTTATTCTCCCATCCCCATTAAATCCGTATGTTTGACATGTTTCTAAATACTTATACCAAGAAGATTTACAAATGAACTGCACAAATAGATCTCATTTTCTTTTGTTAAAATAACCTTGTATTAATTGTTAGGAAAATTCTGAAAAATAAGTCCTTGTTTTTCTTAATGTACTCACAAAGTAGAGAGGCAAGTAGTTTTACAGGGTATTAAGCATTTTGTAAAGGCATACTAACTAAAGGGTTGGTGTTGACACTTACATGAATTAGATATAATTTCATAAGACAGAGTTGAAATGGGCTGAGATAGAGAGGATCTACTTTGAGACCAGCCAATGCAAAAAAGTTTGTGAGACCCCATCTCAATGGAAAAAGGCTGGATGTGGTAGTGAGCCTGTCATCTCAGCTATGTCTCTTTTTTTGTTGTTGTTTTTGGTGGGATTGAACTCAGGGCTTTATGCTCATCTCAGCTATTGTGGGGAGCTTAAAATAGGAGGATAATGGTCCCATCTCCATATAAAATTATGATTGGATACAATTTTATTTTTTCCAGAAGAAAAGATTTTAGTCTTAAAAATCAGTCCAGAAGGATCTCCCTCTATAGCTATCTTTATTTCACACAAGCAAAAATGCCATGTTTTTCTTATTACCTTTTATGATTTTTCGTCTACAAAATTGGAGAACAGGAGGGCAGAACAGGTTTTGCGGGAGGTGGGAGAAGGGGAGGTGGCACGGGGAGGGAGGGGAGAAGGGGAGGGGAGAGGTGGCACAAACAGTGTGTACACATATATGTAAATGCAAAAATGATACCTGTTGAAACTGTTCCAGGAATTAGGGGAGGGGGTATGAAAGAGAGCAGTGGAGGAGGTGATTCAAGTATGATATATTTGATACATTGTAAGAACTTTTGTAAATATTCCAATGTACCCCCACCCAGCACAACAATAATAAAAAAATAAAATCAGAAAAAAATCAATCCATAAAAGTACTAGAATAAAACAGAAAAAAAGAAAAACCCTTTAAAATCAGAAAGCTTTTATAAATGTCATGCAATACCAGAAGCCATACAATATATGATTCATAAATTTGACTAAAAATAAAATATTTATATGGCAGAAGGAGCCATAAATAAAATAAAAATACAGTAACAGGCAAGGACTGGAGTTGTGGCTCAAGTGGTAGAGCACCTGCTTTGCAATCATGAAGCCCCGAATTTAAACCCCAGCCTCACAAAAAAAAAGAAAAAAAAAAAAAGAAGAAAGAAATGGTAGTAAAATGAATTTTTAATAAATTTTTTTCCTTAAAAAAATGCAAATCAAAACCACACTAAGATTCCACCCCACCCTGGTTAGAATTGCTATCATCAAGAACACCACCACCACCAAATGTTGGCGAGAATGCAG